>NC_088206.1:46324303-46626917 GCF_037126465.1 Ornithodoros turicata | reverse complement strand
CCTTGGTATGCATAGTTCAAGATTGTGCCAAAACAATCCACCTGGAGCATTATTCTTCAATTGGCAGTGGCATTACTATCACAACACACCACATACTGCATGTCTATGGTGCGTGTACAATGCATCAAACCTATTCTCAGGTACAGGCCAGCTGGTACGCAATTACAACATGAAATAACTGACACAGAGACCGTAAAATCACGCCTTTTCCTCCGCGCCTCGGGTTTCATGTTATTATCCTCACGTGCAGCTCAATTCGCCTGTGCTGTGCAGCATGAGCAAAAGCATATATTGTTTGTGGTCACATGACACGGAACATAGATACAGTGAAACCTTCCTATGTTGGACACCCGCGGTGCAGCCGAAGCGTCTCCTACTTATATAGGTGTCCGAGTTACAGAATATGACGGCAACAAAAAATGGAAGAGATCACAGCTGTGAGAAATGTCCCCCTTCTTCAATTTAAGGTCCCTAGTGGTACCTGGTGGTGGTGCCTGGTAGTGGTACCTCTACCCACTCTTCACTGATAATTATTACTGATTTTAGTATATTCAATTCCGTTCAGATTCTACTCAATGGCATTACCTCTGGAGCTTTTCAAGCAGCAAGGACTTGTCTCTGAAGCGTCAGCCCACTTCTCATAGCTTTGGTGCAGTGCTCGTTAAAAGGCTCTAGACAAACTGAAGACAAGTGCTCACATAAAGAATTACAATGTAGACTGACAGCACTTGTTTTTGGACTCTAAAAACTAAAGCAACAAAATGCTGAGACCAGTATAGGGGAAAAAAGGGGCAAAAGTCAAGGCCACTGGCTCATTTTGGGTCTTTTTGGTGCAAAGGTGGGCCGATATTGAGGTAATTTGGCCAGGGCTTTGTCCGACTTTGCAGGGAAAACCCTATCCTACTTCCAAGATAGGGGGGTGTCCGACATAGAGAATTTCGTCCCCATGTAGTTTCAATGGGAGCCTGCCCGTGCAATGAAATCATGGGGAGTTGTCCGAGGTAGGGAGGTGTCCGACTTTGGAGGTTTTACTGTACCATAGAGCATTCTACATCATGTAATCTAACAGTTGTTCACGTTTCGATATTTTAACCATGGAATTTACCCTGCATGCACCATACCATGTCCAAACACGAACAACTGCTAGAGAGCAGCATGTACTGTTTCCGTATAGCACTTATGGCTTGCGTCCTGTGATCGGAAACAGTGGTGTCTTTTTTTCTGCTACAACCAGTAAACTACAGTAAAGATTTAGAAATACTGTGTCATACCATAAAGGACTATGGGAAATGGCAGTTTGAAAAACTGGAGAAGACTGTCATTAGAATGGGGGACATGTTCTACAGTGAAATTTTTTGCAGTGTGTGCTGTACCACGTAATGCGCTGCAGGCCTACCACAGTATGGTAACACTCTGAATACTGATTTGCTCAAAAAAGGAATGTGTGCGTTTCTTGTACTAACTTCCCCTTATGCAAGGTTGTAGAAAAATGTTTTCAGCTAATGGGAGGGAGAAGACATCATTCTGGAGTCTCGTTGACCTACAATGTGTCGTGTGTGAAGGTCATTTTGAAGAGTGTAGGTGGTACAAGACTGTGTTCCCACATTCTTGGCAGTGTTGACTAATAACCATAATGTAGTAGAGGGTACATTTCTTGCTTCATATATTTGTGTCATGGCAAAGTATGTAGAGATACATCTGTCTCAACATGCAGGTGACAAAACTGCTTTTTATGCCTAAACTATGACAAATAGTTGTCTGTTCAGCACCACTAATCATGTGCCGGCCTCCATGACATGTCTGTGACATTCCAAAGTGATTATTATGTCCCATAGATGTGTGCAATGCTGAAGATGACTGCGTACCTTCTATGGATTCTTGATTCAAGAAAAGTACTGTGTGATTTGCTAACAGCGCCTCGCTGTACCTTCACAATTCTACATAAAAATATGTAAAGTTTGCCGAAGGAAACATCATGAAGGTCCATAGCGAAAAACCCTGAGACGAGGGATAGGAAGGGCATACACAATGTCTCAACATAGCGTGTTTATGTCCCTTCTTGTATCTCCTCTTCAGGTCTCGCCATCATGGACACTATCACCAGCTCGCTTGCTGTTGAACCGTTCTTTCAACGATAAGAGTCACTTTCATGGACTGGATGGCAGCCAACGTGCTGTCAATAAAAAGAATAATGGAAGGAGCTCAATATGATCCTTAGGCTGTGCGTGGTCATTGCTTTCTGACAATTGGTGACGTAGAATTTCAGGACAGTGCCTGCAGTGGTAGTATTCTTGTGTTCTCACCCTTGACGCCTATTGTGTGTCATCGGTCACCTGTAATCTGCTAATATGCACATAGCTAAAACAAAGTATATTTGTATTTCTTTGAATACAGTTGGTACAGCACATTGTTTTTTACATGTTCTTTGGAAAATATAAATAAAATATTTCTCTACTCTGCAAGTCTCCTGTCAGCTCTACAGAGCAGCTTCGAATTTCACTAGAAGCCACGTGTGAAACCTAGACCAAACTAGTGGTGAAGGTCCATATAGGTCATAGATAGATACTATTATTATTATTAGATCATAGGTCAGGCTTAGGTCCTGGTTGGTAGCAACGCATTTGAATCTTATTAAAAATTGGTGCAGGAGGTGATCAACATAACTAAATACACCAACTGACTCTCACAAAGTTTGTGGTGTTATACTTTTGAAACAACATTAATACGCTGAAGTGGTCTTTTCTCCTTCGTTCCTTTTAACCTAGAAATATTAGGTCTTCGGCATCACCAGCCATAGTTGCTGAGAATGCAGTTATTTACGTTGAGCACTGCAGTTTCATATTTCTTTCTCTGGACAAGCAAGCCCGCTTCCCCATTTTGATAAGAGTCTTTCAGCTTTGACAGAGCATTTGTGGACAAGGAAAACATTTGGACTATTGTGTATTTTGCTATGAAGTGCACCGTACAAGGCAGAGGACACCGTCAAACATTTCCACGAAGGTTATTAAATTTGTGATAAAGTACATATACCAACTGACTAATCACTGACTAATTTGGTGGCAAAGTTGCTTGAGTGGCAGTTGTGCAATTTTAAGCACATGTTAAAAAAAAAGGATATGGGAAGTGCTGACTGGTTGAACATGTGGAGTACCCAATATAATAATTGGGGGTTTACGTCGCGAGACAACTGAGTGTGGAATACACAGCACAGTGTAATGTTCCTTATTGTGGCAATGTTAGCATGGTTCAAGAAGTGGGAAATGTTGCACTACCCTTAATAACATCTGTTGGGCCCAGCAAACAGGATACACATACCCTGATCTGAAGACACTATGCTTAACTCAAAAGCAATATGAGATCGACCCGTACGTGTTTATTTGCGAAACTATTATGAATGAAATATGGCCTGTGTGGTATAGAACAATGCGCACACTCAAGTAAACATGCAAAAAATACGTATAAGGACTCTCGACCTACATGCCGCGATGCGCTCTACGAGATGAACAACACACTAGAAGTTCGTTCGAACAACTCGTTCATTGCAGTCGCGCTATGATGCTGCACAATATATGTATCTCGTGTAACAAGCCTGGCAATCGCACGATGTGCATGGGCAGAAATACGGCCTTCTTTCTTTGAAGACCAGTCCTCTGCAGGTATATGCTCAAACGATCACCAAGTGTCACGTTGTTGCTCAATCGCTCCCATTCCTGCACTTGTAGTAAAAGCAGCAAACGGGTTGACGTGAATGGCAGCTGAACGGTTGAACTGCGAAGTTCTCGAGCACATAATCACAATTTCACGCCGAAAATGATGTTGAGGTGAGTTCGCGGTTGTTGTTTCCATCGTTCAATAGTTCTCGGGATTACCTCAGACGAAACGCTCATCGTAGCCGGCGGCCATAACTGGATTTCCTCGCAAACGGGAGAAGACGCGAGGGAAGTCAGAGAAAGCCTCAGCTTTCATCCAATCAGACGCACGATTCTCTATCTACGTAGATGGAGCAGGTTTATCCCATCTACATCACAAAAATGGCTGCGCCCATGGCTTGTTTTGGTTTCTTTGATGAATTAATTTTCGTAATAGGAAGACAAAATTGAGAAACGAAGGTGCGTTTCGGGGACAGTTGGATGTGCTCGTTCTGAATATCACAACCGTTTCAACACATTGAGAAATCGGCGTAGCTGACCTTTAATATAGGACGTGTTTCACCAACGTCGGCTACAATACAACCCGAGAGCAGTGCACGGTTTCATTAACGGGTTTCATAGACAGTGAGGCTCTTTTGAAACGAATTGACAAGGACGCAAGGTGAATTCCAGTAACTTTAGTCAGTGTTGACGGAAAGGAGTCCAATCGTAACACGGAGTCTTTAAGCAAGTCGTAACAGGTCCTAAACTTCAAGTTATCCTTCAGTTCTGCATCATGTATGCTAGTATTCGCGAAGATTCCAGGAAAATGCCGTCAGCTGATATTACAGTGCGGACCACAGACCGACTAAGTCTGAGTGAACCTAATCTCTGTTTGAATGTGGCTAAACTGACGTTGGTGAAACTGGGCTTGTGCAGTGAAAACCTACAGCACTGAGATAAATGTAAGGGAAATATAACTTCGGAGCATTCATGAGGTTTGGTTGTACGTCAGCTATCGCAATAAAGCGGTAAAAATCTGCACTTCATTAGCGTTATTTCCCTGATGTTCTGGTTCCAGTTGACAGGAATAAGAAAACAATAAAACCACAGCCTACACTCGCGTAACAGCAGGTTTTTGCTTTGATCATTGCGTTGCGATTCCAAGAGGAAGTGCTTGAAAAGCTAATAGATTAGTGATTATGAACAGCCAATTTTTTGGGATCATTCTGAAATAAGTCTCCACTTATAGCCCAGCAGTGGCGTAGCACAACTCTGTCGGTGGAGCAGAGGGTCCTGATGGCGCTCAGATTCTATGCAACAGGAGCATTCCTGGACAACATCGCCAGTGATGAATTCATCGCCACTACAAAGCGCCCGGTCTCCGAGGCTATCCATGCTGTCAGCCTAGCCATAATAAAAAATTTGGGACCGAGATATCTGAAGTTCCCGGCATCCACAGAAGAGAAGGTAGCCATCAAACGGGACTTCTACGCCATAGCAGGGATACCCGGATGCCTTGGTAAATTTAAATGACAGTCCTTTTACATTGGTGTTCATATGATGTTTCTTAAATAAATGACAGGTGCTGTTCTTACCATGCAGGTGCAATTGACGGTACTGCAATAGCCATAATCGCCCCGAGTCGCAGTGACCCCCGCTTTGTTGATGGGAATTATTATTCCCACAAGGGATACCATGCCCTCAACGTGCTAGGGGTGAGAGTGTGATTCTGAATTAGAGTTGCTATGACAGTGACAACGTGCTGAGCTTTTATTCAAATTTGGCTGCCCAAATTATGTTATTTGCAGATATGTGATGCCAATCGCAGATTTCTCCACATTGACGCCACGTACCCAGGGAGCTGCCACGACTCCTCGGTGTGGAGCATGTGCGAAGTCCGTCTGCGAGCACCGACGACATTTGCTGAGGGCGAGTGGCTGTTAGGTATGTGGAACATTTGTTTCAACTGCTTCAGTAATGGTCCTCAGAATTGCACTTATAGTAAGCAGGAAGAAGTGGGGGACAGGGGGGTTAGTATGCATCCTGGGCCGACATCGGGGGGACTGTGTCTTCGGGAAATCCCAAGGAAAACTTCAGACATCACAGCCTGTGGTAGGATTCAAACATCCCAGTCTTCAGCACAACCTCTGTTATTACCAATGAACGGGAGGCCTTAACCTGCTCGGCCATACCGCTGGTTTTACTAGGAGTAGAGGCCAATATGGAAACATATATGCAGCTTGGTTTTGAATTTCTTAGTAGAGTAGCATGCTTTGTGTACACGTCAACATAAAAGTATTTGATGCTGTTGTTGTATACATCATTGCATACAGCAGATGTATTAACTGCAGAATTAGACGACTTCGGAATTGGTATATTCACAGAGTAAATAGGCACACCTTCCATGGTCAGGTTTATTTTATAGAAGCTACATAAATATTAAATATTTTTCAGAACAGTTTGCCTACTAATGCCATGAGCTCACAAGTGTAACATCCATCAAACAATTTCAGTAACTATATCTTCCTCTCTTCTGTGCAGGAGATCTGGGGTACCCTCTTGAACCGTGGCTCTTGACTCCTGTTCGTTATCCTGCAACACAGAAGGACCAGGCATACAACAAAGCCCACTGCAAGAACCGGGTTCGAATTGAACAGTGTTTTGGAGTTTTAAAGATGCGCTTCCGCTGTCTGCATCGCTACAGGACCTTGCACTTTGCACCTGACAGGGCATGCAATATTATCACTGCATGTGCAGTTTTGCATAATATGTGCATTGGCTACAATTTGCAAGACCCTGAACACGAAGATGAAGGCTCCGATCCCGATCCTCCTGCTGCTCCCGAGGATGAATGGGATGATGTAGAGAGCAGTGCATCACTGACTGACTGCTCAGGCAGTGCACCGCAGGCAACAAGTTATTAACAGATATTTTTAAATGTGTATGGCATAAAAGTACAGGGACCAGATAATTTCTAATTCGTACATTCTAATTTAAAGGACTTGTGACATTTTATTTAGGATTGATTTCCACCAAAACCATGGTGCAACCAAGGTGTCTACCAAATTGCAGCCTTCAAATTGCCTGACATTTTCACGTTTTCACTTCCCCTTTCAAGGAAAATCCTGACCAAAACAAAAGGGAACTTATCCCGCTTTTACTATTCTTGCTGCAATGACATCTACATGCCAGTAGGTACCTGCCAAAGAAAATTTAGGACCGTATTGCAATTTATTGGCATGCTACAGGAGGGTAAGGAACGGGAAATGCATGTGTGTCATTGGGACAGACAATCAAATCAGGCGCCTTTTCTCGGTTGGAGATTTTTTTACTTATCCCCTTATTGCATACAGAGGTTCAATTTCGCTTGGCTTCAACTGATTTTTGCCAATTTTCCTGAGTTTTCCAGTCACATGAAAATTCCCTGACAAGTCCTGCGTTTCCAGGTTGGTAGACACCTTCAAAACACCACAAAAGCGGATGTCAGAAATTGAGAGTATGCTGGGATTCAGATGTTCCTCAGTTTGACCATGTCATTCCATTAAGTGTATTTGTTGTCATCGTGTCTTCTTTTCACAGGTGCTGTAACGTATTGCACTCACTATTCTGTTTACTATTAATTCTTTTTGGTCACTGTGAATGTTATTTCTCTTACTGATTTTGTGTTTCTCCCGTTAACAAGAAATGTGCAAAGTTATGTAACTGTGTTATGTTTACAATTTAAATATATGTTTTCCATATACTCCAAAACTTCATATTTTGCAAAATATTTTCATTGGCTTTTGTAAAAAAATATTGTTAAAAAAATATATTTCGCATGAAAACAGTGTCGCTTGCAATATTTCTCACCAGTACATCACGGGGACACTTGAGTATTAAACTGCAATGAAGATGCATAAGTAGTAATACAAAGAATGACCCACCTTAGATATTATTGTTGGCGTTCCTTTCATTTTCAATCTTGTACCTGAAGTACTCTGTCACGGCTTGAGCCATTGGAGTGATGATCTGCACACAAGCGAAAGCAAACAATCTAACAGCCCTTCCCCATGTAATCTATCTTTGTATATGTATGTGTTTTGGATGATGAGTTTGTGATGACCATGAAGCTTCACAGGTATGGAATTTAAAAAAGTGCTTTTACTGTCGTTTGGGTTTATGTGTAAACTTTCACTTTTGATTATTCAATTGAAGTAAATATGTTCACTTAATGCAGAGCTGATTCTAATTGATTTCACCAACACTGCACCTGTGCTGCGTTAACTGTATCTGGCCACTTCCTTACCTCCCGGAGCTGCGTTATTTCCGCAGCAATCCGCTCCTGCACCTCCAGAATGCGATTTGCTATTGGTGCGGGGACTCGCCGCCTCCTCCTTCGGCATGGCCCTATTCTACCACGCTGTGTGCCTGATACGTCTGGCACTGCTGCTGCGGTAGCCTCAGTTTCCTGCTGGGGTGCAGCTGCAGATGTGCTTGCTACTGCTGCATCGGTGTAGTGAAGCACCTGTGACAGTTTGCTCGTTAAGTTATATGGATAGGCAAAGAAGTTACGCAATTCCTCACCGTAGGGCCTGTTGCTACTGGGACACTGCCATTGTCTCTTTCGGTCTCTAGTTGGTCAGCTTGTTCTGACACTGGCTGTGTACGTAAACGTAACGAATTCGTTGGAAGGCTAGCTTTATCTAGAGTAACTTTTTCTTACCACTTGTGGCACTTGTGTAACGTTGCCCGCCATACTTAGTCGTGCAGCTCCTGCTGCGCCCGATACGGTGTCCCAGCCTACAAGGGCCATGACACGGGCGTCGAAACCACGCAAGGACACTGCGATATCGACGACGCGTGTTGTTGTCTCCTCTCCGGGCTCTGTGCCGGGGTTTACAATAGCGCCGCCGCCGCTACCCGTACCACAAATGCCAATTATGTTGGCGCGCACCGTTTTTCGCACACGGTATCTCCACTGCTTCCATAGTCCCTGCCACCCAACTGCGTATTTCACCAGTCCCCCTAGAGAGTTTAGGGCTACAGCGATCTCTTCCCAC
Organism: Ornithodoros turicata; assembly: GCF_037126465.1. NCBI lineage: Eukaryota > Metazoa > Arthropoda > Arachnida > Ixodida > Argasidae > Ornithodoros > Ornithodoros turicata. The sequence continues at coordinate 46,618,246 of NC_088206.1, read as the reverse complement.
TTTTTCTTCCTGTCGTTCTTGTTTCACCGGGCATGAAACTTCTGTTGTTACGTAGCTCCGGATTCTGCTCCATAAACGCGAGCAGCTGCAGCTTCTGCGCTTCAGACATTGACACGTCCGTAAATTGAAGGCCGATTCGTTACTACCTCCGACTCCAACAACCTAGCTGCTTCCAGAAAGGTGAGGATAAATGCTGCAAGTGTTTCCACAGGAAAGAGTATAGGAATAAAACTTAAAACAGGCACCGCAATGTATATAAAAAGAGCAGAAGATCCGAGCGCACGTCAGTCGATAGCAGACGACAGTGTTGAATTTGAAAAATGCGCGCCTCCCGAATGACCGTGTGTCTGCTAACAACGATTATTTCAATTTTACGATGACGCTTGTAGCTCGTACTCGCTACAAGTTTATGCTAGTCTAGGAAAAAGACAGAGTAATATATCATAAACAGCTCCTTTTTATTACGTGAATGTATAAAATGTGCCTTTCCACAAGATGTCCGGCGGCGTCCGGTGCCGAGAGTAGCGTCTCTTAGTCTCGGTGCGAGGAGAACGAAGACGACCACGCGCAATCACACTTGTTGTTTGCGCTGCATGGTCTTTCGTCTCGCGGAAGAGACGGTGAGACGATGACCAAAGACGACACGAAAGACGATGAGGGAGAAACGTGAACAACGCGCCCCAGATTGTCACCGCCAAGTCATAGTAGAGCTAGACATCCTCATAGCCGATGTCCCTTGTGGCTAATGGCCATTCTCCGTGGGACGAAGAAGAAGAAGACCCTTTTGCGCCACTTTTGTGAAGTCGAACAAGAAGCTGTGAAGAAAGAAGTGATTAATCTCGCGAAGATCGATTGCCGCTTTGCAGCTTTGCTCCCTTCCATTGGGATTGCTGAAGACTTGCTCGGCTTTTCTTGAAGAGCCGAATTACGCTGATTAGTGGGAGGAATATATCTTGGTAGCACACCTCTACGGCCTGAGATAAGGGAGATTGGCCGGCGTTTGCGCGACTACACAATGCCGCCCGACAGGGGGCATGACCCGTATTGGTCTGCAACATGACATTTTATCCTTCCCTTTAGAACACTTTCTAGATAATGGACTGTTGTCCATCCCTGTTGTCCTACGACCCTTGAGTGGCCTTTCCATTTCAACGAAGAACACTAAGTTCCTTACACATGCCTTGAAGGTATTACAGATGACTATAAGGACATTTCTGAAGTGCGCCAGCATGGCGGTGACGGGATTGTCTGCCGATCCTCAAATGTCGCTGTTGTCCGCTCTTACTCGGGACTTCGTCGTTGGGTGGACGCCCAGCGAAAGCTTTTATCCCCCTCATTTGACTTGCGTCAAAGGTATTGTGAAGGGAGTGGCACTTTCTTCAATGGAAATCCACGATCTTTTCTCGCATGTCGGCGCTGTAGAAAGCTACCGTTGCAGCAGGTCTGTAAACGGGGATCGTGTTCCTATAGAGTCGGTAACTGTTACTTTTGCTGGTCATAACCGACCTTCTGAAATCAAGCCATGGCCGCTAATATTTAGCGTGGATCCCTTTATGCGTAGGCCACTTCAGTGTAGACGCTGCTTCCGCTTCGGGCGTGTTACTAAACACAAGTCTGGGGTGCGTTGCCGTCGGTGCGCTGACTCCCATGACGAGTCCGATTGTCTTCCAATCTCGCTCTTGAAGCGTTGTTGCGGTGGAGCGCACCTTGCTGATTCCCAAAGCTGCCCTTCACGCTACCATGAGGCTTCCGTGTTGGAGAATATGGATTCTCGCCACTGCTGCCGCAGCGACGCTGCTGCTATTTTGAAGGGTCGTGGCAGCTCCTTCGCTGCCATGGCTGAGGCTGCAGGACCTACTTCCGACAGGCTTGAAAGGACGATTAACTCTGCCGTGGATAATGATGTTGCCAAACTAAGAGATGAAATTTCCTCCATCCACACTCTCCTTGCCTTCTTGTCTGCTGATTTGTAGGATGTAGTCCCGACTGTGGTCTCGACCGTGGCGCGTGCTGCTCCCACTGTTCTTCCGCCGGCCTTCCCGGCTGAGGGTGAGTAGGTTCTCCCGCTTTCAACGGTGCCTCCATCCCCTCCCCATCGCCTGCCCTCCGCGGTGGCCTGTACGCCTATCTCTATTTGTCCTTCACCTGACGTAGACATTGAAATGACTTCAACTTCCTCTCTCTCTAAGCACGGTGCCTCTCCCTCTAAGACTGGGTCTGGAAGTCCCCAAGGAAAGCGGAACAAAAAGGGTGCCCGGCCGAATGGAGGCAACGATGTCCTCGCTGATGCTGTAGCGAGCTCCATACTGTGGTGGATAGTGTTAAGGTCATTCAGTGGAATTGTTACTCCGTTTTGAAACCCTTCCTGATCTTACCGCCTTAGTTTCTTCTCATTCTCCCGACGTGATCCTTCTCCAGAAAACGTGGCTAACCCCTGACCGTTCTTTCTCTTTTCGTGGTTGTCATTCTTACCGTTTAGACAGGCCAGCTGGTAAGGGTGGTGGTCTGTTGACCCTTGTTTCTACTGCATAGGTACATCCTTCCTCTGTTTTCTTCACACATACGGCACCGGACTGCTAAGTCCTCGGGGTCCATTTGTCCTTGCCGAACGACGCCCTTTCGTTTATTAACGCTTACTATCCTCGGAGGTTCTTATCAGATTGCTCGATTGACTCTGCCGTCACTCAGGCATCTGGAAGGGTGATTGTGGGTGATGACTTCAACTCTCACCATGCTATGTGGGGTTCTAAGACTGATGCGCGTGGTCGTGACTTGTGGAACTGGGTTTGTAAGCGGAATTTGTACGTGGCTAATGATGGCGCTTCTACTTTCCTTCGTGGTCTGACGAGATCTGCCATTGATCTTTCTTTGTGCTCTTCCCGGTCCAAGATGTCCTCATTGATTCCTCAGACCTCCTCAGACCATTGATTCCTCTACCAACAGCGACCACCTTCCTATATACTTTGTGGTTCCTTGCGCCTCGCGTAACACCTCTTTTCGGATCCTCAATAACCGCCGACGGTAGGGTCAGAAGCTGGAAGCTCTCTTGGCCCAATGTGATAACCTTTCTTCGGTAGACTGGCATCTTTCACACTGTCCTCCGTCGCCCAGTCCCTCCAGCAGTCCTCCTTCTGCGTTACGTAACGCACTACATCGCCTTGCGCGCCTTGGTGGAACGACGACTGTGCACCAGCGTATAGGCGCCGCAAGGCTGCATGGAAACAAGTACTTGTCAATACCTGTTATGTGAACTAGAAGAACTACCAGTTTTATAAAGCTCTCTTCAAGCGGTCTGTTGCTGCAGCAAAGCGTGACTTTTACTGGGAACGCAGCACCTTCCTTTCTGCACCGAATCGTAGAAAAGCGCTTCATAGGCATGTTGCCTTGCTCCGCTCCTCTTCATCCGCCATCTCTCACACGAATTCTAAGGCGCGCCTTGAAGAAGTTGCCAAGGGTTTATCTTTGCGCTTTTTCAAAGCTGTGCCCCTCGGTTCAGCTCTTCTTTCTCCTTCATGTGTGGGCTATTATTGTTGTCCACCCGTCGTCCTACGATGACGCTCTGTGCTAGTCCTATCACATTGACTACTTGAGCGTCAAGGCATCGAAGGCTCTCAGCATACTTCATCGATGCAGTAGCCCTCGCATTGGTATGCGCAGGGCTGCTCTGCTATATGTTTATAAACTGTACATCCGGCCTATATTGGAGTTCGGCTGTGTTCTGTTTTCTTCTTTACCTGACTGGCGCTTAAGCAAGCTATACCTCTTAAAGAGACGGGCCCTACGGCTCTGCTTAGGTCTTCCAAGATATACGGCAAACGACGCATTTCTCTCTGAGGCCCGTCTGCCTTCACTGAAAGAACGGTTTCGGTTACTTACTGTCTGTTCCCAGGCGGAAATTTTCTGCAAGTGGAACCACTTGCAAGTGGTTTATGAAACATTTCCCACTTTGGGGAACCACTTGCAAGTGGTTCCACTTCTGTAGCCCACTTATAGTCAGCCACAGACGCCTATTTAACAGCATAGCTTTTATTTCTGATTTTTACACTCTCAGCTGGTTTTGAACACTGTAAAACAGCACTGAAGTAGAAAGACAAAAACAGATACTAAATGTGTTGCAACAATTCATTTCAAGCTGTCACGGAAAAATGTAAAATGCACTTATTTGCACTGATGTCACCCAGTATTCCAAGTTTTACAGCAAAGGGAGTAATAGACACACAGAAAAATGGCATCAAGAATATCGAAGCTTATGAATTAAGTTTTGATATTCACTGCTACAGTCTAATTTAAAAGGCGGTAGTTCACACAAAAGCCAACGGGCAGAGCTACCATGGCATCATGTACCTTATGTTCGCTATTCAGACAGGTCCCAGTCGCAAATGAGTCACGGTAAGCCTTTCTGCCAATGAGGAAGCGTGAGAAAAGTCACAGGCTCTGATGTCAGAGCCCGACGGGTACATGTATTCAAGGGCTTAATCTCGCCAAGAATGACACGTAGGAAAGTAGAAAAACATTTTTCCCTCAACACTCTACAGTCGTGTTCAACATTAGAAGGAAAAGGAATCTAGCATTCAATGCTAGTCTGTCAACTGCATACGGTGTTGGAGATAATGAAAAGCAATAGTGTGCCAGGAGAAATACTGCAGCGCCACCATGAGCCATCAGTAGGGAGAGTGCACTTTCTGTCGCAGCATAGTGCCATGTTGCCAGTCTAAACACTCAATAGGGAAACTGAGTGAGTATGATGAATTACATTATCTAGCACAAGCAGGGAGCGTAAGCTCACTTGCCCGTATTCACCAGTTCCACTTAGCTAGTAGTTTAGAGACGTCTGGTTTAAGTTGATCACGTGAGTACTTCGTCCGCCAATCACGAACCACCACCCCGCTGGTCTAACCCGGCTGCCGCGAGGCCCATGGCGGCCTCCATGGAGTTTATGTGCACAGCGCATAGGCCTAATCTACGCTTCATGGAAATTTTCCGGTGAAATACAGGTAAGTTTTGACTTGTAAAGCTACTAGAAGTGTTTGTAAGGCGAATGTTGTTGCACTCCAATCAATATTTGCACTCAACGTCTCATTTCGTTCGCCATGCACACTACGTAAACCCGGCGGTCTAGCGATGGTGTAACTCCCATGTATTTGCATAGGACTGATTTAAACTAGGGGTGGAGGTAGTTTAAAGCCGGTCTACCGCGGACCAGCTTTGAATCAGCCTTTCGAGAAACAACCCAAAATTAGTTTTTGCTGGACGCTGTTGCCTAGTTTTCAAGTCGAAATTGCACAAATTAAGCAAAAACAACGTTGTGAGGAACCCGTGAGCGAAGTAATTAAGTGAAGTAATAAACCCGCCGCCGATAAAAAGTTAACGATCGGTATGAAGTGGAATTTTGAAGTCCGCTCTCCAAATTTAGGTCCAACATCAAAGTTAGTGATGTCAACCTTGGCAGCTAGACACAAGTCACTTTCGGATCCAAAGCTGACAGGAAGTCGTGCACAAACAGCTGTTACCTCCAGCAACAAAAACGACGCTGATTGTGCGTGGTACTTTTAATACAGCCCCTAGTGCCTCTGTTATACACCACTAACAATAGTTCGTGCTGTGCTGCCGTTGCTGGTCCTGATTGATACATTTAACGACTTGCTGCACACTACAGTGATAGCCGGTACTTGTGAACGAGCTTTGTGTTCCTAGATTACTGTTAAGTGTTTCCTGTTAAAATGCATCCATCATGTTTGTCTTCTAAACTAAACTGAGGTCTCAAGAGGGAGGGGGGGGGGGGGGGTTCCATGGAGCCGTTATACCTCCATGTGCCTTACAGCTATACAGCGGAGTATGGTACATGTTACCCAGCATGTAAAGGCACAAATATCAAACACGTTGCTCGCCTTTGAAATGTGCGTGTGACATTCCAAAATAGTAGCATTGAGAGGGTACCTGGAGTTATATGTTGGATGTCCCAGTGCATTAACAAGGTACAATATTTCAGATCTGACTCTGGAAAGAGCAACATATGGAGGAAGCTCTAGATCCCCTTTGAAGCTTGATTTGCTTGCCCAGAAAGATGCAAGCCCCATAGGAAAGCAGTATTGTGTTCAGTCATTATGAAAGCACTAATGTTTTTTTGGAAATCGCTATGAGTATGTTTCTTGGCACAATTTTGTGCTGGTGAGATCTGGGGGCTTAATCGCTGCGCGAGCGAAACGAACCGACATAAGGAATCGTAAGCTTACCGAAACGAAAAATGATAACGAAGTTGCACGCATAACGAGGAAACGAGGTTGTCACAGTGGGCCCAGCGGGCCCGTGATTTGCTCCTCGTGACGCGTGACGCAACTTCCTCATTTTCGTTAAAAGTGGCGTAATCTCTGGCTTCGGCAAACTACATACCGTGATGGGTAGTGTACGAGAGGGTAACCCAGGTGAAAAGACGTTAACGCTGCATGCGCCCGCAGAGAACACGAAAATGGCGGAAGGTTTCTTTGCCTGGAAGATAACGGAAGCTGCGAACCGTGAACCACGCAGCCGAAACCGTCAAGATGGATTCGACTTAGATGAAATAGGTTTTAGGGGGTTATTCCGTCTGTCAAAAAGAGCAGCCCACGTACTATGCGAGGAATTGCGGCCGTACCTCACACCGTCCTCGGAGAGGTTGAATGCCTTGTCGGTCGAAACAAAGGTACGTGTGTTCCCATTATTTATAATACGTGAATGGCAAAAGGGTTCCGCGAAGTGCTCTGTCGTCGTTTCGTCCGAGGCACCTCGTTCAGCAAATGTTTCATGTAATTAGGTGCAGTACACAGAAACTACTACTACTACTACTTCTATGCAGGTGCTCTGCGCACAGCACTTCTTCGGCTCCGGGAGTTACCAAATGCCTGTTGGGAACCAACCGGAGATTGGGCTGCCGCAGAGTAGCACTAGTAGTTGCATTCACCAAGTGATAAACGCCATGCAGGAGCCAGAAGTTATGCAGCGCTGGATACAGTTTCCATGTGACTCGGCAAGTGCGCAAGACATCAAAGAGGGCTTTTTTGAGACCTATGGATTTCCAGGAACACTTGGTGCAATTGATTGCACCCATGTGGCAATCGTCGCCCCATCACTGAATGAGTCAGCGTTTGTGAATCGAAAGGGGTATCACTCTATCAACGTGCAACTGGTACGTCTTGTAATTGCGATAAGACTACTTTCACTAGTGTGCAACTTACAACCGAGGTAATTGACTCTTTATACCTAACCTAGCTAGTTTAAGTCACTGTTACATGTCAAACATCGTGTCACTTTGCCATTGTGCAGAAAACTAGACAATATTTAGGGATCCCTCACCCGGCGATTTGGGTCCTGAAATAAAATTAGAATTGATTACAATTTATAGTATTCCAAATACACAACCTGTGTACACCTAGTAAAAATTCAGTAGAACTCCTTGATGGCTTAAACCCTTTACCGCCTAATTAAAAAAATATGCTCAGTTAACCCGTAACTTCCCGGCCACGGCGCTCAGAAGAATTGGGAGCCACACACTATAGTTGAACAGGCCCAACCTATTCCTATCTTTGCCTCTCTTGGCAGGTGTGTTCCTCGGAAATGGAGATACTAAATGTGAATGCGAAGTACCCAGGGAGCACTCATGATGCATTCATATGGAAGAATTCCACACTGCGCGATGCACTGTCCTGCAACAGGATTCCAAGAACCAACTCATGGCTCATTGGTAAGGGCTGTTTCGTACGTCTGTCACCACACCATATTCCTTTCTCGCAGGGGATAGCGGATGCCCCCTGAAGCCGTGGCTCATGGTGCCCTATGCTGAATCGGAGGCAGCATCTGATTCATCGAAAGCAACGTTTAATGTTCGACATCAGAAGGCATGGGCAGTCATCGAGCAGTGCAACGGACTTTTGAAGAGCCGCTTCCGGTGCCTACATAGATATAGACCACTGCACTATTCACCAAGTGTAGCTGGGAAAATTATAAATTCCTGTGCAATTCTACACAACATTTGTTTGAGAGAGGGCGTTGAGCTGGAGGATCCCCCAGAGATAGACTCTGAAATGTTTGACACACACAGCCAAGCCGATCAGGAAGAAACTCGAGCTGGAGGGGCAAGGGTCAGGGACCGAGTTCGAAGTCAATTATACGCAGTGTGATATTGCTTTATGAAGTCTAAAGGTTTTGTATGCTTCGCACCCAAAGTGCGTACAAAAATAAATGTGTGCTTACAGTAAGGAGTCCAATAATTTCTTGAAGAGCAATAGTTTGTTGCTCCTCTGCGGCGGCGACCCTATTGACCGCGTTTACAAGTTCTGTCAACGAGCCGTATATACGGCCCAGCTGCTCTTGTTGTTTGGTCTGAAGGGATAGGAAGCTCTGGCCGACTTCATTCTGGTACTGCTGTCTAATGGCCCCTGTAAATATACTTCACAAAGTCAAGAGACACACAAGAAAATTCGACTTGTACTTATTCTGCTCCGCCTCCTGTGTCTGGGTTCTTGAGTCACCTCCGGTGACATCTGTCGTTCACCATCTTGCGACGCATTCATATCAGCAGCATCGTCGGGAGCTGTTGCTGTATCAGTCTCTTCCACCTGAGAAGCTATCTGTATTGCTTGTGACGACTGCTCGATTGCATTCTGCCCCTCTGCATCGCGGTGTAAGGTGTCAAACATTGGCATTGAACCTAACAGTAATAACTGCAAGCGCAAAACAAACAGATGAACGTACCGTTTACTGCGTCGTCGCAGTTTGTCTCCAAATGGTCAGCAGCGGGTGGCTGTTGTTCAGGTAGAGCATTGGCCATCAGGGAAATTCCAGCCTCTGGGGTGGTAGCGACACCCACAATGCATACGTCTCCCATGAGGCTAACAAGAATTTCTTCTGCATCGGTTAACCTCTCAGTGCAGGGCGGACCGCCCCCAATTCTGTTCTGCCAAGCGCGGATCCGTGCAGCTTTAGCTTTTACGTAGGACCTCCAGTCCTGCCATGTCTACGCGAAAAAAAAAGAGACAGAAATGCGTTACGATTCGTCAAAGCACGACGAGATTGCTAACGGCTACAGTTTTACACGAAACGCCACGTAGACCTCCCTAAACACAGAAACACACCTCATCCTGCCTGGTAGTCGCCGCACACTTACCTTCCGCCACTTCGGCACAGTTTTCACGGCACCTCCAACAGCATTCAGCCTGGCCGCTAAGTCTTCCCTCTCGGTCCCAATCTTGACAAGTATATCTGGACGAAAATACCCCTCGGAATAAATTATCGTTGGATTGCATGCATCGGGCCATAATCTCGTATTGCTGGGCAGTTGTTCGAGCACTGCGAGAACCACGCGACGACAGCATGTTTGTTGCCTTCCAAAGAATAGCAGAAAACTGAAGAAGTGAAGTGACGGAAATGACGTTGACGCGCTCGCGCCCCAGGCGTAGTCAGCTAACATCACGTGCACGGCCGTAACGACACCGACAGCTTAACGACATCGGTTGACGAAGAAATGTGATTGCACCAAGGGGATATCGTCGTTAAGTTTGTTCTATTCGGTAGCCTCGTGCTTCGCTTGCCGTGTTAAGGACGGAGAAGAGGATGAGACGGACCACGCGCACCGCTCGGGTTCTGTACTTTCCCCCATTTCGGTATGCAGCCGAGTATGTTCGATCGTGGTCAGAGATTACGCCACTGTCCCGTTGACGAAGCGAGCACGAAATATGCCCCGTGAAACCCGTCTCGCGCTAGTTTTAACGATCGCCGTTGCTCTCGGTAGCTCGTGAGGGGGACTTGCGATTAAGCCCCCTGGCTATGCTTATCGGCTTCAATGCAGGGTGCTGCTGTATATGTCGATTGGGAGAAATTTTAACAAAAAAAACGTGTCTTTAGGATATCAGACTTGGTTATTCGGTAAAAGTACAGGTAGAAATATCCCGCAGAGGCATACAAGGCAATATTGCGAGCAGTGTTCTGTGTCAACGAATTTGTATGGACAAATGAGAGCCTTCACGGGGTCATATAAACACAACACTAGAGTGTCAAGCAGCCAATGTAGTCATGATGTCGATACCACTGTCAGGAGTGTGCAGATGCTGCGTGCAAAACTGTGAGCAGGTTTCACCTTGCCGGTTCTGAGAAAATCCACAGAGAAGTGAAGGTCTCAAAATTTTATAAGGACGCACATGTAAGTACATGTATAGCTAAAATGTGTGCTCTACCACTTCCAGCACACCACACCAGAAGGGGAGGACTAGAGTCACTAAATAAGCGTAGCTTATTTAGTGACTCTAGGGAGGGCAAATATGCCAACAACCAACATTTCTGCAGTGATGATGTACCGTAATATTAGAAAATATTCGAGGTGACAGCTGCTTGCGTTTATGCTCACATTTATCATCTGCTAACAGTAGATGTGGCTTTGTAGACTGCCACCGCAAGACACAAAACACGAGAAACCTGGCTGCAGACTTTATCAAAGCAACATATTTCTGGGATGCGATTGCTGCCAATACAAGCCCATGACCATGATTCACACAGTGTTCCCCTTCATTGTGTGAGCAGCACTGTGTATGCCCAACACTTTGTTTCTTTTCTTCCAAATTATCTGTTATGGGCACAGCAGTGCCTGTACCTCATGCTTTTGAGTTGTTTCTTTGCCATTAAATCAATAAAACTTGTTACGCATTTCCACAAGGATTATTATTATTAAGGATATCAACTATTAGTTGTGGAGTACAGATGTTTGTCCCATGCCACATGCTATGGAAAAAAGAAACATTTACTACATTGTGCGTGGAGACACAACTCCAATGCATTGATAGTGCAACAGAGCGGAATTCTATTGGACAGTTTACCATGAAGAGCAGAAGCACTAGCTGACACTCTCACTGGCACAGGAAGTGCCAACACGGAACAGTTGAAATTACTGCTGTACATTGGACATGAAGAGTGATTGAATACCGGAAATGCTGTCTGTTACACATAACAAACAAATAGAGAACATGAATAAGGGAACTATGATGGAAGGACACGTAGGGTGTGTCTGAGCCGGTGCAAAGAGAACCAGTAACAAAATTACCAGTGCCTTGAAATATATGTAGATCACAGGGACCTGTTGTTATTGGTAATGCTGTTTATCCACCTTGTACTGCGGCGGACAAGTACATCGATCTGTTTGAAACACAGCTATGCTGAGGACAGTCACCACGTGGCAGATTGACATTTGTATCGTCTGTGCTAAATCATGGGTATCATTATGATGTGACTGCAGATGTATGACAGATCACGTGATCTGAAAACACAGGCATGCTCATTTTTTGCAAGATTTCCTGGCAAATCTCACATGCTATGCATTGTTGACAGCTGTCATGACATGGATGTCATGACATGGTGGCGACACGGATGTCAACGACACTCCAGCTTTACACTGATGTGATCTGTTCACTTGTTGTGTAGTCTCATATGCTGCAAGGCAAATCTTAAGAATAGAAAAACACGTCCCTGTGTAATCAGGTCACAAGATTTATTCTATACATCTGCATTCACATGCACATTGCAACCATGCCTCTATTTATCATGAATGCCCAAATGCCTGTAATTTCGTTTTGTTGTGTCTGTCTTCGGTGGTGGGTGGTGGAAGGGCTTGCCGTTGTCGGCCTCACGTGTCTGTCTTCAATGTGTTCTGAATAGCAGTGTAGTAATACTGCATGAACCAAACCAATGGCCACTTCTAATATTCACTTCACTGTACTTTCAATTATGTTGCAACTTCGTTCTCCTTACACCTGTACAGGTACGTGCTAAGTGCCCACGGTTCTTCCTTTTTGACATGTCCTGTATATTACCTGATAGGAATAGGTACTCCCATTTCGTACTAGCTCACCTCTGCCTTGACTCACACTCCACTCCTAAATGCACACCAGTGAATGAAGGATGAACGCTATATGGGCATACTACCGTCACAAAATTCTCATGTGATTAAGAGTGTTGTTATCAGCATCATTACAAATGATTCTAATGTGCATGAATCTGTCACTCGAAAGCCCACAGGAAAGAGTGCCTAGATGCTGTTACAATGCAAGACGCCACGGCACTCATTTACATTTGGAAAGATTGGAGCTTCCTTCCTTCACGTCATCACCAGGAGGATATGTGGCGCCTCAAGCGTACCACTGCATAACCGGCACAAAATGCCTGTGACATATGATACACCTTCCTATTTAGTTTGTTTCAGGAAAGCAGTTCTGTAATGTGAAGGAAGAGAGAGAACCTTCTAGTTGAAGGGTGGAACGAGACTGTTTAATCGCAAGAGCGCAGCGAGCGGGGAGCGTGCGCAGAGGCCGACGAAGATCGGCGTGCGCCGATGACAAAGCGCTGCGCCTAGCTGGGACGCTACAGCTGCTCCCCCGCTTAGCGCGTTGGTGAAACGCAAGAGCGGTGCGTCACCAGGATAGAGGCCCAGTGGACGGATTTTGCTGAACAGGGAACGGCAGGCTGGTAAACGGAGTGAGGGGTGGAGACCAGAGCAGCCGTGAGGTCAGCAGCAGGAGCCTCAATGTATGCAGGCTTTAATCGGTCGATGGACACTTGCTCGTGCTTGCCGTTGATGATGAGGGAGAAGAACTTGGAAGTGCGGCTGACGACTTGATAGGGACCAGTATAAGGGGGCTGTAGTGGCTTTCGGACAGCGTCGATGCGTACGAAAACGTGTGTGCACGTCTCCAGGTCGTCGTGCACGTAAAGCCTGGAGGAAGATGGTTGACGAGGGGGTGCTGGGCGAAGCTGGTCGAATATGGCTTTGAGCCGGGAAACGTAGTTTGCTGGATCTGGCGGGGGAGTAGCCTTGGGGGACACGAGGAATTCTCCAGGCAGTCGCAGAGTTGTCCCGTAAACGAGCTCTGCTACGGTGCACCCCAAGTCCGACTTGAAGACTGAACGGAGGCCGAGCAGGATGACAGGAAGAACTTCCGTCCAAGAGATGGGGGTGGGGTGTGCCTTGAGGGCAGCTTTGAGTTGTCGATGGAATCTTTCCACCATGCCGTTTGACGCCGGATGGTAGGAAGTGGTCCGAATGCGTTGAGATCTCAGTAAGGTGATGAGGGCGCTGAATAACCACGACTCAAACTGCCGCCCACGGTCAGTAGTTATAGTGGAGGGCACCCCGAAGCGGGCAACCCACGTGCTCGTGAAGGTAGCGGCGACAGTTGCGGCGGAGATATCAGGCATGGGGGCCGCCTCAGGCCACCGCCTGAAACGGTCTACCACCGTGAGTAGATAGCGGTGACCTTGAGAGGGCGGGAGGGGGCGCACGATGTCCAAGTGGACCTTTTCAAAGCGGGTGTCAGGTGGAAGGAAGGGGTGCACGGGAGCAAAAGTGTGTCGCTGTATCTTAGCTCTCTGGCACTGCTGGCAGCCACGTGTCCAGTGCTTGATCTCGGCTTGCATGCCGGGCCACACGTAGCGCGCACTCATTAACTTCTGCGTTGCGCGTATGCCCGGGTGCGATAATGCGTGGAGGGTATCAAATACCCGCCTGCGCAGGGCTGCTGGGACAAAGGGTCGTGGATGCCCCTGGGATACGTCGCAGACTAGCGTGGTGGCGGTACCGGGAAGAAGGACGTCTTCGAGACGAAGCGACGATGTACAGCTTTCGCGGAGCATGCGGAGGTCGTCGTCTGAGCGTTGCAGGTCAGCCAATGTCTCTATGCTGAGCGGATTACTGATATCTTGCGGAAGACGTGGTGACAGTGCGCCGATGTGGCTGAGAGCGTCGGCCACGGGGTTGTCGTGACCGCTGACGTGCCGAATGTCCGTGGAAAACTCGGACACGAAGGTAAGTTGGCGAATCTCCCGTGGTGAGTAGCTGTTGCCGGATGAAGTGAACGCGTGGGTCAGCGGCTTGTGGTCGGTGTATATAGTGAAGACGCGACCTTCAAGAAACGGGCGGAAATGCTTCACCGAGAGGAAGACAGCAAGCAGTTCACTGGAAAAGGTGGTGTATCGAGTTTCCCTGTCTTTGAATTTCCGAGAGAAAAATGATAGCGGCTGCCACGCGTGGTCAATCCTTTGCTGAAGCACAGCGCCAACGGCCGACGACGAGGCGTCCACCATGAGCGCGGTGTGCGCTTCGTGCACTGGATGCCTCAGCAAGGTGGCTTCAGCGAGAGCCTGCTTGATACTGCAAAAGGCATCGGTGGCGCTCGATGTCCAGGCAAGAGGGGCATTGCGGCCTTTGGAATCCGTTAACAACGCTTCCAAAGACTGGAGGGTGGATGCGCAGTGCGGCACGAATCTTCTGTAAAAATTTACTAGCCCGAGGAACTCGCGGAGCTTTCGTGAGGTAGTCGGCTGCGGAAACTCTTGGGTGGCTTTCACCTTGGACGCGAAAGGAGTGATGCCCGAGCGGGTGATGTGGTGGCCCAGAAAATCGAGTTCTTCCACTCCAAACTCGCTCTTGGCAGCGTTCGCGATGATACCAAACTCGTTGAGGCGGGCAAAGAGTGTGCGAAGATGGTCGGCGTGTTCTTCCGGGGTGGCACTAGCGATGAGCAGGTCGTCAATATAAGCAAATGCGAACGGCAATCCTCTGATGACTGAGTCGACGAACCGTTGAAAAGTTTGTGCCGCATTCCGGAGTCCAAAGGGCATGCGCAAAAATTCAAACAGCCCGAACGGCGTGGTTATTGCAGTCTTACCGATGTCCTCGGGCGCCACCGGGATCTGGTGGTAGGCGCGTACTAGGTCGAGTTTCGAGAATATTCTTGCGCCATGCAGATTTGCCGCGAAGTCTTGGACGTGTGGTATCAGATAGCGATCGGGTACAGTAACCCGGTTTAGCTGCCTATAGTCCCCACATGGGCGCCAGTCACCTATTTTTTGGGGGGGGACCATGTGGAGAGCCGAAGACCAGTCGCTGGATGATGGCCTAATAATTCCGAGCTTAAGCATGTGCTCGAATTCTTCTTTGGCCACTTTGAATTTCTCTGGCGCCAGCCTGCGAGGGTGAACGTGCACTGGTGGGCCCGATGTCACAATGTGGTGCATGACGTGGTGTTTGACCGGGAGCTTCCAATTTGGTGGTTGAGTGAGGTCTGGAAAGTCGTGCAAAATATAGCTTCGAAGTCAGTTTTCGGTTCGAGTCGACGGATGGTTGGGGTAAGTGGCGAGGTGACGGCAACTCCTTGAACCGAAAGGCTGGTGGTTCTGTCAATTAGCCTTCTTCGACTCATGTCGACCAGGAGCCCGAAGTTGGCCAAGAAGTCGGCACCGACGATGGCTTGAGGTACCTTGGCAATCACAAAAATCCACCGAAAAACGCGGCGTAGACCAAAGTTGAGTGTAACGAGTTTTTCTCCGTAAGTCGTAATAGGGAATCCGTTGACAGCTTGAAGACTGGCGTTAGGCGGGGTCCGCTTCTGATCGTCTCGAGAGGCGGGGATGACGCAGACCTCCGCGCCCGTATCAACCAAAAAGCGGGAGCCAGAGCCGCGGTCAGTGATGTAAAAGAGGCGTGGACGACATGGGGCTGCGTCAACTAAACTGGCAGTCTTCAGTTGTTGACGCTCCAGTTTCCCTGTTTCGCGCAGGGAGGCTGGCAGCGGCGGGCATGGTCTCCGAAAATTTGGTGGTACCAGCACTCATCGGGATTTGTAGACTGTTGGAGAGGCGATGGTGTGCGACGACGGAAGTTGCCGCGACGAGGGCTGCGGTGTCTTGGGCTTCGCGATTGGCCGAAGCGTAGGCTTGATGCAACTAAGCCGGAAAGGCGGCTGACTTCGTCACGCAGCTCCTGGAAGTCCGACGGTGACGGTGCAGAGGGTTGTGGAGATATAGCACAAACAGTTGGCGGCGCAATGTCCATCATCTTATCCGCCATCTCAGGTAAAGCCTCGAGCGAAACTCTGCTCGACGTTGTTAGTATCATGCGAACCATGTTCGGAAGACGCTGCAGGAATAATTCGCGCAGGATGGATTCGTCCAAGGATGAGGCCCTATCGCCCAACAACTGCTGCATCCGACGCAGCAGCTGTGAAGGCTTCCTGTCGCCGAGGACCTCAGCTGTGAGCAGTTGTCGCAGACGTTCCTCTTCAGAGGCTGTCGTTCTCTTCATGAGCGCGTCTTTTAACGCGTCGAAAGGGTTGACTGTTGGGGGGTTGGTGATGACGTCTAGGGCCTACGTCTAGGGGATGACGTCTAGGATCTACTAGGGCCAAGCGCTCAAACGACGTGAAAGAATTTTGTTTGCTGTGCAGATATGCCTCGGAGGGCAAACTGCGCTTCGATGTTGGCGAACCACAGAGCCGGGTCGGCTGGCCAGAAATGCGGAATCTTCACGGCTACCGCATGAAGAGTGGGAGGTTGCGACGCCGGAGGAGGAGGAGGAGGGGTGTCGTTGGGAGGAACCCGAGAGGTCTGCCTGCCTGATTAGGCGGCATGTTTCTCGGGAAGGGAAAGGTGGTGGAGAGGAGGAGAGGAAAGGGTGAAGTGGAAGACCGAGCGGAATCCGCTCGGGGGGAGGATAGCTGCGTCCATGGGCCGACTTCAGGGGAACTGTGCCGGCATACGCCTATTACACATCTGAGGGAAACCCAGGAAAAACCCCAGACGGCACAGCCGGCCCGCGGATTCGAACCACGGACCTCCCAGTCTCCAAGCGCACGCGTTACCGCTGCGCCACCGGAGCTGGTGGTTGCGACGCCAGCGGTGCGGGGTCCGGCATCGTCGGCGCCGGAGAGGTCATGGTAGCTGTGTTCTACGTCCGGGTCACCAGTGAAGGAAGAGAGAGAACCTTTAGTTGAAGGGTGGAACGAGACTGTTTAATCGGAAGAGCGCAGCGAGCGGGGAGCGTGCGCAGAGGCAGACGAAGATCGGCGTGCGCCGATGACAGAGCGCTGCGCCTAGCTGGGTCGCTACAAATGCAATACGTGAAGAAAACTAATTGTCGTACAGATATGTGGCTGGAACGTACTTAAATGCATGAAAAACATGTCATTGTAAGAGTAGAAACCATTGCTTCAGGAATATTGTGGTTGTGTGTGCGGAATTTTCCCTTTCTTCTAAAGAAGAGTTTCGCACTACCTCTGTTTCTTTTTTTGTAACCCTGCCCCCTCCCACTTTTTTTGTAATGCACCCATATGGTACATAAAGTTTAATAAAGTGTATTGAAATAACTATATGCCCTTCATGTGTGCCAACATAGATGTGTTTGCCCAAAATCTGTGAAACTGTTGTTGCTGTTGGGTGCTGTTAACTTGCAACCATCCCCCCTCACCATACGTCACCTATTAAATTCCAGAATACACCAGCTGAAGACATCGCATGTTCATCACTGGCTATTGAAGGTAGGTGGTAAGCCATGCAAAAACACCTATGTTATTTTTCTGCATATTAAGCAATGTCCCACATTTCTGCTCCCAGACTTTGTCCTTGATGATGCAGTACACCACGTTCACAAAACTAGTATACTGACTGGTTGTATAGCTTTGTGCTGATATAGCTGAATGAATATGTCGGCTTTTGCAAAGTTACAACTGCCAAAGTGTCTCAAAAGATAACAGAAAAGGTGGATGAAAGATATACAATCCTGTATTTCCTAAAAAGTAATAGCAGCACATTGTAGATAAGATGCATCTGATTTCATGTTTCATTCTTTTCTTTATATGAGCTTATTTGCATTGCATTCATTTGTCCATTGCAGCCTTCCACTTACTGTCCAATACATATCAATACAGAAAGCCAGCAGACTAGCAGACAATGCTCAGTGCTGCTGTTTGCTTTGATATTCCACGGTGTTGTTTCTCAAGAAATAGCACAATCTCTCAGCACACAGTTGTGCGGTTTAGAACTGCGTAACTACGCAGTGCACAAATGCATGGGGCACATGCACAAATTTTTCAGAGCTTTACCATCTGTGTTTCAGGTTGTCTGCAATACAGGACAGTGTAGAAAACTGGGAACAGTCAGAGAACTATAGCATGACCTAAAAGCTAAAAAAGAAAACTCTCAAGAACGCTGTATAGAGCTGCTGATGTAATCGTGCAATACCTTAATT
This sequence comes from Ornithodoros turicata, assembly GCF_037126465.1. NCBI lineage: Eukaryota > Metazoa > Arthropoda > Arachnida > Ixodida > Argasidae > Ornithodoros > Ornithodoros turicata. The sequence continues at coordinate 46,600,209 of NC_088206.1, read as the reverse complement.
TGCACAGATGGACAGTGGCAGTTCTCAGAGCAGCCTTGCCAAAAGAGGAGCAGAGGTCACACGGGCCTCTCGTGTGATTTTACTGTCAAAGTTCAGCTATCTGTGTCAAAGTGAAGTGGTAACTGCAACTGCATCACCATAGAAATTCTTCCTGAACAAAACGCCTAAATTGAAAGTCTCAGCTGGCATATTATAGCATGGCATAAGCTGTGGGGAGTTTTTAGGCATTGGTGGTGGTGATTGTTTGGCATGTAATGGTGCAATGATAATGGAAGTGAGGTTGTTTACAATGCCAGTATGAAGTCAAGAGAGGAGCTCATAAAGAATGAGCGCAGAAAAATACACACGTCCCTGACCAGGTATGTAAAAGTGTTTCCTCAATAATATATGACTCTGAACAAGCAAGCACAATGCAAATAGCAGCACGGATTGGCTTGTAGCTGATGTTGCAGCTGTTGTTGTATGTGTTTGCTTTTGTCCATTGTATGTTTGCTCCACCCTTGAAACACCATTATTGAGACAAATAAGACCTTCTGTACAAGATATTTTATCCATTTTAACAGCAAAGAGAAGATTGTTTGTATTTTGTGTATGTGGTCTCAATAAACAACAAATTCTGAATGGCTCGAATCTATTGTAACGACACTAAAGTGTGCCCTTTTATTTTTGCAGATATTGCATCTGTGATGTCAAATGCGCTCAATATATGACTGTAGGCCAAGTGTGTACATTCCCATTATATTAAGTTCCAGCAAGTGACAGTCACAGCACAGTCAGTCTTTGTTAGCTGAACAGAATAAATCAATTCAGTGCTTGATGATTTGTACAGGAATGTTATATGCAGAGATACGCAGATAAAGGAGGTCACAATTAACCATAGCACCGCACTGATAGAACGACAGGAGGTCACGACACTGGCAACTTCCACACAACTCACAGGCAGGGGCACCCTGGGTAACACAACGAAAACAGCGCTAACACACACACACACACACACACACACAGCACGCGGATGTAAACAGGACTGCACCGTTCGTTTTCCGTCGTGCGCCAGAACAAACGCAGCCAGCGAAGCGATGCTTTAATGCGTTGCAGATTTGTGACACCTTGTAAAGTACTACGTCAATTTCTTGAAACCATAACGCTATAAAAGTTATGCGTGTGGGAGTTCGATGCAGGATATGGCCACCCTTGCATCAATGGTATTGTTGTTTACTTACAGGCAGCCTACCGTGATGCGCCTGCACACACGCTACGCACATAAAAGCTTGCTGAAAGCAGGCTTGAAAGCGTAAAAACACGCTGCTGACATGCCCCAGCGATCGAAAGGCTATCTTGATCGTTGCAGTTCACCACACAGGCCGCACAACAAACGATAAAAAAGTGATGGTCCATGGAGGTGCAGTTATTATACGCAACCACAATCGACGACCGAACACTGACAAAAGTACAACGATCGCCTCCGCGAGAATACGTACTCCTGCCTCTTCAATAACTTGACAAACGCGCTCTTTGTACATTGTTTTAGCGATCATATGGGGTGCGTTCCACAACTAACCCTCGAGTAGGAGTTGGTCACGTGACAGAGTTGTACCACGTGACCATGGGAGTAGGGTAACCCTCGGGTAGGTTGTGGAACGCGTGGAACGGGCGCGAGTGCGATTCTCAACATGGCGACAACAGACGACATTGACATTGGGGTCCCGCGACATAAGAACCGCTGTCCGCTGCTTCGCTTTAGTGTGACGCTGTTGACTTCGGTATGGGGACATCTGCGTGGGTTCGTAAAGCATTCACGCCACGAATTAGGGGTATTTACCGCACGTTCCGAGAAAGGGTAGCGCTGTTCTCGCCCGCAGCTAGCTCTAAAACGCATAGAAACAGGTTTCGACCCACACATGCCACGATCTGATGTGTGTTGTATGTATGGTTCCGTGCATGTTGCACTGAAGAAAACATCAGGTCGCAAAATCGGCACTGGAACTTTCCTGCATCCTTTATGATGCTGTCGAGACAAGCAGCAGCAAAAGCAGACGACCGTAGATTTCAATGCAGACGACAGCTCTGACGTCACTACCCTTACCTACTCCCGTCTGATAGGGGGTCGAGCGAGTCGACCTCGGGTAGCTACTCTCGAGTAGGCAACCCGCTTTTGGAACGGAGGTCGCGACGTCGTCGGGTAGGTTTAAGAACGCGGAGAGTAGCTACTCCCTACTCTCGAGTCGACCCAGGTGAGTTCTGGAACGCAGCCATGAACAAACACAAAGGCAGGCTTAACCGCCGGCTACCCACACACCATCACGCAACCACCTGTAGCAGCGCCGCCTGAACTTTTCTTTATCAACCTCATAGCAAAAAGAAAAACAAACACCGGGCATCTTCCTCTTCGCGGCCCTTCCGTCGTCTGCTAATTTCTCCCTCCCCTCGACCATCCCGTGACAATGTGAATAATGCGCATCCGTTGTGGTCAAAGGCTTCAGAGCCGGAGAGATCACGTGATCAACTTAAGCCAGACGCCACTAAACCAGTGTCTAAGTGTGACTGGTGAATACGGGCAACTGTTCCAGCCGTCCTATCCGTGGCGCACCCATATTTCGAGAGCTGACAGACTAGATTTCTTTTCCCTTCTTAAGTTAAATAGGAGTATAGTGCGCAATACAGTTTGTGCATGAAGCCATGAAAAATGTCTATCGAAATGCCGTAACCCTCTAACATCACATGTTACCACAAATCTTTCAAGCAAAGAGTATTGCTACCTTTCTTAAAGACAACATTCGATTGCGTTGGGGAATAATGAGTCGATGAGAGACTGTCGGCTTTGTCTAGTACGCCGCTGGCACCGTAGGAACACACCGCAGCTGCTTTTCGCCAAACAACTCATCGCGCCATAGAGGATCTCTTTGGCGGATGTGTGCGTACTTGGTCCTCGCCGGGATGCCCCCTCGGTTCAGATCGTTGACATATTTACGCGGATGCCAAGCGCCTTCCACCGATCACTCTACAGAGGACATTAAAGGACCACTTAAACCGCTATGCGCAGTACTTGATCGTTACAACGGACACATCGGTTTCTGAGAAGCGCGCTGGAGCTGGCTCGTTTTTCCCTCAACTTGATTTCCAGTTTCCGGTTCGGCTCCCAGACTTTACCCCACCCTTTGACAGCGAGTTTTTAGCTATGGCCTTTGCCCTCAGGAAAGTTCCTCCCGCCTTCGAAAGGATTCTCTTGCTGTCGGACTCCCTATCCGTCATTTCAGCTTTGGCGTTGCCCTCAGGTTTGCTGCCGTCCTCAGAGTCATTGTTGTCCATTTTGGTACATCTTGCCTCGCATCACATTCGCGATGTCATCATCACGTGGATTCCTGGCCACCATGGACTCACAGTTAACGAAACCGTTGACACTCTCGCTAAAATGTCCCTCTATGGGGAGATATTTCCTCTCCTACCTGTTCTTAGGCGTACTTCTGTTGTCAGGTATAGACGGCTCACAAGCCTGTCTCGAGCTGCCCTCCACGACCGCCCTATGAGCATCTTTCCTTTTCGTGGAACCCTAACCTCTGCAGCTCCAGGCAGGCAGAAGTCTGAGTGAAAGCGAGCTCGATGCCTGGCGCTACCGATAAAATTTTACCTTCATCGTGCTGGACGCTCTTTGTTTCCTGTTTGCTCCAATTGTGGCCAGGATGAAACAACTGAACACTTTTTCCTCATCTGCTCTCATTTTGGCCAACTCCGCCAGAGGTATATCTGGCCCACTTCGTTTGCTAGGAGCCCCACTTTCGTTAGCATCAGTGCTGTCTCTCGGAGCATCCCATACTGCGCTCTGTAATAGGTCTGTTGCAGCAGGTCTCGTGTCGTACATTGTGCTATGCAACCGTCACATTTGTTTTTGTTTTGTTTCCAATAGATTTTTTTTGTTTCTGCAAGTTAAAGCTCATCTTCGACGCATAAGGCGGAACTGTGCTCTTTCACCCTCTCACATTGGGGTGAAGGAAAGACGCGTCTCCGAAGATGCACAACAAACAAAATAAATAAAAAATTGTGTTCCTTCACGAATTTTTTGCGGACGATCTATCGAACGGATTTTCGTTCTGAAAACGGCTCCGGTACCAGGTGACCGAAGGGACCAGGTGTTCTCATTGGGACAACTTCGTAGCTTTTATAATTAAAAAGTTAATTATTGAAAGTTAATTAAGACATTGCCTTAGGAGTTTGCTAATGCCCCCCTAAGGGATGCCTTTCAGCATATGCTATATTGAAATTGATTTCATCTCGAAAAAAGTGATATATGTATATATCTCAAATCTGTTCGCAGTTAGCTGGGACACCCTGTATATGTCAGTTAGTACACGAGCCACCTGGCCACACAGACGTAATTACGCCTGGCCTTACGTCCTGGCCAATCTCCCTTTGTGGCTCACGGCCATCTTTTGATTGGAAGAAGAAGTTGTAGTTCCAGTCATCGTCATCCGTTGACCTTAGTCATCCGCTCCTGTTCCTGTTTGTCAGCTTGGTTCCTGCTCCTTTCCAACATTTTGGTGCCGAAACCCGGGACGGAGGCGTCCCTTCCCTGTCTACGACGAAAGGACCGCAGGGATAGGACGACACATGGAACAGCTCCAGACGTTCCAGCTTCGTTCCTGTGTTCAGGAGATGGTGCATGACATCATGACATCACTTCAAGAAGCAGCTCCATCCAGGACACAAATCCAGTTCAAACTCGCCTCACTAACAAAGAAGTCATCCCTGCTCTCTGATCTGGATCGTGAAATCGCAGCAATCCTCGACGACGACGAAATTGAAACTGACAGAGAGTAACCAAGAGTGTAAAGCGCTACCTCTTAACGCATGATAAACTGACAACGAACCATAAGTGTGCTTCCACAACATCAAGAAATACTTCGCAGCAGCATATCAGGACAATAGACCTTCCCAAACCGCTAACAACATATTTCGTCACAGCGCCAACGCGAAAGCACTCACACTACGAGGCACTGATATCTTCTGTTCATGACGCCCAAGGTGATGACAATGACCCTCTGGAACATACCAGTATACAGCTTGAAAGAACCGAACAAAGTACATCGAATACCACGAAGGCCACTATCAACCAGAACTTGAACGACATCTTTTCGACAAGCCCACCACAGCCGGCTCCCTTCATTGACCTTCAGTACCAGGAAGAGGAAATTACACCGAACTTCAGTGTCTGTCCTTTGGCCCTTGAATCAGATCCGGATATGAACTTCTCAACTGGCAAGTCTACGACCCCACTGGATCGTCCCATACCTCAAGGCTTGCGGCTGCAGGACATACCACCGCCATGTCCACGGCTACATCTTCTAGATTACCCATGCATCTTGCAGCGCCGCCACCTTTGAAAGACCTACATGCATTTGAAAGACCTACTGCATTCTTTATGCGCAACGGATCGCCAATCCTCTCCTTGCAGGATATATTGCTGCAGCTATCTCACCACTGCTAATGGAAGGACTACCATCTTTGGATCTCGCGATCAGAAACCAGATCCTCGTCAGTATTGTTGGTGGCCCGTGGTGTTGTCACAAGCGACTGGCTAACCATAGGCTCCGTCGTACTCATGCGCCACCCGGAGTGTAAGAAACGGGAAGATCAGGATCGTCCCTTGACGCTCGTGACCTGCGCGCTTCACGGCAGTTGTTCCAGTCATCGTCATCCGCAGACTTGATCTACAGTGGACTAGAATGTGTGATGTGCTGAGCGGCCTATCCAAAGCATTGCGGACGTGTGCCCACGATTGAAGCCGAGCACGTGACCTTTGACTGAACGTCATTGCAGCACACCATGCGGTCTCTCGTTGAAGTACGACAACAAGCTTTGTATTCATGTGTGTAGCTATTTTCGGAGTAAAAGTTTTTAAAGGAGCCTGTTTGTCTGGATATTGAACTGTTATAGTCGCCGCCAAGTATTTGTACTAAAGGCACGTGACACCTGACGTGACGGCTGGCTAGAAAGACTGGTGTGCCGTTCGCCGGTGTCATAGGCAGTGGCGTCACTAGGGGGGTGCGGTCCGCACCGGGTGAAGCGACGGAAAGGGTGACGCGCCGCACCAATACTGCCGCTTCCTCCCGTTCTCTGTGGCACGATGACGCCAAAAATATGAGGAGCCTTCTGCGAGGCGCATTATTTTTTTTTCTTCTGAGTGTGGTGTAACTTACCGTGAATAGCCTGGTACGAAAAGGTATCCGTTAATGGGGGCATGGGGTGGGGTGAGGGATGACGCAAAGAGCTCCCGCAACGGGTGACGCGTACCCTAGCGACGCCACTGGTCATAGGTACCCGCCGATGTTCCTGCCGAGAGATGGCGCCAAGCGTACCTCGGCGCTATGCGATCTAATCGCCTCTTGCGGCTGATTTCAGTGCTACTCGTCACGTGATTACTCACCTGCCGTTAACCCATAGGCGTGACTTTTTGTTGTTTTTTTTTCCTCAGCATGCAAGATGCACCTTGAGTGTCACCGACAGCAGCAAACGAATGCAACACCTAGATATCAGTCCTGATATCCGTCGGCGCGTCTCGATCAGCCCTTGGATCTGGGACATGTGTACTCTGATAAAGACGTGTTCGAGCAGCCGGTTTTGCCTTTGTGTAGTGATATTGATGATATGTGCTTATCCTCCCCTTCAGTTGAGCAACTTTTACCTTCTAGGTTGCGAGGTCCGGTAACGGGGAATTATGATAGAAATGTTTTGGACTATGAGCGTGAAATACATGTGGTGTGGTGTGAGATACAAGGAGGTGTGGTGCTATCGTTTATGATTGTTACCTTTCCCTGAAATTGTTGTTGTGTGGGGATGTCGAGACAAACCCTGGGCCATCTGTTGAGCAAATGTTTGAAAAGCTATTACAAGGCCAAAATGAAATTCGAAATGAAATCGTGGAATTGAGCAAATCACACGAAACTCTCGACAAGAAAGTCGGAGCCATCAGCGATCGGCTTATGGACTGCGAAAGGTCTATTGCGAATGTAGATGACAGTTGTAAGCAAATCGACCGACTACAAGAGTCCGTTACGGCATTGAAAGAAACCATTAGAAGGCAGCAAAATAAGTTGGTTGACCTGGAAGATCGGAGCAGGCGGTCAAACCTTGTAGTTTACGGTATACCGGAGGTAACTGGAGAAACCACTGAGGATCTTAAGACTAACGTTATAAAGCAAGTGTTTGAGGAGAAGCTGGGAGTTCCATGCAAATCTGTTGCTCGAATTCATCGCATTGGCAAACCGGGCCCAAAAAGACCCGTTATTCTTTTCTTTCAAGACTATACGGAAAAGGAGGATGTGCTCAGAAACGCAAAGAAACTAAAGGGAACAAATATTTTTATCAGGAACGATTTTTCACGTGACACCTTGCATAAAAGAAAATGTTTGTGGGATAGCACATCCAGCCACAGAAGTAATGGTGCACAAGTTAAGCTGATAAATGATAAAGTAAAGATAAACGGTAGGATGTACTACTGGGACAATGACAAAGACGGTATGTGTGTCCTTGATTCTAGAGCCCCAAGCGCAGAATGACATAACTCATGTAAAGAACTGATCATGGTATGCTTGAACTCGCAAAATATTGTCAACAAAGCAACTGAGTTAGAAGAGGTGTTATTGTTTTATAATCCGCACGTGGTCGTTATTACTGAAACGTGGCTGAAACCAGAAATACTTGATGAAGATATTTTCCCTCCGACATGTAAAGTATACAGACGTGATAGACAGTCCAGAGGTGGTGGCGTTGCTATCCTTGTTAGAAAGAATATTAATGCTGTGCTTTTAGATTGTATTGATAATCATGAAAGCTTATGTTGCAAGATTAACTGTTGGGGACACAGCTTGATTTTGATGGGTGGGTGTGTACAGGCCACCATCTGCAAGACCTGAATTTTTACAAGATCTATATGACTATGTAGGTAATTTTCGACAAAACAAAGTTGTGATTGCCGGCGACTTTAATTTAGGGAATATAGACTGGGTAGCACAAAAACCAACTGAGGGGAACGTGAAAAGTTCTGAACTTCTTTTGGATATGATGTTCGCTTATGACTTCAGTCAAGTTGTGCGGGAACCTACGCGAGTTACTAACACAAGTTCATCTATTCTGGACTTGGTTTTTTGCAGTAATAGCATTAGGAATTGTTCAGTAAGTGTTAATCAAGGTATATCTGATCATAGGCTGGTTTGTTGGACGTACCGATTCGAGCAGCTAACAAAGTCAAAACCTAATAAATACATCACTGTCAAGGATTATGATAACGGTAATGACACAGCTATTGCACAGTATCTAAATGATTCATTTGAAACTTTCACGGATACTGACGTAAATGCACTGCGGAATAAATTTAAAACCTCTTGTAGGTATTGCCTGGAAACATTTGTACCTAACAAAAAGAAAAAGGTTGGTCGAAATAACCCCTGGGTAAATCGAGAAATAATTCACCTAAAGCGCAAGATAAAGAGTTTACGGCGACGCCCAAATTATGATAGGCACGTGGTTACAGAGCTTAAAACAACTTTGCGTGCGAAGTTATGCCAAGCAAAAGACTTTTTTCTTTCGAATACGTTAACAAACTTTGCGAAACACTCGCCACGAAAATTTTGGAACTATATGACCGAACGAAAGGAGGCTGTTGATCAGATACGTCATGACAACATAGTAATTACTGATCAGAAACATGTCGCGGAATTATTCAACACTTATTTTCAAAGTGTATTTTCCTCTGGGTCGTGTTCAGTTTTGGCTCTTGAGAACGAAAATAATAATGCACAGATAGAGATAACATATAATGGAGTGCTTTCAATGTTACTAGGCCTTGATGTAAAGAAATCAGTTGGGCCAGATGAGATCCCCTTGGTGTTCTTGAGAAGGCATGCGGAGTCATTGGGTAAATATTTAACTGTCATTTTTAGGCAGTCTCTTTCGACATGCAATATTCCAGATGAATGGCGTGTTGCGTGTGTGGTTCCAATTTTCAAAAAGGGAGACCGATCACTCATCAGTCATTACCGCCCAATATCGCTTACTTGTATCCCTTGTAAACTGTTAGAACACATAATATCAAACTATCTGTCATGCTTCCTTGAACAAAACAACATTCTTAGTCATTATCAACATGGGTTCCGGCGGGGCTTATCTACAGTTACACAGTTAGTATCAATAGTACACGGGTTTTCTATGGTTCTAGACAAGTCAGGACAGGTTGACGTCATCTTTTTAGATTATTCGAAAGCGTTCGACAAGGTACCACACGAAAAACTACTTGTTAAACTAAACAACCTTGGAGTGCCTTCTGACTTATTAAGGTGGATCCAATCATATTTAAGGCAGCGCGAGCAATATGTAGTAATTGGAAGCAATCGATCTAGACACTTGAATGTCACGTCCGGGGTTCCACAGGGTCTGTATTAGGTCCGCTCCTGTTTTTAGTCTATATAAATGACATAGCGGAGTTCTTGGGTACCGATGTGTCAGTTCGCATGTTTGCAGACGATTGTGTGTATTGTGATTCTCCAGTATCTTCAAGCCACGATCAAAAACTCTTAAACTGTGCATTATCTAAATTGAAAACTTGGTGTGATACATGGGACATGGTTATTAATGGAGAAAACTGTCTTTATGACTATTACAACCAAAAAACAATCCCTAAGGTACGAATACACTATTAACAACAGTAAAATCTCCCAAGCGAATTATTACAGATATCTTGGAGTTACAATAACAAGTGACCTGAAATGGACAAAGCACATAGAGGACTTATGTTCGTCAGCTCGTCGAAAACTGGGTGTCCTTAGAAGACGTCTCAAAAACACGAACGTGACTGTGAAACTAATGGCATTTAAAACGGTGATCCTTCCCATCCTCGACTACGCTAGCATTGTATGGGATCCCCATACGAAAGTTGACATTGACAAAATTGAGAAAATCCAGAAATTAGGATTGCGCTTTATTTATAACCGGTATGATAGGCTTGCTTCAATGACCGAGCTGATGACTAAGGCAGACCTTCTACCGCTACAGCAACGTCGTAGACATGCTCGATTGAGGTTTATGTATTCTCTTTATTTCCATCGCATAGGTTTAAATCTGAGCAATTACATATCGGAACTAAATACAAGAACAGGTAGACATTCTCATGGGCATGCTATAACACCCATATTTGCGCGTACTAACAGATTCAAGTATTCTTTCTTTCCTCGAACCATTGAAGAGTGGAACCGATTACCATCTGAAGCCTTTTGCTCCCACAATGCCTTCTCATTAGCAGTGGAATGCCAGTGCACCTAATTAGAGCAATTTATAGCTACAGCATGTGAGTACCGCGGGAATGTCGCTTTTGTACGCCCTGATCTCTGTCCTGTATTCACTCCTGCATGGGCCCTTCGGGCCTGCAGTATCGTTGAAATAAATAAATAAATAACATGTATGTTAATTGCAGCTAACCAACGGAAGTGATAGCATTGGTGATTACAGTCTGATTATGAGTAGTCTGTAGAAGGAAGAAATCTGGAAGACAAAAGGGACGACACAGAAAATATCACGATTTATTTATTCATACCCAGGAAGGAGTCGGGGAAAGTACATTAATTATAATATGTACACATAATACGTTTATATAGTGGTGACAGTTCGAAAGAAACTCGCAAAAGAGTCGCGGTAAAGGGGTCCCAAGTTACCTTTGCTTACGTGACGATCGGTAACACGAGTGTTCTATATGCCGGTAGTTTCACCTAAGCAGTAGCATAGTGCAGTGTTCTTCTAAGATAGAAGAGCTTTCTCTTGACTGTAATGTCTGTAGACGACCTGAGTAGTAAGCACTGACCCCTAGCTGCCCACAACACACAGGGGGTCTGCATACTATTAAATGACCAGTTAATTAGCAATTAGGACCCCCACAGTAATCAGCATCCTTCAGTGAGTCACCACACTAATTGGAGAGCATCTAACTCGTGTCCAGACCACTCTGTGTGTTGTGGGCAACTAGTGGTCATAAAAAAGAAAAATAGATAGAAATAGAGTGGAGAGAAACAATTTATTCTAAAATCAACGAGGCTGCATCGAAGAAATCGCTCTGGAACGGCTTAGTGACCAGCGACCGCCATGTTGCTTGTTGACGGTCGGTAGTTGCAGAGATCGACAACAAGTGGCTACCTAGTTGCAAGGCATCACACCAGATGGCACCACCATCATGGCTCTATGCATGAAAGACAAACAACAACAGAATACTAGCGGCGGGTAAAAATTGCAACAAGAAAGACACTGCTAAACAAGTGTAAACATACAAGAGCACGTACAAAACATCGACGAAAAGGCCCACCCGTTCCGACAAATGCTAAACATGCGACAGCTCGAAGAAAAGGCTTAAGACGAGAGCTTAGCCCTAATCGCAGCGTCACCGCACATCGCTACGAAACTCGAGGGCTAACACAAGATGAAAACAGCAACAATATACTAGGAAGTCACTGCTAAACAAGTCCAGACATGCGACAGTACGGAGAAAACACACTGGGGGAAAAGCCTTAAGACGAGCGATTAGGCCTAACCGTAGCGTAGTGTAGGTACAACATCTAACACAAGATGACAACCACAATATGCTAGGCACAGGGTAAACAATGAACACCACTAAACATGCGACAGCACGGGGAAAAGCCTTAAGACTCACAACGCTACGAAACTCAATGGCGTGGAAGTCACTGCTAAACAAGTCTCGTCATGCGGAGGAAAAGGCTTAACACGACCGCGGTAAAAATTCGCAAACATCGGCAAAAGGGCCTAACTGCTACGGCAAATCACTCACCTTTCCCCCACAGCGACGGAGCGTCCGCTTCCATCCACAGCCAGGCTTCAACTGACGCGGCGCGGCGATGGCGGAGCAACTGACCGCACGTCCTCTCTCCACGAGAGTCAGCGCTCGACTGACGGAAGCGCCGCTCTAAGGGAGCTATGCATGCACGCGCGTGCTTCTAAGGCCCTCCTGCGCTGACGCGGCTGGCAGCCAGCGGTCATTCCCTCGAGAGCGCGCTCCCAGCAGCGCCGAGTTTCCATTTCGCTCTCTCCTTCCTCTGCACGGGCTCCTAGCGGCAACGGATTGCTCCTCCGTTTTGGTTTCGCTCTCATTTCTTTGTGCATGTATATTTGAAAACGCTCTATAAAGGGAGCGCGCAATGCGCTCACGTCATCATTCTGACCGATACGTGGAAATGTTCAGCTACCACGCTTTACAAACTTGTCCCCGCATCGCCGCTTCTTGGAAAGAAGTGGAGAATGAATGTCTCAACAAGGAGAGTCCCTGAAACGAGCTCATCATCATGGCTTTTCGCTACGTTAAAGACATGGTGTGCTTTCGCAATATAGGAGAGATCTCTCTGGGGACGCTTCAGGAGATGGTGCGTCGGATCTATACCCGTTACAAGAACGTCTATATAATGGTTCTAGATGGGCCCTTGGGATCGATCAGTGAATATGTGAGCTTGACCAACACCGAATTCAACTACGTCTCTGCAGACATCGTGGACCTTCTCGCTCGTGTCATTGCTCATATTAAGTACGCACTGCAGAAACAGCATCATTTGCAAGCGGTCTACATCGTGAACTTTGTCACTGATTTATTGAAACACCGTTTGGTTATCGAAACGCAACGCATTAAACATTCTGAATAACTTTGACGAGACTGGGGGTTTTTTTTTCTGTCTCATGAAAACATCTTTATTGAATCTAAACATACAAAGATGTCTCTTGAGTTAGTCGATAGATGCCTGCACCCTTCCTGACGTGTCTGATCTCACGAACAGAACATTACGAGAAGATCAGGTGTGCCAGAAAAGGATCTTCATCACAGCGTCATCATTGCGCGGGTCACGGCACCAGCACAATGACGGAATGGTCAGTCTTTTTATGCACCCATTTCACTATCACGCTGCCACGATGACTCGTACTTCTCCTGTCTGCGAGAGAGAGAGAGCATATCTGGACTAGAACTTTTTATTTGTATTCTCTATTATACAGGGTGTCGCAGCCCAGGCGAAAATTTGAGCTGGGAAGACAACTGGTACCAGCTCGTTCCCAGTTCGCACCAACTGGTGGTCAACTGAAACCAACTGGTACCAAACTGGTGGCAACTGGAAAGTAAACTGGTACCAGTTCAAGCTGGGCTGGTGGCAACTGGGCACTGTGTGCAACCAGTTCAAGCTGGGCTGGGGGCAACTGGAAAGTGAACTGGTACCAGTTCAAGCTGGACTGGTAGCAACTGGAAGTGAGGTGGTGCCAGCTCGAACTGGACCAGTTTACATATTTGGGGGGAAGTTTTGGTTTCAGTGCCAGGACAGGTTAATATGAAGATTGCAAGACGAAGTTATAAAAACGATCAGAAAGTAACTTTATTAATAGAAATAGTCATATTTCAATTTTTGGTAAAGTTCCTGTTAACGAAAGTTATTTTGGAACTCTTATATTTGTATTTTGTACGTTCCTGCTCCCGCGAGGAATCATGCGTTTAATGTGCAACGGTCGCTTGCTTAGCAGCGTGCTTGTGCAGCGATTTTTGCCCGTTATGTTCTTAGCGTGATGTGTGACATAGGCGTTGGTTTTATAATCTAAAGGATTTGTCTTCAAGTTACGACAGTGCGACAGTACAATGAGCGCCAGCGGCCGGCGGGTGGGTGTTATAGGATTACAGCTTGACTACAACTGTGGAGAACGCTTTATATCGTGAGTACTATATGCTTAAGTGCTTTTCCGTTGTGCACCATTTAGAAATATTACTTCCACTAGAACCTCTTCTCTTTGTTCCGCGTCACATTCGTGGCACCTGCAAGTGCATGCCGTTTTACGAGTAACAACCGGTTTATATTAACGCTACCAGCAACTTTTTTCATTCATGTTTTTGTTTTGTTTTTTTCGTTCATTCTCGTGTTTTAGATCCTTCACACCACGGATGTTGTCGAACTAGCGTAGTGCGCCAGAGTAGTACTCATTGCCCCCGAAAGCCGGTGAATCTGTTAGTTGAAAGGTCCAACTACTGCACAACGATAATGTTGAGAGATTCGCGTACTTTCCGGGGCTCAAATTGAGTGACTGTCCAGGCACACACTACAATTACATGTTGTAATTGAATGCATATTCACTTGTGCCTTTTCAACTTTCCAGAAACCTTAAGCCCACGTAAAGGAGGTGCCTGCATTTGATGCGACGCTGTTTCATCTCATACAAGATGCACTTGTCACTCAGAATGTGAAAATGCTGACAGTCGACGGAGCTAGCTTTTTGGAGCACGCTTTCTTTGTCGTAGGCTATAGCATACTTTCTAATGCGTCTAACATTTTGTATCGATTTACCGAACGTACTGTTCAACAGAAGTCGCTCGAATTTCGTGGTCACGGCATTCCTTAACGCGACGTCTCTCTGCACGAAGGTTCGCAAGAAATTGTCTTGGCGGAACGAGAGGATGCTGTGAACATGTTTTATTTTCATACCCAACCTCACGTACAGAGCGAGCAATGCATAATAAAGACGTAGCGTTCTTTGTTATAGCACGTCAGCAAGAGTTCCTTTGTGGGAGAGGCATTCAGCATCAACTCGTGTTTCTAGTGTCTTCGATAGGGGGACAGTTCGTTCTCGTCCACGCACCTGTGTTCGGGTGCCAGGGGAAAATCCCTAGTGTGCGCATGCAGTTCTTCGTGATACAATAAGTCTACCACGTAGACGTAACCCACTTCCGAATCGTGAGGAATGTTGAGAAAACCGATCTCGTTCCACCTCGAAGGATCGACCCACTCAAAACCACATGTCACGAGATGGAAAGTCATCGCGTACGAGTACAAACTGTTCACGTCGAGGTACTGGATGAAAGTCTTTTCTTACTGGGGATCGTAATCGTCACACCCCTCGTGATTAGCCCGACAGTATCTGTGGAAGCTGTTATAAATGCCTCCTCTGATTCCCTTCTCGATCGTTTCGTACATCTCGTGATCACTCATGAGCTCAAGCTGCACCTTGTTGAGCTTCAGGGTGCTGCTCCACGCGTAACTGGCGAGGGACATGGTACGTAGGATATCTATCCCATCCGTCTCTAGCGCAATCTTCCTGAAATACAGCACGACGTCGCAGAGCTGACAGGCGTCGAGCGTGACATAGAGACGCGTGTAACCGCCGAGGTTCTTACATTTGAACAATTCGAAAATGTCAAGGGCGTACTGATAGTCCTCGTACATGGTCTCTTGGTCAGGTCACTTTTGAAAGCTTACATTGGCGGTAGCGCGGGCATATTGTACGCTTCAAAACTGCCGACGAAAGTGTACGAATAAATGTCTTTCCTGAGGAGGGAGCGGAAATGGCCACCAAACATTTGACGGGTACAATGAAACGTGCTCTCGCCGCAGCTGGCAACGAGCGTTTCCACCAGGTTAGACAAGGAGAGGTAGAAAAATTGCGTGGTATCGCGGAAATGGAGATCGCCAATGTTGAACCCATTTTCTGATCTCGAAGCTAAGATCCACGGTTCACCCAGATTTAGTGCATGTGACGGAGATGGGAGCTCAAATCGTATTGCAGGTTGTGCAAGCACACGACGAGTTCTTTGGTGTTACGACACGAAACCTTGTAACCTTGGTTACATGCATCACACAGCGTCACAACAAAATTCGAGGAACCGGGCTCTACGAAATGGGTGTGGTCGTGATGCGACACCTTCCGCGTGTGCTGGTTAAATTCGATTCAACAAAATTCGCAGTGCGTCGCTCATTCGTGTCGAATGTGGTCTTCCATACTCATGACCAACAGCAAGGGACAGCAGTTTAACCTATCGATTTGATCGATATGATGATTGATGATGATTTGATGTTAGAAGATAGGACAGGACAGAGAGGAAGGATGAAGATGAGCTGTTTATTCTACGAAGGTTGACCTAAGAATGAACGTGATTCCATCATCTTCTTTGTTGACATAAAATATTGACATAACATTCAACAGCTTGCCACCCGCAAAGAAGCAGAATCGGTTGGCCGTTATAGCTGTGAAGATTCAATCTTATAGAGACGTTGCACAGGTCTTCTAAGTGTGGTCCGAGATGATGCCCTCAACAAACATACCCTGATCCTTCCATCAGAGCTCGGGAAAACCTTTTCGACGACCCCCATTCTCCATTGTAGCTTGGTTCGGTTCGGTTCTTCAATGAGAACAACATCACCGACACTCACATCAGTCCCTTTGAAGTCTTTTGAGTGATGTGCAGAACGAAGCTTGCTAAGATATTCTTTCTGCCATCTTTCCCATACCAATGCAAGGCGGCGTTGGCGCATCCTCCATGTGCTCCTCAGTAACTCTGTTGACTGGAGAGCATCCTGCAATGCATCTTCCGGGGGGGGTTGTTATCGTTGAAGCGTGAGTCGTTTTCCAGTAATCATGTCTGCTGTTGTCAATGGCGTGGGCTCTGTGTGTTTGTTATAGACGTACGTGATCGGCCTAGAGTTAATCATAGCCTCCACTTCAGTGAGCAGTGTGTCCATCTCAGCGAAATCTACAATTGTCCTTAATAGGGTCTTCCGAATGGCGGATTTTACCGAGCGTATTAACCGCTCATAGAAGCCCCCCCACGTACCACGGAGCGCGCTCTGCTATAAAACGCCATTGGATTGCTCTGATGGCTGCATAGTCTTGAATGATGGGATCCATAGCGCGCCAAATTCTTTAGCTACTCCCTTGAAAGCCTTTGCGTTATTGCTATAAACTGTATGGCAAGTTCCTCTAGCTGTGAATCTGCGAAACGCCTGTAGAAACTTGCTCGCTGACATGTCCTCACACAGTTCCATATGTACGGCTCTGGTGACGGCACACGTAAACAGGACAATGTATCCCTTTTGGTACGACTTTGTTTTGTGTTTCAGCGTTTGAGGTCCAGCGAAGTCGACGCCGACGACTTCAAAAGGGTGACATATTGTTATGCGTTCAGCTCGTAGTTGAGCATCCACATGTGTCAAGTGCCTCGCATCGTTATTCTTACATGTTGTACAATTCCTTATGACTCGCTTGATTTGTTGTCGTGCTTTGATTATTCAAAATCTTTCCCTGACCTGGACGAGTGTATCTCGTACCCCAGAATGCAGTACCTGGCGGTGCGAGGCCAAGATCAAAAAGTCACCGCAGTAGGAGTGTGCTGGAATGAGAATGGGATGACGCTTCGAATGACTGCTGGCTTGAGCGCAGACGTCCGCCGACTCGCAAAATGCTGCTGTCGTCCAGGAACGGCCTGAGGTCCCGCTACTTGGATCACTCGGGAATGGGCTTCCCCCTTTTTAAACAGCTGATCTCGTCTGTGAATGCCGAACTTTGCACTATCTTGATCTAATAATTCTGTGCTTTCTTGACTTCCTCCGCCAACAGCGGACCTACATGCACATTCGTTCTTCTTGCGTTAGCTATAAAGCGCAGCACCCACGCTGTTATCAGGTGAAGGGAATTTACGTTACACTACGGGATGTGCTGTCACTCGATTCAATTCCAGCACTACATGGTGCACTTCTAAGCTCTCTGCTATAGATGAACTGTCTGGTGAGGGCCACGAATGACGTGAAGCTTGTAACCATGACGGTCCTTTCCACCACAGGTGAGAGGTCAGTAATTGCCTTGGCGCTATACCTCTGGTTAAGAGGTCGGCTGGGTTCATATTGCTCGCCACATGTTGCCAATGTTCCTTCCAAACGTTTTGCTGAATTTCAGTTACCCTACTGCAGACAAATTTCGTCCAACGTACTGGATCGCCCTTTATCCAGTGTAGAGTGATCATCGAATCAGTCCAGAAGTAATTCAGAGTCTTCAGTTTAAAGTTGTTCCTCAAGTACGTGGAAAGGAGTGACGCCATCAACGCTCCTAGGAGCTCTAGTCGAGCGAGTGTAATCTCTTTGATGGGAGCAATCCTAGATCTTGCCATTAGTAGCTCTGTACGGTATCCTGTCAAGCCACACTTGAGACGTAAATAGACCACCATCCCGTAGGCAGCAGGACTTGCATCCGAGAAAAAATGCAATTCTGCCGCGGCCTGCTCCGAGACTGTCGTGCCATAATACCGTGGAATTTGTACAGCTGAAAGGAGGGTGAGTTGGCTGTACCAGTCGCGCCATCTTTCATTGAGGTCGGTTGGTAGTGGCGTATCCCAATCCAGCTCTCTTTTCCAGATGGATTGTAGTATCAGTTTACCGGTGACAGTATATGGTAGAATGAAACCCAGTGGGTCATATATCTGTGCAATTTTACGCAATGCCTGTCGCTTTGTAACATTCTGGGTTTGCATGTCACCTTCTCCTGTGCCATGTATAGGTAACGATATGGTATCGTTGGCCTAGTCCCATCACACTCCAAGAACTTTCGTAGTTATGGGCAGCAAGATTGCGTCCTTTTCCTTTCGAAATCTGTCGCGCATTGCATTGCTGTTTGGACCCCATTTCTATAGTTTCATAGGGGCTTTACGAAAAATTTCTTGTGTTTCAGCGTACCTCTGCACTACCTGTTCATCATTCCTGGCCCACAATACTACATCATCCACGTAAATAGAGTTCTCGAGGAGGCCCACAGTCTCCGGATATGCGTTAGCGTTCGATCGCAGATGATGGCGTATCGTCGCTGCCACAAGAAAAGTGCTAGGCGTGGTCCCAAAGGTCACCCTAGACATTCTCCATGTCTCAACCCCAAGAACACACGCGGTCCTCAGGATGTCCTCAAAGTGTCATCACGTCCTCGTCCGTGATGGTATGAACGGAGGAGGTCCACAGGCTGTCATCATAGGAGCTTCCAGTGACTGTCATTCGCGTACATCCTGCGGTCATCAACCGGAGGACGAGCACAGGAGAAGTAAATAACTTTAATCCTGCGTTGTGTATTTTAATACCTGCTAGCAGTTATCAAGTTCCCGATTTATTTCTCATTACCCAAAAAAATATCAAAGAAGGAGTGCTCATGCATAAATTTAAAAAAATACAAACAAAAATATAAAATAAAGACCGATATAGGGGTGCAAATACTGAGCTTCGGATTTTAAAGGAATCCGTCCATGTGCTGCGTTTGACGTGCAGTACAATACAGTTTGCTAGACCTTTCACAGCGGTCTTGTTGCGTGAGTGTCCGCAAAGGGTCCCTGGCAGGAGGTTGCACGGAGCATTTGATTTCCGAAGAGACAAAAAATAATAGCGTTTCACTGCTCAAGCTTCACTTACGATGCATGCCTCCAACCAAAGCAGTAAGAAACACGGACACTACCTTGATAGCGATTTAATACTCCAATGAATTTCTCAGTTCATTGTTGGTTATGTGCAAAATCAAGTTAAACTTAGATACCTCACCCTTTGTTTTGACTAAGATGCGAAAAGGACTTCCGAATCTGCTGAAGTTCGCAAGACAAGCAATAAGTTGTATCTGTTCTGTCTTGGAAAGGAAATGCTGCTGCACCATATGCCTTTCTAAGCGATATCGGTGGTCTTAGTGGCCTACGAGCCTTTTATATATCTTTCTTTTTTTTGCTTTTTAAATTGTGACACTCATTGTTTGTGATGAGAAATACGATAAACAAATACAGATGAGAAACCTCAAATAGCAGCTGGTGACCGAGGTTGAAAATATATAAAAAACACACACACACTGACTGGATGCTGCAAATGTGCCCTCACTTCCCAAAATAAATAATTCACTAAGGTATGCTTGCTCCCAGAATTGTACTAGCTGCGTCATTTGGTAGCTCCCATCGGAGGTCCTGGTGATATGGCGGGGAGTCTCACTTTGTCACATTTCTAACAAATTGAGGACCTGGTAGGGAAGTCCTGGGGATGTTATCCCTGTCCGCTGATGACTTTCCTCGGACGTACACAGGAGGTCATTGTGTTCTTGGGGAAGTTTCGGTAGCGGTTGCCCTTGCTCTGGGGTTGTTTCGTACCATAAATATCTCAGTGCGTTTCTATCCTCTTCCCGTATAGCTATCTGTAAAAACGCCTTCTGAATATCGGCTATTAGAGCCACAGGATGTGGCCGGAAATTGAGAAGAACAGCAACGATGGACGGGTTTAAGTCTGGGCCAGGGTGCAAGTTATCATTAAGCGAATGTGTACGATCTTCATGAGACGAAGCGTCAAACGCTATTCTTATCTTGGTCGTCATTCGGTCCTCTCTTATGACGGCGTTGTGCGGCATGTAATATATGTGTCCATACTCCATACCTTCAACCATGCCTTGGCAACCTTCTCTGCGACACCTGATATGAGGTACTCTCGTATCGCGTCATCATATTTCTTCATTAGTTCGGGTGATTTCATAAGTCGTTTAGTCACTTCGAGAGACGCTTCTCGGCGATTCGTTTGTTGTCACCAATTGACACTTCTGTCTTCCATGGCAGACCAACCATGTGCCTACCATGTTCAAATACAATGAATTTTTCGAACTCCTCCAATACATTCAACACCGGGTTACATTCTCGGTCTTCTGCTTCGTTCGCGCGAATGCCGATACTATCCAGATTACATATGCGTTCCATCATGTCATTTAACTCCCGCTTCGGAAGTTGACTCACTTGTAACACCGTAACGCTGTTGCAGTTAGCCATTCTCACAGTATTCATGGCGTAACAAGATCCTTGCAACGTCCAGCCGAGTGTTGTTTCAATGGCCTGTACCCTTTGGCGTAATTTTTAGGATCTTCAAGTCACAAAAACCCAATAATAATCTGCTCCAACCTGAATTTCTATTCGTGGACTGTCAGCAGAGTCGGATGAGTCAGCGAGAAATAGACCGCACTCAGGCATGTGATTCTTTATATCCTGTGAGGGAATTTCCAGAATTTAGGTGCGTATTTTCTCCACCACGAGAGCCCGAAGGGTTTGGCAGCCGCATGTAGGTTGAGGTCTGACATGTAGTTCAACAAGATCAAGCACCTGCCGTCGTCCTGGATCATGTCCGAAAGCTCCGATAGAGACGTCCTCCGTGCGAATGCGTTTGCAACCAAATGCGTCAGACAGGGCTTTTGTAATAAAGGTGCGCTGACTGCCACTGTCGAAAACGAGGCGAGTGTAGCGCTCAGTTTTGTCGCCCACAAGCAGTCGCTGTCTGAAGTAGTATGTTGCTCGGATGATCTGTGTTGGCTACTGTTGCCTTGAGAGTAACTGGACTTGACGTTTCGGAGACTTTTTCTCTGATTTGCGGTTTGTATGTGGGATCGCACATACTCGATGCGTGTCGGCCGGAACACGTGCTGCACCTTGGATGGCCCCTCTATTGTTTTGCCGAGTGATTTTGTTTTGTGCATCGGAAGCACCGGCGCTGAACTGCGAGCAGCTTCTTCTTTTCTTCGAGACACTTCGAACTTTTACACTCTAAAGTGGTATGTCTTGTACCACCGCAAAATATGCAGGTATCTCATTTCCCCGATTGGGTTGTACTTTGTAGCGTCTTTACTGGTGGACCACTGGGTGTTTTTGTGAACGGACGACACGTTGTTTTTACCTGTTCTTTCGTTGAACTAGTCTCAAGGAAACGTAGATCCATTTCCTCCCTATACTTTACTTCGTTACCAATGAACTTTAACAGTAGCTGTAAAGCGTCTCGATGGAAAGACGTGCCAGTTGGCGTCCTTGACTCCAGAGTGGTGAGTTGTGACCTTTCTCCATCCGTCCACCACCATCACCGCTCTCCAGTGCAACAATTCACATTGCCTCTCTGGTACCTGAAAATCTACAGCCACTGCAGAACTCCTATGACTCGGATGCTTCAAGAATATTTGGTATTTACATCTGCTCAGTTATTTTGTTATCCAGGATATGGGTAATTCTCAGGTGAATGGAATTGACCTTCTTTATTTTTAGATGTCATTATCAATGGGACAAGTACAAATGAGATTCCTGTGGTAAGTCTTTTGCTTATTTTACTCCGTTCAGTGATGTTTTGTTCTGTAGAGCTGAAAACATTTCGCTGGCGTGTTCGAGAGAGAATGCCTAAAAAGCAAGTGAGCTGGTGATTAGAACTCGTAATATGAAAATCCCCAGACTAGGAAGGCACAAAACACACACATCGACAGTCTCAACTTGGACAGTTTGTCCTTGTCATTTGTTTTCATACTTCCCTAGTCTCAGGGGTTTAAATATTATGAGATGTACAGATCCCAACAAAAGTTTACGGAACACTAGAGCGGCGTATTTCTTGATCTCAGCAACACCCTAGCGGCAAATGGGAGTGGACACACTTACTGAGTGGTGCGTCGAGTACCCGGTCACCTGTTTGTGAGTCTGTTTGCTCCTGTTTGTAGCAACCGTGTCGCTCAGATACACCACTCCAGTGTTCCTAACCTTTTGTCGGGGCCTGTACAAGAGACTTATACAAGGCAAAGAACAAACATTTGCTCTTCTTGCTGTTCTTCCTGGCATTGGACCTCATATGAAAATCAAAATGGCATCCTTGATGCAATGCATTCATAGGCAAGCCAAGCTAGGCTTGCCTATCATTTAGTTTGTCCGCCAGCTAGCCCACATCTACATCATAGATCTTGATGCAAAGCCTGCATTCTTCTTTTGATATTACAGGAGCGTCGGATTGATGTCTCAGCAGTGAAGGTCTGTGGAATGAGGACAGACATGAACAAGACACCTCAACCTCAACAGGCCAGGCCACCACAGAAATATCTCATTCTGAAAGTCTAGCCGCTACAGCAGGAGCACCATGTCTACCAGGTGTCCCAGGGACAAGCAGGCAAGTGCACGACACCTCGTCACGTAGGAGGCCTGCGCCACCTCGACGCTCGACGCCACCTCGCCGAGATCTGCATTGTGGTATAAAAAACTGGCAAAATTGAAAATCACGCTAAACCAAAAGAGGTTGGACGTAGCAAAGCTCGAGGAATCCATAGCTAAGGAAAAATTGATTCACGCACAGATGGACACCGAGTACAAGGCTTTACTCCTTGGGTCAGCTCAGCTGGACTTGGAAATAAAACGAAGAAAATTAAATACATGAGTGTGGGAACACACAATGGCTATATCCTCTACGACAATGCATTTATTGCTGCAAAATCACATTGAATACTTTAGGACAAGAAACTTCAGAAGAGTGAGCGAGAGAACATGAAGGGCTCACTGACACAATTCCCTCTGCGGCTTATTTCTGTGAGCTTCCACAAGAGACTTTTTGCCCGCTCCAAAAATTATCAGATTACAGTCAACCCTCGATTTATGAACACCTTCGATTCCCGGAAAAAGCGTTCATAAATCGAGGGATTCATGAATCGAAAATTCCGTTAAGTCAGTACTATCGAGCTGACGAAACAGTATTTGCGAGTTGGGACTGTGTTTATAATGCAGTATGTTGTGTAATTTTGCTTTCGACCATGCCTTCTGCTGTACACTTGGTCGTCCCTGATGCGTCCCAGGGAAACCCATTTATTGTTCGGATTTCGAGGGGTTACAACCAAGGGTGCAATATCTGGGAAAAGATGTGTCCGTTCCGGTGTCATTCATAAGACAACGGAATAATCCCTTTGAAGGTTTCTGTTGACACCGGAACGATCCGATTATAAATTGAGGGCAAAAACGCTAGGCAACTCCTAGTTGGTTCCCAGAAATTCCATTCGTTATTCGGATATCGAGGTTCATAAAACGAGGGAAAAATGCATGTAAAAAGTTTGGTTCCTCGTGCTCCTGTTCATAAAACAAGGGAATTCACAAATCGAAGGTTCATAAATCGAGGGGTTGACTGTATAACCAAAATGTCGATTCCAGTGTTACCAGTTCTGACCTCACAAAGCATCTTCAGGAATGCCAAAATTTTAGGGAAGACCTAAGACAAGAAGCCCCTTGTATGAGTTTATAGAGATTAGGAGCAAAGGAAATTGTGTAAGTGTGCCCCCTGTGTGAACCCACTTTACTCTTCTGAGGTTCCTTTGCCTACAGTCACCTTGTTTGAAATAAACAATTGTTTTGTTTGAGAATATGTTGTCATGTGTGTATGCCTGTTCCATCATATGCAGCCAGCTAGTCTGCATTTTATGCATCCTTCATATGTCCTGCTTATCATCATTCGGGTAGCAACTGCTGCAGATCCTCATGGCTCCTTGCAAAGTTTGCAATTATTTGGGCTCTAGAGCTTGTGGCTCCTGGCTCTAAAGGACCATTCCACACAACATCAACTGATTCATGCTCGACAGCTGATTCACAAATGTCAGGTATGCAATTGTCCTTTTGTTGAGCAATGTTATGCAACACCGCTGTTGCAAGAATCACCGCCAGAGCAGTGTCAATCTTCAAACGTAGCCCCATCTTCAACACAGGAAATCTTCTCTTCCACACACCAAAGAGTCTTTCTACAGTGTTTCTTGTTGCAACATGCTTATTCTGATATCTCTTTTCTGCAGCAGAGTTAGGTGCTGCTAAGGGTGTAAGCAGATAGGGCCTGCAAGAATATCCTGCATCCCCGAGCAAATGACCTCCTAAGTTTGTCTCGAGGTGGGCTCGAATTCTCGAGCTATCAAAAATTGTGGCATCATGGGTAGCACCAGGCCACCTAGCAACAATGTCGGTGATCTGCAAGTCAGCGTCACATACACACTGTACATTAATTGAAAAGTAGCCCTTTCTGTTTCTGAACAGCTCTGCTGTGTTACCACCTGGTGACTGTATTGCTACGTGTGTACAGTCAATTGCTCCAATGACTCCAGGAAAGCCTGCAATGTCATAGAATCCAAGCATTGTCCTTTGCTTTTCATCTTGCGCTGATGGGAATTTTATGTAGAGAGGTGACAGTGAGGCAAGAACATGTGATACTCTCTTGATTATACGGCAGACTGTAGACTTGCTTATGTCAGACGTGTCGCCTATAACTATTTGAAAAGTTCCACTAGCATAGAAACGGAGGCAGAATAGGAGCTGGCGTATTGGTGGTACTGAGGAGTTCCTGTCTGATGTAAACTCGAGGTGCTTCTCAATTACCAAGAGGAGATCATACACTGTATGTTTCAGTAGCCGAAATCTGTCATGAAACTGCTTGTCATTTAGGGCTACAAAAGGGTCCGTGGTGTCTCTAGGATAATATCGTGACGGCTGAACTTGAAAACTCAGGTGTAGATCTTCCAGATCCTCGTCGAAGTACTCCATGGCTTTGCATCAGAAGTGATTACCTTCTGTCTGTAGCAGACGACACATATTTATACTGAAGACGATCATAATAATTAAAATTTTTAATGAATACCCTACCATGTAAACCTACTTTTCTTTACGCGCGTTGCTTATGTGAAAATACGTTTTTCAATAAGTTTTCTTTTGTGTCAGCGCATACTAGGTTTTGTTTATAATCGCAGACGGTAACACACGCACGCATACACGTATGCCTTCGTAACGAGGTGCGAACTGGTTACATCCACCTAACACCCAAGAAAGCTGTCAACATACTGTTTGACTGAATTGAAGCTATTTATGTACAAGAATAGCAAGTAATGCTTGAAATGAAAGGACAGGTACTCTAACATATGGGGTACAAGGGTCCGCGATGCTGCTGATAATCCACGTACTTTATTCACAACATCTGCGACACATCCCTGCGAAACGATGCTCGTTACCAGACCAATTTCTCTTCTGAAGCACAAATCCGCCACGAAATCTTCCGCTGCAACACCGCAATACAAACGCCGCCATATTTAACTCACGGGTTAACCGGCCGTTGACAAGCGATCAAGAAATCCGTCAACTTTAACGGGAGATTTGGCTAACCGGCGTTCGTGAAACAGGGTTGGTGGTTAACCTCTAGTTTAAGGACCCTTGATCTCGGTTTAACTCTTAACCAGCGTTGGTGAAACCGGCCCTTAGCCACTGGTTTAGTGACGTCTGGTTTAAGTTGATCACGTGAGAACTTCGTCCGCCAATCACGAACAACCACCCTGCTGTCCTACCCCGACCAGTGACCCCGACTGCCGTGAGGCTTATGGCGGCCTCCATGGAGTTCGTGTGCACAGCGCATAGGCCTATTCTACGCCTCACCGGAAATTTTTCGGCGAAACACGGGTAAGTTTTGACTTGTAAAGCTACTAGAAGCGTTCGTAAGGCAGATGTTGTTGCACTCCAATCAATATTTGCCTTCAGTGTCTCATTTCGTTCGCCGTTTATACGACGTAAACCCGGCGGTCTAGCGATGGTCTAATTCCCATGTATTTGCATAGGACTGATTTAAGCTAGGGGTGGGGGTAGTTTAAAGCCGGTCTAGCGCGGAGCAGCTGTGAATGAGCATTTCGAGAAACAACCCAAAAATAGTTTTTGCTAGATGCTGTTGCCTAGTTTTCAAGTCGAAATTCCACAAATTAAGCAAAAAGAACGTTGTGAGGGACCCGTCAGCGAAGTAAGTGAGGTAATAAACCCGCCGCCGATAAAAAGTTGACGATCGGTATGGAGTGGAATTTTGAAATCCGCTCTGCAAATTTACAACCAACATCGTCAAAGTTAGTGATGTCAACATTGGCAGCTAGACACAAGTCACTTTCCGATCCAAAGCTGACAGGAGGTCGTGCACAAACAGCTGTTACCTCCAGCAACAAAAACGACGCTGATTATGCGTGGTACTTTTAATACAGCCCCTAGTGCCTCTGTTATACATCATTAACAATAGTTTGTGCTATGTTGCCGTTGCTGGTTCTGATTGATACATTTAACGACTTGCTGCACACTACACTGATCGCCGGTACTTGTGAACGAGCTTTGTGCTCCTCGTTTACTGTTAAGTGTTTCCTGTTAAAAATGCATCAGTCTTGTTGGTTTTCTAAACTAAACGGAGGTCACAAGAGGGAGGGGGGTGCCATGGAGCAATTATACCTCCATGTGCTTTAGAACTATACAGCGGAGGATGGTACATGTTGCCCAGGATGTGAAGGCACAAATATCAAGCACGTAGCTCCCTTTGAGATGTTAAGAGTGACGTTCCAAATTAGTAGTATTTAGAGGGTACCTGGCGTTATATGTTGAATGTCCCAGTGCATTAACAAGGTACAATATTTCACGTCTGACGCTGGAAAAGGCACCATATGGAGGAAGCTCTAGATCCCCTTGAAAGCTTGGTTTGCTTGCCCAGAAAGAGGAAAGTCCCCTAAGAAAGCACTATTGTGTTCTCTGTCATTATGAAAGCACTACTGTTTCTGAAATCGCTATGAGCATGTTTCTTGGCGAAATTTTGTGCTGGTGAGATCTGGTTATGCTTATCGGCTTCAATGCAGGGTGCTGCTGTATATGTCGACTGGGAGAAATTTTGACAAAAATGCGTGTCTTTAGGATATCAGACTTGGTTATTCTATAAAAGTACAGGTAGAAATATCCTGCAGAGACATACAAGGAAATATTGCGAGCAGTGTTTTGTGTCAACAGATTTGTATGGACAAATTAGAGCCTCCACAGGGGCATATAAACACAACAGTAGAGTGCCAAGCAGCCCATGTAGTCATGATGTCGATACCACTGTCAGCAGTGTGTAGATGCTGCGTGCAAAATTGTGAGCAGGTTTCACCTTGCTGGTTCAGAAGAAAATCAAGTGCAGGTACAGAGAAGTGCAGGTCTCAAAATTTTATAAGGACGCATATGTAAGTACATGTGTAGCTAAAATGTGTGCTCTACTGCTTCCAGCACATGACACCAGAAGGGGAAGGAAATATGCCAACAACCAACATTTCTGCAATGATGATGTACCGTAATATTAGAAAATGTTCAAGGTGACAGCTACTTGCTTCTATGCTCATTTATCATCTGCTAACAGTAGATGTGGCTTTGTAGACTGCCACCGTATGAGACAAAACACAAGAAACCTGGCTGCAGGCTTTATCAAAGCAACGTATTTCTGGGATGTGATTACTGCCAATACAAGCCCATGAACATGATTCACACTGTGTTCTCCTTCATTGTGTGAGCAGCACTGTGTATGTCCAACACTTCCTTTCTTTTCTTCCAAATTATCTGTTATCGGCAGAGCTGTGCCTGTACCTCATGTTTTTGAGTTGCTTCTTTGCATTAAATCAATAAAACTTGTTACGCATTTCCACAAGGATTATTATTATTATTAGGGAAGGGCAGATGTGTGTCCCATGCCACATGCTATGGAAAAAAGAAATATTTACTGCGGTGCACAAGTACATTGATCTTTCTGAAACACAGCTATGCTGAGGACAGTCACCACGCGGCAGATTGACATTTGTATCGTCTGTGCTAAATCATGGCTATCATTATGATGTGACTGCAGGTGTATGACAGGTCATGTGATCTCAGTACACAGGCATGCTCATTTTTTGCAAGATTTCCTGACAAATCTCACATGCTATGCATTGTTGACAGCTGCCATGACACTGATGTCATGGCATGGTGGTGACACACATGTCAACGACACCCCAGCTTTACACTGGTGTGATCTGTGCACTTGTTGTGTAGTCTCATATCCTGTAAGGCAAATCTTAAGAATGGAAAAACACATCTCTATGTAATCAGGTCACAAGATTTATTATATATATATATATAGATACTCATGGAACGATGCGACAGCACCAGGGGACACGTGTTTCGCCGTGTTTGCGGCTCGTCAGCCCCGGGTAGCTGCGCATCGTGCGCATCATGCTTTTTCCCCCTCTTTATATATATATATATATATAGCTGAAATGAAAATTGAAACACAGACTACGAAGGTACGGGAAGTAAGAAAAAAGGGATAATTTATTTACATTTAAGATACTTGGAATGCTAAAAGGGTTGTCGACGTTTCGACAGTGGCACTGTCTTCGTCAGGACTAAAGATGCGTAGCTGATTACACATTTCTTAAATAGGTTTGCTACATGACGTCATAATCGGTACGGGCAAGCCACAGGCGTTTGTCAGTGAGTCAGATTCGGGAATATTCCAGAAGGTCAAGTCCGGGTGATGATGTCATTCGCCGTAGGTCACTGCCCGCTTTCGGGAAAATTCCGGGCAGGGTGAGTGCTGCTTCAAACTTTGCTGGCGGTCGTCAATGGGTCACGTTCGAGAATGTTGACTTGTGAGGTTCAAGTGTGATGTCATCGTCCTTGGGGGAGTGGCTTTGTCCAGGTTGGGCCACCCATCCAGCTGAAAAGGAATTGGAAAAAAGTGCCTTATCTACGAGGTTAGACTTCTAATTGTTGATAGCATGCCGGGGTCTTCGTTAATGGTCGATTGGAATTTGTAGATTAGGTAGCATTCGCGCTGCTCTCGGGAGCGGTCAGAGCTGAAGTTTGACTGGAGAATAAAGATTGATACGTCGTTAATAGAATGTCCTGGCTGCTTGAAATGGCGGGAAACCGGAAGATTAGGTTTTTTGGTGACATCCGATCGGTGGTTGTTGAATCTGACTCTGAAAGAAGTTTTTGTCTGACCCACATATTGTGCTTGACATGCGTTACATTGGATTGCATAGATGACGTTCGAGGAATTGCAATCTAGGTCCGCAATGATCTTGGCGGTAAAATTAGAGTTTGTACTTTTGACTTCCTGCGTGGTCTGCATTAGTTTGCAAATCTGACAACGTCGGCCATTACATGGGTGACAACCAATCGAAGGGTTTATCGTACTGTTTACTTTAGAGCGGACCAAGTTATCCTGCAGATTACGTGTACGTCTGTAAGCGACTCGTGGTGGTTCGGGAAAAATTTCCTTAGTGCGTTCGGACTGGAGGAGGATACTATGGTGGCGATTAAGTATGCTGTTAATGTTTGGGATATTTCCGGTGAATGTTACAGTTAAGTTTACCGAATTGGTTTTCGAGTTATTTTTCTTTTTTTCGAACAAGCTAGTGCGATCTACTTTGCGAGCCCTGTTGAGAGCATCTTGCACCAGGTTCAATGGATATTGACGATCAACGAAAGTTTGTTGACTAGCCGCCGGTGAGCGTACTTTTTCCAATATTGACACCGAGCTATCTCCCAGTGCCAAAGCCTTCCTCAAAGTCCGCAATTTAACTGAGAAATGTATCCGATATAACTCCCACCGTGCCGCACTACAAGTCTATAAGGACCATGGCAAAATTCCAAGAGGACTCGCCATAAAACTCAAACCTACCCTCCCTATAAAAGATAACCTTCAAAACAGGTGGGACGAAATCCTTGCCAATGCCTCATCCGCCTTAATAGATGTCCTCATATCCCACTGTGATGAATCCACTAAGGAAATATCTCAGGAAGTTCAAACCATCCGCGAAAATGTCACCCTTAGCGATGCACACAAGTCGGAATTGCTGCAATTTACAACAGACAAAGAGATCGAAGTACGTAATACCAAACGTACAAAACTCGCTAGGGACCAGATAGACCCAGACCTTCTGTGTGAATGTGATATCCAACTTCAATCAAGCAGTACTGTAAATACTCCCTCATTAAATTCCCAAAGTGAAGCCCAAGATAGCACTCGTGATAATCAAAATTCCTCAATTCACACCATCACCACCAGCACTGCATCACAGAGCGTCGTTAATTTGTCGTCTCACTCACTCACAGACTCCGAAGTCTCGCTGCTTAGCCGGGGCCTTTCATTCTGCCCTAACAATAATAAGGCAAACGAATATCAACTTCATCTCGATTTAGACAACTTCGCTCGACGAATGCGCCTTAAAGAGTACTTTTATGATAAACAGGATCAAACCCCCAATCATTTTAGGCCACCGTCCGATTTTACACCGGAACCTAATCGCCAGAAAGCCCTAGATATCTACATAAAGGCAGTGCAGAATGATATTATAACAGCATACAATTCTTCTTCTCGCAAGCCCAAACCGAATCTTACCCCAGCGGAGCATCGTAGTCTTTCCGATCTCAAACAATCGAAGGACATAATAATCAAAAGAGCAGATAAAGGTGGTGCAATTGTTGTAATGGATATGCAAAATTACATCGATGAGGGACTCCGACAATTGGCTTGTGCTACATTTTACAAGCCACTGGACGGTGATCGTACGGAACAAATTTGTTCCTGACATCACCAAAAATTTAAAGACACTAAAGGCAACAAAGAAAACCGATTCGGCATTATATGATTACCTTCTCCCACGTAACGCAAAACCAGGCAGGTTCTACATGCTCCCGAAAATTCACAAACCGGGAAATCCCGGACGCCCAATCGTTTCTTGTAATGGAACAGCCACAGAAAATCTCTCTAGCTTTGTAGACTATCTCCTTAAAGACATACCCCCACAACTCCCTTCGTATATTAAGGACACTAATCACTTCCTCCAAGTACTAAACCAATGTCAGCCACCTGCTTCTAGTCTCCTAGTTACGCTAGACGTGTCATCCTTATACACCAATATCCCACACGAAGACGGGATCACCGCAGCAGAAACGGCTTTTTCAAAGTACTCCGATTCCCCTTGTGATCCGACTGTTCTATCTGCTCTACTGAAACTGATGCTGAGGAACAATAACTTCGAATTTAATGGCAGACAATATCTACAAATCAGCGGCACAGCTATGGGCACTAAGATGGCACCCAGTTACGCAAATATATTCATGGGCAGTTTGGAAGAAAATTTCTTGAGCCAGTGCGAGCTAAAACCTACTCTCTACAAACGTTACCTGGACGACATATTTATGATCTGGCCACACTCGGAAGACAGCCTGTTAGATTTTATATGCAACTTCAACAACTTCCACCCCTCCATTAACTTCACTCATTCTTATTCAGCCACCATTGTTAACTTCCTAGATGTTCAGGTTAAATTCCCTAATGGTGGTTTAACAACTGATCTGTTCCGTAAGCCAACCGATTCTCAACAATACTTATCATTTCAAAGCTGCCATCCGCGGCACACGAAACTGGCCATCCCCTATAGTCAAGCCCTTAGATACAGGAAAATATGCTCAAATGATGGCGATCTGGAAAAAAATTTAGAACAGCTGCAACAAACTTTCGTTGATCGTCAATATCCACTGAACCTGGTGCAAGATGCTCTCAACAGGGCTCGCAAAGTAGATCGCACTAGCTTGTTCGAAAAAAAGAAAAATAACTCGAAAACCAATTCGGTAAACTTAACTGTAACATTCACCGGAAATATCCCAAACATTAACAGCATACTTAATCGCCACCATAGTATCCTCCTCCAGTCCGAACGCACTAAGGAAATTTTTCCCGAACCACCACGAGTCGCTTACAGACGTACACGTAATCTGCAGGATAACTTGGTCCGCTCTAAAGTAAACAGTACGATAAACCCTTCGATTGGTTGTCACCCATGTAATGGCCGACGTTGTCAGATTTGCAAACTAATGCAGACCACGCAGGAAGTCAAAAGTACAAACTCTAATTTTACCGCCAAGATCATTGCGGACCTAGATTGCAATTCCTCGAACGTCATCTATGCAATCCAATGTAACGCATGTCAAGCACAATATGTGGGTCAGACAAAAACTTCTTTCAGAGTCAGATTCAACAACCACCGATCGGATGTCACCAAAAAACCTAATCTTCCGGTTTCCCGCCATTTCAAGCAGCCAGGACATTCTATTAACGACGTATCAATCTTTATTCTCCAGTCAAACTTCAGCTCTGACCGCTCCCGAGAGCAGCGCGAATCCTACCTAATCTACAAATTCCAATCGACCATTAACGAAGACCCCGGCATGCTATCAACAATTAGAAGTCTAACCTCGTAGATAAGGCACTTTTTTCCAATTCCTTTTCAGCTGGATGGGTGGCCCAACCTGGACAAAGCCACTCCCCCAAGGACGATGACATCACACTTGAACCTCACAAGTCAACATTCTCGAACGTGACCCATTGACGACCGCCAGCAAAGTTTGAAGCAGCACTCACCCTGCCCGGAATTTTCCCGAAAGCGGACAGTGACCTACGGCGAATGACATCACCACCCGGACTTGACCTTCTGGAATATTCCCGAATCTGACTCACTGACAAATGCCTGTGGCGTGCCCGTACCGATTATGACGTCATGTAGCAAACCTATTTAAGAAATGTGTAATCAGCTACGCATCTTTAGTCCTGACGAAGAGAGTGCCACTGTGGAAACGTCGACAACCCTTTTAGCATTCCAAGTATCTTAAATGTAAATAAATTATCCCTTTTTTCTTACTTCCCGTACCTTCGTAGTCTGTGTTTCAATTTTCATTTCAGCTACATATATTCGCGGTCGTCCGAACCCCATTCACCAAGTATATATATATATATATATATATATATATACGCTACAAAATTTAGGTTCGAACGACCAGGATGTTGAATATAGATAGGGGAGAAAAGACACCAGAGACTGAAGTAGGGAGTAGGGGAAAGTTATTTATTAAGCTGGCATTTAAACTAAGGGTCTGGGGAAGTCTACGTTTCGGCGGAAGAGTCCCGAGGAAGGCGGAGCTTCCGCCAAAACGTAGACTTCCCCAGACCCTTAGTTTAAATGCCAGCTTAATAAATAACTTTCCCCTACTCCCTACTTCAGTCTCTGGTGTCTTTTCTCCCCTATCTATATGTATGTATATATATATGACGTGTCCTCTGGTGCTGCCGCATCGTTCCATGAGTATCTGTTTTTCTGCGTGCAGCCATAGAAGCCATGTTAATCTGTAAGTTTGAATTACAAACACGTCTAGTATCATTTATTTGTTCCTCTAATGGCTTTTTCCCCTGCATTATACATATATATATATATATATATATATATATATATATCCACATTGAATTTATCATGAATGCCCAAATGCCTGTAATTTGGTTGTGTTGTGTCTGTCTTCAATGTGTTCTAAATAGCTGAGTTCAAGCAATAAGTACAGAATAGCAGAAATTGTGGTAACACTGCATGAACCAAACCAATGACCACTTCTAATATACACTTCACTTCACTGTACTGTCAATAATGTTACAACTTCGTTCTCCTTACACCAGTTCAAGTACGTGCTAAGTGCCCACGGTTCTTCCTTTTTGACATGTCCTGTATGTTACTTCAATGGAACAGGTACTCCCATTTCACACTAGCTCATCCCTGCCTTGACTCGCACTCCACCCCTAAATGCACAGCAGTGAATGAAGGATGAACACAATATGGGCCTATATGCCTGCTGATGCATAAACGTGGCAAATATAACAGTCCTGTAATCAGGCGGCCTGAGAGCTGCCTTTCGTTATTACGACTGCGAGAGGTGTTCCGCCGAAAAGCGTCCAGCCGAACTCGTTGTGCGAGTGTTCGTCAAGGCACTGAAAGTACCTAAAACGGTTACATGGTCCTACGGGTCGCGTAAACGTACCCTGTGGTGAGACCTGGCTTCAGGATCGCGAGTCGGATAGGCTCGTAATCAGGCTCTGTGCGCCGCAACCAAGGAATGGCACACGGGGCAATCAGTGCTCCAGGATCCGAAGTGGGTACTAGAGAACGAACAATAAACACGCGCGGCGCAGCCG
The DNA here is from genome assembly GCF_037126465.1 of Ornithodoros turicata. Taxonomy (NCBI): domain Eukaryota; kingdom Metazoa; phylum Arthropoda; class Arachnida; order Ixodida; family Argasidae; genus Ornithodoros; species Ornithodoros turicata. The sequence continues at coordinate 46,565,806 of NC_088206.1, read as the reverse complement.
CTTGAGCGTCACCGGTAAAACAACCACAAGAAAAGGAAAGAAGAACCGATCCCTTCTCCAACCGAATAGACAGGACCCGTCCACAGAGCCGATTCTCCCCATCGCCTTCCGAACTCAGTGCAGCGTTCATAGCCTGCAGACTCAGGCGATTGGGAGTCGGGCCCCACGTTGGGCGCCACTTGTGGGAATATTTATCCCACTCGCGGGTCCCCCTGTTCATTCTGTCGTTGAAGAAGGACACAAGCAACCAAAGAATAAACAAACAAACGAACAACAGTTTATTGCCATACCGGATCCAGTTCAGCCCACCGTTCTCTGCCCATACCAACGCCCGTAGCAGCTGTCTGCGTGCCAAGCCGGATCGGCCCAGAGGAAGCTTCTCTTTCGTGGTGGTGGTGGTGATAGAATGTCGATTACATAGGAAAGGAGAGTGAGGCTAGAGTAGCTTGATGGGCTTGTTGGTACATGACTCGGAGAACAAGGAGCAGTCAAAAACAGGGACAACGACACAAGAAGACACACAAACAGAGGCTCCACTATCAACAAGTTTTTCCCCTCTACGCCATTGGTTATAAATGTGCTTGTATAGTTCAGTAAAAACTTGTTGATAGTGGAGCCTCTGTTTGTGTGTCTTCTTGTGTCGTTGTCCCTGTTTTTGACTGCTCCTTGTTCTCCGAGAGAGTGAGGTTAGCCCGTACACTACTGACGGCAGGGTTCACTCTCACGGGGGAATGGGGAAGGGGGAGTTAAAGAGTTAGAAAGAAAGGGAGGGGAGGAAAGGGAGGGTTAAAACCATGCGACGGTGAGTCAGCTGTGAGATCACAGGGTAGCCAGGAGGCCAGTGGCCTCGAGAAAGGTGAGTAACGCGTCCCGTGTCTTGCGCTGCTTGGCGACAGGTCCAGTTGGGTGCGTAAGGTGACACAGTTCGGTGACTTGCGTACCGATGAGTTGCAGATCCTTCAGAAGAGTGTCTCGTTGACCTGCGAAGTTGCGGCACTCAAGGAGAAGATGCTTAGTGTCAGAGCAGACGTTGCAGGTGACGCAGAGAAGGCTGTCGATCCTCCTCAAGCGGTGTAGGAAGGCAGGAGTGAAAGCCGATCCAGTTCGGAGGCGGTGAAGGACTGTTGCCTTTTGTCTGGGAAGGCCTCTTGCGGGACAAGGAGGGCAGACATCATCCCCAGTGTTGGTGGCCAGACGGTGACAGAAAGCAATGTATTCCGTAATAGCCTGTCTCGTTGAGTTAGGGCAGGGAGGAGCTTGAACGGTTGGGGGCAGGGAATGCGCCTCGGCTGCTAGCTGGTCAGCCTTTTCGTTCCCAGAGATCCCCACATGGGAAGGAATCCACTGCAGGTGCACGATGCAGCTTTGTTCAGTGAGGAAATCGAGTTTCTTCCTGATGTGCCAGACCAATATATCGGTTCTTCCAGGGAAATGGATGCGGTTGATGGCTGTTCGTGAGTCCGTGAGGAATACAAAGAATTTTGGTGGGAAATGCTCAATGGCCTTGAGCGCTTCGTTGAGTGCGATGAGCTCGGCGGTGGTCGAGGAGACATAACCGATGATGCGGGCATGCCACGAGATATTCAGTTCAGGGATGTGGAAAGCTGCAGTACATGACTTCTGTTGATGACTGACGGAGCCGTCAGTGAAGACCTTGGTGTGGGCGGCGTAGCGTGTCTCTAAGAGGTCGAGAGTGAGGGCCTTTGCCACATGTGATGGGAGATCTTTCTTCGCGCGGAGGAAGGGTATCTTGTTAGCACAGCTGATGAAAGAAACGAGCCACGGGGCTTGAGGCGCTGGCAATGGTGGTGAGGGTTGCGCTAAAGAAGAGAAGGTGTGGAGGTGGTGAGCAAAACGTGACTGGTGATGCCCTTGTATGCGCTGTAGTATTTCCCTGCCTGGGGGTGTTTGCCTGAGCCTGTCAAACTGGAGCAGTAGTCGTTCAGTACAGGCAAGACGAAGGCAGGGTTGTCCGGCCTCTTTGTAGGTCTCCCTGTTGACCGCAGCCTGAGGAAGCCCAAGGGCAGTTTTGAGTCCCCCTGTGTGTGCTCTGTCCAAGGTAGCCATGCAGGATGGGCTGGGTGAGGCAAAGGGAAGGCAGTACAAGATCCGAGACAAGGTAAGGGCTTTATGCAGATGAAGCATGGCTGTGGGGGAAGAACCCCAGGAGGTTCCGGCAAGTCTTTCCTGGACGTTTCTACAAGGCGTGGTTTTGGAGGCTATAGCAGTGACCAGAGGGCGCCAGCTGAGGCGGTCGTCGATTGTTAGTCCCAGACTCTTCTGGTTGGAGACCCGAGGGATACTGACCCCGTTGATGTTGAGAGTGGCGGGATCGGTTCTTTTTTTCTTGTTGATAATCATATAAGATGACTTCTGGGGCGATATGGTGAGACCCAAGGTGTTCAGGTGGTCATTGACTGCGGTTAGGGTTTTTCGCATGCGCCCTGTCATCTGAGTCAGCCTGCAGCCGCAGATCCACAGGGTAAGGTCATCGGCGTAAATAGACAGGCGGACCGTCGGGATGAATCTGGGGAGAGCTTCGGGGAGGGCTGAGAGAACTATGTTGAAAATGACAGCGCTGATGACACTTCCCTGGGGGAGCCCTCTGGGCTGGTCTCTGGGACGTCCCAGAACATGTCCGAGGCGAACTTGAGAGGTCCGGCCATACAAGAGATTCGAAATGAAGAGCAGAGCCTTGCCTCCTATGCCTACGCTCTGGAGCCGTTCGACTGCGACGTTTAGGGAAACACTCCCAAAGGCATTGTTGATGTCGATGAAGGTGGCAAGGACAGAAAGTCTCCTGTCGGCATCAGAACAAAACTCGAGCAAGTTGTCACTGGTGGCGAGCTTCCGACGAAAGCCAGTCATTTCAGACGGAAGGATTGTATGGTGTTCAAGGAACCATTCCACCCTAGCGAGGACCATTCTCTCCATCACCTTGCAGACGCATGAAGTGGGAGAGATAGGGCGGGAAGAGCTTGGGAGCTCTGGGGGCTTGTTGGGCTTGAGCACTGGGACAATGAGAGCATGCTCCCACGAGGGTGGGACGGTGCCGGTAGTCCATATGTCGTTGAAGAGACAGAGGAGACGGTCTTGAGCGGTTGCGGGAAGTTTTTTAGGGCCTGATAAGTTACACCGTCCGATCCGGGACTACTACGCCGGGTACATTTCCTCAGGGCGGTAAGGAGCTCTTGGATGGTGAAGGGTGTGTCCAAGGGGTGGGGAGGAACAGTATTTATGGAAGGAGGGTCTAGGCGAGACGGAGGTGGGCTGAAAACGTCCATGAAGACATCGGCGGCTTCTGCCACAGTAATGCCGCGACTGAAAGCGAAATCCTGGAAAGGTATTTTTTGGCTTTGTGTTCCCGTGAGGGAGTTGATGACGCGCCATACTGTGCTGCCAGGTGAGTGGGGGGTTAAGGAGGCACAGAAAGCTCTCCACTGATGTCGCCGCAGAGCCTTGGAGTACCGACGAAGAACGGATGAGATCCTGCGGTATATGATGAGGTTGAGGGGAGTAGGGTCGCGTCGCAGCAGCCGTTGTGCTCGCCGCCTGGCCGAGGTCAGTTTGAGAAATTTGAGATCGGGTGCCGGGTCGGTGACCCACGTGCGGGTGGTGGACGTGGCGATACTAAGACTTGACTGTATATCGGCTATGATATCGTTGTTCTCGCCTTTTTCCAAGGATTTACGAAAGGAGTCCCAGTGGATGACATGACGTGTCAGAAGGGCTGGTCTGATTTTCGACTTGGTCACCTGGGGCAGTGTCACAAATATTGGAAAATGGTCGCTTCCCATTGTGTCGGGTTTAACTCTCCACTCAACTTGAAGGTTCAGCGAATGTAGGGTCAGATCGATAGCACTATAAGTGGAGGGGGTCGATAAAAGGTGGGGGCGCCGTTGTTTGCGATGGTGAGGTCTAAGTCCTCAGCAGCCTGGAGTACTTCTTGGCCGAGCCGGTCTGACGAGTTGTTGCCCCAGAGCTGGTGGTGCGCATTAAAGTCTCCGCATAAAATGATATTGCCGGGGCACTGCTGGAGTATCCGTGTAAGAGTGTCCGTTAGCTGGACTTGCTGTATAGGCGCTCCTGGTCGGATGTAAACAGACACTACGGTTAGCTTGACTGTGTGTAAGAAAACTGTAGTGCCAACGAATTCAGCCTGACTACTGCAAGCGAATTGAAGAGGTACGGGGGCTTGCGGCAAGTCTTTCTTGATGAATAAGGCTGCGGAGCCGGTAGGGAACGTAATGATAGAGGGCGACACATATTTTCTGTAACCAGCTATTCCGCTGTCACTGGTAAGACCGCATTCGGAGAATGCTAGGACGGGAATAGGGTATTCCTTGAGAAAGAGATGCAGTTCCTGTAGTCTGCTTCTCAAGCCGTTACAGTTCCACTGCATGATGATAGGCACTGTACGGGAACGCATAGCCCCGTGGTTGGAAGAAGTAGGCACTGAGCTGGATGGGCTGTGTTTGTGCTTGGGCGACTCTCGCTCGTCGAGTTGCAAGGTTGTGGAGCCATGTTCATAATACCGTGGGGACGAAATGGTCTTGCCGGGAGACCTGGAGGCCGTTATACCAGGTCCCGGACACTCGGCGCACTTCGCGGCTCAAAGGATAGAAGCGCCACAGTAGATTGACGAAAGCGCCCTCACTTCGGTGGGTTGCTATGATCGCGTCAGCAGAATTTGATTTCGTTTGCAAACTGTTCTTAATCTTGGATAAAGGTTCACCACAAGAATGTTTACTGAAACGAAAATCACCTCTGTCTTGTTCGAAAATTTATTATCACGTGACCTATGCTCATGGCCAATCAAGCAACAGGCGAAAACGAAACTTCTGATGCGCGCGCTGTATGAAACCATTGCAACGGTTCTCCGTTGGTGGCGTCGACTCTCCGCACTCGAGAGCAGGTTGCGTTCTTTGCTCTTCCGCGCGAACACGGTGCTATTCACGGAAAACAGTTTTTTTGCCAATTATTATGCCTTCTGGACGTGGTGGACACGTCTACTGTTCCGCTAAATGGTGCAACAATTCTGGAAGAGCACCAGGACGGAAGTTTTTCCGGATTCCTGTGGATGAAAGGTATGTGCCGGCATTCTGAAACAGCTGTAGAGACTATGCTTATTTATCGATTGCGTAGTTGATTGTTGCGTTGTAGATCAACGTATATCTTACGTAAATTAGCGTTGTTTTTTGTATGTAAGGGAATTTGTGTGAAATTGTTCCGGCTTTGAATTCCGCTTTATTTTATCCGCAGGTTTATTTTATCGCCTTTCTCACCTACAAGTTTCCTCTTCTTGTTTTCTTGCTTGTCTGTGAGCTACCACCACTACCACATTTTTTCGATACCCAGGTTCGACAGTTGGCTTCTGTATGCGAACAGGCCCGACTTGTTAAGCAAACCAAGGGGTCAAGTGCACAACAGTTACAGGTTGTGCTCTGTGCACTTCCTAGAAGCAGATTATATGGATCCAGCTCGCACTCGACTGAAGAAGTCTGCTATACCTAGGGTCCCAGTGCACAAAGATGGACTCAAGTTTCTTGCGTCACAGGGTACGTGGCCAGAAAATTTTTCACCTTAAAATAAGAACCCTTCATGGAAAAATGAAGCAGAAGCTAAAGGAGGTTGGCCCTTTGCGTAATTGAGATTAGATCCCTGGATGCACACAACCGGCGACCAGTGTTGTGATGATTAGGAGATTTGATAATGGACCGGGCGCTTTTGATAAGCCAATTGTGCGCAGGGCGATAATGGATAGTGCTAGATGTGTTCAGTCGTGACGAAGCTACTGGAAAGTGGCCCTCATCTCTATGTGCCTTCGCCCCTGATTCCTGTGTGCAGTTATTGATTCTGTGCATGTTTGTACTCAGAGGCGCGCGGTCTTCCTGAACAATGTCAAGACCACGACTACGCAAGCCCGCTTCAAGAAGCAACCTTGCATCTTGACACAGGTAAAGCAAAACTAAGGAGTGGTTGATACTCATCACGATGATAACGTAAGGAACTCTGCTATTCATTGACCATCGCACGGCTATTAAAAATGTTTGATCCGCGAAATATCCATCGACCCTGTGATTAAACACAAGGTGAAAGAAAGCTTCAGCAGGCCGGGCCCTGAAGAACAATCTGCTGGGAATATCGGCGCCTCCTGAGACTTTCTATTATGTATATTCAAGAGGGCGGCGGGTAATGACATGACGGTTTCGCGGCGATTGCGCTCATTTCGCTTTTAACTGATACGTCAAGTGAAGGTAATCCTTGCGTTTGGTGCAGGGGCAGATCCAGACCCTCGGTTTGGGGGGGGGGGGCGGTTTCTTTTGCGGAGCGCGTAGTGGGGGAGGGGGAGAGGGAAATCCAATGTATAAACTGACGTTTCGGGAGGCGATCGCCCAACCGCCCCCCCCCCCCTGGATCCGCCACTGGTTAGGTGTCAGAGGGTACATTGTTGTAACGCGCACTGGTAAAAAAAAAAAAAAATGTTTCGGGCAAAAGTAGGTTGTGAGAAGGTGCTGTGATCCCTGAAATTGTTGATACGCCAATCCTAATTCTTTTGAGAGCTGAGACACGCTCAGTATTCCTTCCCGTAGTGTGTTGCACGGGAAGAAATGCTTGAAGTAAAAGCGTAACATTCATTTCCACTTTGATTTTTGGTTCTCGCATCCCTAAATACAAAATTGGTCACGAAACATACTAAACAAGTAAAAGGAAATCATTTCCATACTTAGTAATATTACCGCTTATAATGATTTAATTTAATTCTTGAGCGATCTTTTGCATGAAAAATAAAATAAAATACGTATTCATAGTGAAGCATTGTTGTTCTGGGAAGGGAAAGTTGTAAAAAAGCGTTTCAGGGCTTAAACTTTAACAAACCACATCTTAAACAAATCACATTGTCTTCTCTGATAAGAAAATAGTATTATTATATTCTATGTTCCTTAAAATTATTCCTTGTAAATGCATAGTAGCAGCTGCCTCAAATGTGTATCACCTACCGTCTCAATGAACACAGTGTTCATAGTTTCAATCTTTTGTTTATCCTTTTGCAACAGGAGCATGCCATGACCCTACAGCACAGTCGTCAGGACTTGCCTTAGACCATTCGGTGGAAACTTCAATATACCATAAGCCTGGGCGAGCTGACAATGATGGTATGTAGTGGTGTGTTCTCTTTGGCAAACCATCATAAGGTCATGGAATAGGTTTTGACTGAAGACACTCTTTGAACCCCTCAGCAATGGACACTGACTCTGAGGCATACCGGGCATCCAAGGAGGTTGACGGCGATTCATCAGTTTCCATTCCGGCTCAAGTCATAATGCCGATATGCAAAAATAGTGTTACAGATTCAGCCACTGAGAGCTATCCGACATCAGACGTTGAGGTAGTAGTGGAATGCACAGGTAAGTTTCCTTTAAGCAGTACACGTTGCAGTACACGTTGACTGCATGCTACTTCTTGCATGCACTACTTGTAGTATTGAACTACGGTATTGATGATGGCGCTGCCAGTTCAACTGGTTCCACTTCGCAACCAGTCGACCCCCAGGAGGTCAATGGTACTTATGTTATAGCTGTGGCTAAAGCTATTTTCCTCACCATTTCTTAAGTGCAACAGGTACAACCTCCAGCATATCTACAACAACAGACGGAGTCTCAGAAGGTGCAGCAGATACAAGCTCCAACATAACTATCCCCACAGATTCAGCCCAGGAAGGTGCATCAGGTATGTACGCACATCTCAACTGTAAACTATACTCCTAATTGCTCCTTATTACATAAACTGTAGTTCTTACTTTGTGCTATTTTGTCTACCAACAGCTATGGATGTGAGCACTGTCAATCTCCCACAAAGAGACTCAACACGGGCCACTTCTCAAAACAAGAGAGTAGCAAAGAAGCGGAAGTACTCGCCCCAGACAGAAAGACGAATAGCAAGACTGCAAGAGAAAGTCAACAGGCACCGAAAGGCCCTGAACAGACTCAAAGCCAAGGAACAGCGGACCAATGTCACAAAGGAGGACTCTCTACGTGTGCTCAAGGGGTTTGTCCCCAGTGCTGTCTATACTCTGCTATGCTCTCAGGTGGCCCTATGTTCTGTAAAAAAAACAAGGAAGAAGATGGTCCGAAGAAATGCAGAAATTTGCACTCAAGTTATATTTTCATGGTCCCAGAGCATACAGGTTTCTTGCCTGTGTGATGACGCTGCCCTATGTCAGGACAATAAGAAGGTGGTTGTCATGTATCCGCATGAAGCCTGGCATCATTCCTGGCGTCATTCAAATCATTCAAAAGGCAACAGAACACTGGGCTAGACGTGAAAAAGCCTGCTGCATTCTGTTGGATGAAATGTCCCTCAGCAAAGTTCTTCATTATGACCCAGGAGAGGACATTATAGTAGGATTTGCTGATGATGGCACAGAGAGGACACCACGGATTGCAAACGTCGCCTTGGTAATGTTGTTGTCTGGGATATCACGACAGTGGGTACAGCCAGTTGCCTACACTGTTGCTTGCAATGCTACAGGAGCAGAAACTATGCAGAGGCTCTTGCTGGAGTTAATTGTCAGGTTGAGGGAAGTGGATGTTTGGGTGAAGGCCGTGATATGTGACCAAGGCGCAAAAAATGTCTCCCTCGCTAGTCGTCTCAACATCACTGCTGAGAGTCCTTTCTTCTCAGTCAATTGTGAAAACGTATTCTTTCTATTCGACACACCACATCTACTCAAGTGTGTGCGGAACAATCTCTGAGCCCATCAGCTGGAAATAGACGGAGATATCATTGACTGGTCGTACATTGTTTCACTGCACAAAAGCTCGCACCCTCTACGTCCCAAGCTTGCACCCAACTTGACAGACAAACATGTCTACAAATCTGCATTTGCAGATATGAACGTCAAGAGAGCAGCGCAGGTCATGAGCTTTACTGTATCAGTGGCCATTCTAGTTCTGATATCTTTGAACGAAATCCCAGCCACAGCAAAGCCAACAGCAGAGTTCCTCGAGAGGATGGATGTACTCTTCGACTGCATGAATAGCTCCTCGGTGAGAAAGATTGGACAAAAGAAGAGATACGCACTATCTGAGACGTCGGAACACATTGCTGTCCTCGAGGAATATCTGCAGTATATAGCGAAATGGAAATTCAGAAGCCCACGGCAGCCACACACAATTGAAGGCTGGCAGATCTCCATCAAAGCAGTTCTCCTCCTGTGGGAAGACCTCCACAAGAACTTCTCCTTTCCGTACTTACTGACACGGCGACTTCAACAGGATCCATTGGAGAACCTGTTCGGAATACTGCGTCAGCAACACGGGTGCAACGATAACCCAAATATTTTCCAGTTCACCGCCGGACTGAAACACATCTGGGCTGCCAAGTTGATGAGATTATCAAAAGAAGGGAACTGCGAAGACGACACTTCACTTTTTTTGCCCGAACTTGGAGCTGCGACCACTGCGACAGCTTCGGCTGAAGATGCGATACCTGCCAGTACGGAGGTGCCACAGCTTGGTGAAGGTTCAAATCCTCTGAATGTTGCCGGGGACAATGCTTGCATTGTTGATGAAAATGTGATTTACTACCTTGCTGGGATCATTGTAAAGGACTTTCTTGCTGAGAAACCGGAAAACTGTGCGTGTGAGCGTTTTTTAAAGCCAGAGGACAGTGAGATGTTGGCTGGTACACATCAGTTTCTGGCCATGCTCAGAGCAAACGATGCACCCGGGGAGGTATTTGGTGACGTCACAATACCTTCTGCGAACTGCTTTGAGCTCATTCAGAGGATGGAGGAGATGTTTGTCGACCTGATTGGGTCAGCTGCACATCTTCCACATATCTGTAAATACCTGTGTACAGCACTGACTCTCGAAACTGATATATTCTGCAGCTCTGTGTGTCAGGACAAATTTGTAAAAATGTTTACTCTTAAGAGACTAAAATGGCATCTCCGGTTTGTGAACCGTTCCTTGAAGGCGCAACGGTCAAGGTACCCTTCAGCAGCACGCAAGATGCGAAAGCTTTCCTCTGCACGCAGGACTGCAGGTGGTCAAGACAAAGATGGTGCTGCTGGAAGTGTAGACGGGGTGTAAGCGGACTGAGCTGCTGCTTTTTTAAAAACATCTGTTAACTTCATTTCAGGGGTATTACAAGCTGTTTCCCTCGTTTCTCGTGCTTTCTGCATGAGAGAACTGATGTTCTGAGGCTGCAACAACATAGAAAGGACAAACACATACAAAGCCTCAAATTGCCTAAGAAATTAACGATGAAAGATGGAAGTCACTGAAAAGGTTAGCCATCTGTAGGACTCGAACCCACATCTTCTGGATTACCGATCCAGGGCTCTATCAATTGGTAGAGCCCTGGACCGGTAATCCAGAAGATGTGGGTTCGAGTCCTACAGCTGGCTAACCTTTTCAGTGACTTCCATCTTTCATCTTTCTGCATGTCTTTGAAGTGTACATATTCTGAATTGCTAACGTAATGCAAAGGTTTGCCGTTAGACATCATTGCAATGATCTGTTGCTGTGTTGTTCCTAACCCATGAAGCTTGCAGTGTATAGGATAATTCAATACCGTTGTACATACTTCCCCATGTTATCAGAGCGTCAATTCATTCTAAAGTGCCAACATCACTGCCATGTTATTGTTCGTATATATACCACACACTGTCTACTGTCTAAGCACCAATTTTTGTGAAAGCTTACTTTCAAGTTTGCATTATATCATGTGTGTATGTTTTCTGAACATTCGTGTTTCATGCGTAAAGGATCCTGTTTCCATGCGCCCATGCATATCTACGTTGTCTGGGCATAAATTTCTCTGAGATCACTTTCAATTTTGCAGCGCGTGATGAGCGTTTTCCTTACGTATAGTGCGGTTATGCTAAACTGACTTCCTTCCCAGAAAAGAGATTGCTGTGCACTATTTGTCACACATAATTCCGTCACAGGCGTGAGCTTATCCCAGTGGCTGGTCACACTGGTTACATTCCATAGTTTTGTTTACATGCCGTGCACGTTAGAAAGGTGCATAAGGTATGCAGTGCAGTGCGGTGCAGACCCCCTTTTACACGCTGTTTACGGGCTGAGCACACCGTGTTCCACAAATGGGCACCTCATCGCGCCCAAATGTAGTGACAATAGTCTTAGTATGAAACAGTCACCCCTGTTTCCGATAATCATAATGGTGCCACTATTTTTCGTCTAATGAATCTTTCATAAACACCAAAGAACGATTATTGAATGTTCTTCCCATTCACAAAGCAAAATCTTGCCCAAGCAGCAAGATTTTTGAGTTTCATGCATCGCGATATTAACCCACCGGAGAGCTGTGAAAGTAGCGGTGAATTTTTACTTTTATGTCAATTGCTGCCTGAATGTTACCAATTTTACTGTATTGTCATTTCGGAAAAGAACCACATCGTACCGGATGTAAACAATTGCAGTATATTCTTGCAGATACTATATATTTCTCATCAAGTGAAAATAAATGCACTGCCTACGAACTTGCTGTTTGCATTGTTGTTTTCAACTGACAAAATAAGTAAAAAATCAGGCGAAGCGCAGCCTACTAACGACAACGCGCCATGTTGGATATGTGTGGGCAGTAACGCACAAACCCGGAGGTCCGCGCACTATTTCATACGCCCGTGCCAAAACTGCGCACGCTCAGAAAGACCCACCCTCCGCTTGGGGCACTACTGAGCTGCAAAAAGTGGCTCCATAGGGTCAACGGAAGTGTCCCGGGTCTGGTTATACTCCGAAGAGGCTGGCGATAGAGTGTTCCAGGGGTATGACGAAGGAGATAAAGTACCTGAGTCCCATGGAAGGGCAGAACATTGCGCCAGTGTCTTGAGTACAAGGAAGGCGATCTTGATGAAGGAAGCGAAGATGGGCAAGGCGTTGCCCCAGTCCACGGTTGAAGAATTACTGTGGTCAGTTGGGCGGGGAGCTGTGGGAAGGGCATGGTGGCTTGGGGAACGGTGCGCGACGCGTTTTCCATCGACATCCCGAAGCTCTTGAGATGCGGTGTCGTGTGTCTTGTTGCCCTGGAGAGTGGCGCTGTATGTTCTCTGTGAACTCGACGTGACGTCCTGAGTTGCTGTACCAACTTGGCGCGACGCCATTTCGTGGTCGTGAGCAATTTCGGCGGATGGGCGAGGAGCCGCAGGTGCGTTAGCGTCGATGTTTGTCGGTGGCACACGATTAGGGAGTGAGGAGGAGTCCGAGGAACGATGGGGGATGCGGCCCTTATTCTTGAGCATTTTCCGAGCTTTCCTCGTTGGTATGCTTTCTTTCAAGCCAAGCGATGGGCAGCAGTTTCCCGTTTTTTCACCGGACAGGTTTTGTCGACAGCAGAATGTGCTAGGCCGCAATTGGTGCACTTCGGGACACTCCCTTCCGGGCACGCGCTGGTAGCGTGGTCACCGGCACAGATAAGGCACTGTTCCGGCCTTGGGCATGACACGTTCACGTGGCCGAAGCGCCCACATTGAAAACACTGTGTTGGCTTGGGCTTGTAGGCGGAGACCGGGCACTTTACAGTGCCGATGTGAACTATTGATGGACGGGACGAAGATACGAAGACAATTTTCACCGACTCGGAGTCTTTTCCCAAGTCGCTTTACGCTGGAGAAATCCACTGGAGAACGGAGGCGTTGGCACAAGTCGCTGTCAGTGAGTGAGAGGTCGACTACGCGGATAACACCGGTACTCGCACATTTGGGCGTCGGCATTGCGGCACGAACCGGCATTGCACAGAGACGGTTGAGGGCGAGGAACAGGGTGACGCCGGCGATGGTTTTGACATCCACTGCCACTATATTGAGGGCGCGGTTGATTCGGATTTCCCTTAGTTCGTTGGGAGCTTCAGAGTTGAGAAAATCTTCGAGTTTCACCAGTCGAAGCGAAGTAACACTGTCCCCTTTGATTGAGGGCCGGAAGAGAACAGTGCGAGGCACATTACCTTGACGAGAAGAAGCGGACATGACGGTCTCGATGCTGGAGCCGGAGGTGCTACGGCGCCGACGCTTCAGATGATACCGGGGTATCTCAAAACCATTTTCGTCCAATTGATTCATTGTCACTGGGGGCGTTGCTACGTCCATGCGGTCCGTCCATGTCTTTATTCTCCATGTCGGGGTGACGCTGAGCGCCCGTACATTCAGCGGCCATCGCCGTGGTGAGGATCGACAGGGTCGCGGACTTGCACGACAAACAAGGTGTCAAAAGCCGAAGGAGCACAGTTCTGAGTGCGCACCGAGAGGGACAGCCACAGTCCGCACCCGGGGGCAATGTAACGGACCGTCGGATCTAAGAGAGCTTGGGAAATACAAGAGACAAGAAAGGAGCGAAATAGCGCGTGTACGTATCCTGGCTTTCCAATGTAGAATGTCTCTTTCGTGCTGCACGCGCAGCTTCGCTTTTATACCAAAAGTCCCGCCCATACATGACATCACAACCACGTGTGTGCACCACCCACACCACGTTCCGAGAAGGCATACATCTGAGCGCGCAATCTGAGAGCGATGCAGCGGCGGTACAGAAGACACGATAACAGTGATCGCTTCCTAAGTTAGATAACATTCGAGATAGTCTGTTCCCTACAGGCTGGAACATGACTAACCCTGCTTAAACGCATGAAAAACATGTCAGTGTAGGAGTAGAAGCCATTTCTTCAGGAATATTGTGGTTGTGTGTGCGGAATTTTTCCTTTCTTCTAAAGAGAAGCTTCGCACTACTTCTACCTCTGTTTCTTTTTGTAACCCTGCCCCCTCCCATCTTTTGTAATGCACCCTTATGGGTACATAAAGTTCAATAAAGTGGAATGAAATGACTATATGCCCTTCATGTGTGCCAACATAGATGTGTTTGCCCAAAATCTATGAAACTGCTGTTGCTGTTTGGTGCTGTTATCTTGCAAACCATCCCCCCCCACACCCCAAACGTCACCTATTAATTTCCAGAATACACCAGCTGAAGACATCGCATGTTCATCACTGTTCATCATGTTCATCACTGGCTATTGTAGTTAGGTGGTCAGCCATGCAAAGACATCTATGTTATTTTGCTGCATATTAAGCAATGTCCCACATTTCTGCTCCCAGACTTTGTCCTTGATGATGCAGTACACCGTGTTCACTACTCTAATATACTGTCCGGTTGTGTAGCTTTGTGCTGACCCAGCTGGATGGATATGTCGGCTATTGCAAAGTTACAACTGTCAAAGTGTATCAAAGCTTAACTGAAAATGTGGAAGAAAGATATACAATCCTGTATTTCCGCCGGTGAAGTCCCGCCGGCCATCACCGATCCGAGCGAACGACGACCCTGGAGACATGCAGGTCGTGGTGATCAGGCTACTCTTCGCGGCATTAAAAGCCATCGTCGCCGCTTGTCCTGAGTGCAAGGCACTTGCTGAAATTAGATCCATCCTACAGCTCGAGAACGCCATCGCTCCCACCTTATCCGGCCCTAAGCGTAGCAGCCGCTAAGATCAGCTGGGCGCCCTTACCGCTCCGCCACTGGCAGCATGGCTGTGCAGTACCAAACGACAACGATCTTTCAGTGGAACGCGAGAAGCCTGCAGTCGAAGCTATCTGATTTCCGTCAATTTTCCTGGAGGCACAAATTCCCTCTCATGTGCATATCGGAGTGCGGAATCCGTGATGACTTCCGCCTCTCCAACTATATCACCTTCGCCTCCAAGCCCAGAGGTGCCAAGAGTCGAGCAGCTGTTCTTGTTAGGTCGGACATACCCTCTCTGAGCAGGGACATCGGGCTAACCGATGGAGGGGAATACGCCTGCTGCTCGGTTCATATGGGCACTACCGACCTCACCGTTGTTTCTGTGTATCTGCCCCCAGCCGTCTCCTATGATGTGAACGACTTAGGGTGCATTCTAGACCGCCTCCCGCCTCCATATGTACTGTGTGGGGACTTTAACGCGCACCATGTCACCTGGGGTAGTACACGCTCTGACTCGCGAGGGGAACGCCTTGCAGCGCTGTTTGAAGAACGAGACCTCCATCTCCTTAACGACGGTTCTCCAACGTTTGTACCGTCGTCTTCTGTCTCGTCATGTCTGGACCTCACGGTTGTATCCGCCTCGATTGCCCGGCAGTTCACATGGCAAGTTGATGCTGACACGCTGGGGAGTGATCACTTGCCGCTGTTGATCAACATCCGTGGAGCTCCTGGGACCCAACTCAGGCGTAGCGTCAGGTCGACGAACTGGCACCGTTATAGGGCTGCTGTTGAATCCGCCCTCACGGACTCCGTGCTCCAGCGCGCCAACCATCAAGACTTCTGCCGTGCTGTGGTCGGCGCCACGCGCGCTTGCACAAGCGTCGTTCGCCTCCCGACGAAGTTCGCGGCCGTTGATGCGGAGTACGCGCGCCTGCGTGCGACACGCCGGAGAGCGGAAAGGCGCGCTCGTCGAACCCGCCTCCCTGATGACAAACGTGAAGCTCAACGGGTGCAGAAAGCCGTCGACAGGCACCTTCGCAAACTAGCCAGGAACCACTGGAGAAGCTTTGCATCGTCGCTGTCGCCACGCACACCTCTCTCCCGAATATGGGCGGTGATGAAGGGTCTAACCGAGCCGGTTACTCAGCGTGATCCGTTCCGGTCGCTATCCTTAGCCACAGGTCGTTCGGAGATGGAGCTTGCGGAAGACTATTGCAGTAGGCTGACCTCATCACCCACTGTCGACCTCACGTCAGCCTGCGATATCACAGTTGTTCCTGATCCGCCAATGGAGCCTTCCTTAAGCCACCCATTCTCTTCCATGGAGCTAGAGTCGGCCTTAAGACAGTCACCAGTGCACACCTCTCTTGGGGCAGACCTAGTGACATACAAGACCCTTCGCAACCTACCCCTCCGCGGACGCCAGCTGCTCTTGCGGCTCATTAATGAGTCGTGGCGCGCCGGTGTTGTTCCCGCAGAATGGAAGTCGGCAATGGTGGTCCCCATTTTAAAACCTGGAAAATCGCCCCATGACATCGATTCCTTTCGGCCGATTGCACTCACCAGCTGCGTGGCGAAGACAATGGAGCGCATGGTACACTCGCGGCTAACCTGGTACTTTGAAACTGTGAGGTACTTCCCCGAGGCCATGGCAGGGTTCAGACAAGGGAGGTCGTCCATCGACAACGTGATCGACCTGGTATCCAGTGTCCAAGAAGAACAGTCGGAAGCACGTTTTACTGTTCCCGTCTTTTTGGATGTCATGAAGGCGTATGATAGCGTTCTCCACGGTGCCGTTGTTGCTACCCTGCAAGAGTCGGGAGTGGGAGCTCGAATGGTTTCTTGGGTCCGTGACTTTCTGTCCGGCCGGACGCTGTTCCTCCGTACTGCATCAGGAGATACGCCAGCTTTTCCCGTCTCCCGTGGAGTGCCACAAGGTAGTGTACTGAGTCCGCTGCTGTTCAATCTGATTATGGCATCACTCCCGGCGTGCCTCTCTGAGCATATCCGCATCACAATCTATGCCGACGACATCTGCATATGGACATCCGGAGTCCGACGGGACGCCATTCAACAACGCTTACAGGGCACTCTCAACACCACCGCGTCTTACCTTGCAGACCGAGGACTCCGTGTATCCCCTAGCAAGACAGCCGCCATGGCGTTTACTCGGCGGCCCTTCACCAGCTACCCTCTCCATGTTGCCGGAACCCCGCTTCAATTTGTGACGCACTGCAAGTACCTTGGCGTGATTATTGACAGACAGCTCTCGTGGTCTAAGCACATAAAGAACCTCTCCGTCAAGACGAGCAGATCAGTGAACGTCCTACGCCGCATCTCCGGAGCGTCTTGGGGCCCCACCTGTCGCGATCTTCGCCAAATTCACAGCTCCCTCGTGCTCGGCTTCCTGCGGTACAGCATCCCAGTGCTGCACGGCCTGCGGACGACTCACGAGCGGGAACTCCTGAACATTCAGTCCCGCAGCCTTCGCGCATGCCTGGGCTAACCCAAGACAACGGAAACTTATTCGGTACTTGCAGAGGCCAGGGAACCACTTGTTACCACTCTGCGAGATAGAGAGACCCTCCGCGTT
Source organism: Ornithodoros turicata (assembly GCF_037126465.1). Classification (NCBI taxonomy): domain Eukaryota; kingdom Metazoa; phylum Arthropoda; class Arachnida; order Ixodida; family Argasidae; genus Ornithodoros; species Ornithodoros turicata. The sequence continues at coordinate 46,548,739 of NC_088206.1, read as the reverse complement.
TACACGCGGCTAATGACTCGGCACCCTTTCCACTACCTCAGGACCATTGACCACTACAGTCCCGCGTCTGCCTTTGGTAGCGCAGTGCGCCGTCTGAAGGGTGTTGTCCCACCTCCCACATCTCACGTATCGTATGCTACCCCAACATGGGCTCTCGACCAACCTCCCATATGCACATTTATCCATGGCCTCGGGAAAAAAAGCGACACGCCAGCGCCTGTAGCACGTCAACTTGCCCTGGAACACCTAACCTCGCTGCACCACGGAAGGCAGACCGTCTATACTGATGGGTCTGTGATACCTGGTGGAGCAGCTGCAGCCTTTTATGTGCCCCACGAAGATTTTGAGAAAGCGTCCAAGCTCCCCAACGAGACGTCCTCCACGGAAGCAGAGCTATTCGCAATCAATATGGCCCTTCAGCACATCTCGTCCTCCCCACCTGCAGAGTGGACGATCCTCACCGACAGCAAGCCAGCCCTGGAGATCCTGAGTTCTCACGCCACCAAAATCATCAGCGACCTCCGAACGGCTATCATCGCCGCATGCGACTCTCTTTGCGCCTCTGGCCACGGTGTGCGGCTACAGTGGGTTCCCAGCCACATAGGCCTCAGTGGGAACTCCCGAGCGGACGCCGCCGCGAGGCGTGCCCACCAAGACGTCGGCCCGCCAGCTAGTATGCCGCTCACATCGTCCGCCTGTCTTATAAAGATCCGCGAGTGGTGTGCCTCCGAAATGCGTCGCTCTGTCGAAGACGCTGTACGCTCCAATGCGTATATCCAGTCCATTGACCCGACAATGCAATTCGCTCCATACCAGCAGCTCATCCGCGCAGAAGAAACGCTGTTGCATCGGCTCCGACTCAACGTCGCATATACACCGCAATACCTGTGCAGGGTCGGAAAGCGTCGCTCAGCTAGCTGCGCTACCTGTGGCGCAGTAGCAGACGTTGAGCACCTCCTACTAACCTGCTCGGAGTACTCTGCAGCCCGCGCTGTCCTCGCCAATCGCCTCCAACGCCTGGGACACGGCTCGCTCTCACTGGCCGTGCTTCTCGGCCCCGTCGCACGCCAACAGCAGGGAGCCGTTACAAGGGCTCTCCTGCAATACCTACAGGACACCCAACTGAGTGTTACGTTGTGAACTGAGAACCGCGGCCCTGGGCACTCGCCCCCAGTGCAAAGAAACCGGCCGGTTTTTTTTCTTCTTTTTTTTTTTGCTCCACCAGGGCGTAGCAAGCCGACATAGGTCTGGCTGACCTCTCCTTGCGTGGACGCCACCTCCTGTTTATTAAACTTATATATACCCCCCCCCCCCCCCCTGTATTTCCTAAAAAATAATAACAGCACATTGTAGATAAGATGCATCTGATTTCAAGTTTCGTTATTTTCTTTATATGAGCTTATTTGCATTGCATTCATTTGTTCATTGCATACTTCCACTTACTGTCCGTTACATATCAATACAGAAAGCTAGCAGACAATGATTAGTGCCGCTGTTTGCAGTGACACCCAGAATTCATGCTGGAATGAGCACCTCTAGGTGTGCCTTGCTCTGATATTCCACGGTGTTGTTTCTCAAGAAATAGCACAATCTCTCAGTACACAGCTGTTGCAGTTTATAACTGCATAAGCACGCAGTGCACAAATGCATGGGGCACATGCACAAATTTTTGAGAGCTTTACCATCTGTATTTCAGGATGTCTGCAGGACACTGTAGAAAACTGGGAACAGTCGGAGAACTATAGCATGACTGAAAAGCTATAAAAAAATTCTCAAAAAGCTGTATAGAGCTGCTGATTTAATCATGCACTTAATTTGCACAAATGGACAGTGGCAGTTCTCAGAGCAGCCTTGCCAAAGGAGAAGCAGAGGTCACACGGGCCTCTCATGTGATTTTACTGTCAAAGTTGAGTGATCTGTGTCAGAGTGAAGTGATAACTGCAACTGCATCACCACAGAAATTATTTCTGAACAAGAAGCCTAAATTAAAAGCCTCAGATGACGTATTATAGCATGGCATCAGCTGTGGGGAGTTTTTAGGCATTGGTGGTGATGATTGTTTCGCATGTAATGGTGCAATGATAATGGAAGTGAGATTGTTTACAATGCTAGTATGAAGTCAAGAGAGGAGCCTATAAAGAATGAGCACAGAAAAATACATAAGTCTCTGACCAGCTACGTAAAAGTGTTTCCTCAATAATATATGACTTTGAAAAAGCAAGCACAATGCAAAATAGCAGCACGGACTTGCTTGTAGCTGATGTTGCAGCTCTTGTTGTGTGTGTTTGCCCATTGCATGTTTGCTCCACCCTTGAAACACCATTATTGGGACAAATACGACCTTCTTTACGATATATTTGATCCATTTTAACAACGAAGATAATATTGTTTGTATTTTGTGTATATGGTCTCAATAAACAACAAACTCTGAATGGCTCGGATCTATTGTAGTGACACTAAAGTGTGGCCTTTTATTTTTGCAATTATGACATTTGTGATGTCGAGTGCGCTCAATATATGACTGTGAGGCAAGTGTATACATTCCCATAACATTAAGTTCCAGCAAGTCACAGTCACATTGTAATGACGAATCTTTGTTAGCTGAACAGAATAAATCAATTCAGTGCTTGATGATTTGTAGAACAATGTTATATGTAGAGATATGCAGATAAAGGAGGTCACAATTAACCATAGCACCGCACTGAGAGAACGACAGGGGGTCACGACACTGGCAACTTCCACACAACTCACAGGCAGGGACACCCTGGGTAACATAACGATAACAGCGCTCACAGGATGCGGATGGAAACAGGACTGCACAGTGCGTTTTCCGTCGTGCGCCCGAACAAACGCAGCCAGCGAAGTGATGCTTTAACGCGCTGCAGAATTCTGATTGTTGCAAAGTACCACGTCAATTTCTTGAAACCATAACACTATAAAAGTTATGCGTGTGGGAGTCCGATACAGGATATGGCCAGCCTTGCATCAATGTTCTTTCTGTTTACTTACAGGCAGCCTACCGTGATGATGCGCCTGCACACACGTTGCACACATCACACCAGACTTCAACGCGTAAAAACACGCTGCTGGCATGCCCCAGCGATCGAAAGGCTATCTTGATCGTTGCAATTCACCACCGCACAACAAACGATAAACAAGCGATGGCCCATGGAGGTGCAATTATTATACGCAAGATGGAGATACGCAACCACAATCGACGACCGAACACTGACAAAAGCACAACGATAGCCTCCACGAGAATATGTACTGTTGCCTCTTCAATAACATGGCAAACGCGCTCTTTGTACATTGTTTTAGCGATCATATTAACAAACACAAAGGCAGGCTTAACCGCCGGCTACCCACACACCATCCCGCAACCACCTGGAGCAGCGCCAGCGCCGCCTGAACTTTTCTTTATCAACCTTATAACAAAAAAACAAACGGGAGCCTTCCTCTTCGCGGTCCTTCTGTCGTCTGCTACTTTCTCCCTCCCCTCAATCATCTCGTGACAATGTGAATAATGCGCATGCGTTGTGGTCAACCGGCTTCAGAGCCAGAGAGACCACGTGATCGATTTAAACCCGACGTCATTTAACAACGGTTTAAGTCGCTTGGTGAATACGGGCATACGCGTCCATAGTGACATGTAAGCACTCTAGTCCTCTGATGTGGGCTTGTACAGAGTCGTATAATTTTCGTAGCAGATATACATGTCGGCTCGATCGTACAGGTTGTATGTCGGCGAGACTTTTCAGATGTTCTTGAGTGAGAAGATTTTCGTTTCCAAAACGATCACGTAAAATAGCAATTGCAGTGTCGTATGCGCCAGAAGTCAAGTGAAGACCTGTTACGGCACTCGCTGCCTCCCCTTGCAGGGCTGCCATGAGGTAGCTCATCTTATCCCTAGATGACAAGTTTGTGTTGTCGTGTATGGCAGACTGGAACTGGCTCCAAAACAGCTGCCATTGCTGCCTTCTTGCGTCAAATTTCAATCGTCTAATTTAGGAAGCCGAACCGCATTGTGCCCCGTTCTCGCTGGGGCCTGTGGCGGAAGCGTGACGGTGTCGTTATCGGTATTCGTGACAGGTACGTTGTCGTTATTCGTTATGACTGCCGACGAAACACTTCCCTTTGCCAACAGGAACTCTTTTGCCTTGAATGTGGTAGTATAAATGCGATTTTGATATTCGATTGGTCTCGTATATTCATCTTCAAATTCGTCTTCAGTAAGAAGAGGTTCGATTTGACTGTCAACATCCATAAGTATCGCATTGAGACTAATCAGACGTTCCATCCGTTCCTCGAAATCAGTCGCATCGCGTTCCTCGCTTGTCATGCGCCGCTCGACATCGTTCAGTAAGGCAGTTACCTCTGCACGCAGGACTTTACGTTTCTTAAGAAGTTGTGGCTTCTCCATCTAGATGTACAGCTACGGTCGTCCGTCGCTCTCTGTACTATAATCTTCCGTTCCAATCCGATCAGTTCGACGATCCTATTCACGATACCATGTTAGAAGATAGGACAGGACAGAGAAGAAGGATGACGATGAGATGAAGATGTAGAGTCACCGGCCACAAAGTAACTCTTGAAGCTGTTTATTCTATGAATGAACGTGATTCCGTCGCGTGGTAAGCGACCTTAGTAGTAGAGAGACGTATAGAGCTGTCGGGGGGGGGGGGGGGGGGAGTACGTTCCATGAAGCCCTGGGCCGTGCCCTGAGCCCTGCGCGTATTTTTCCCTGCCCGGCGCGTGTGGGGAGGGTTGTCAGCGCGCTTATCGGTGGGGGAGGGATGCGTGCGCGCTTATCCTCTCACATTTTTCAGCCTGGGCAGACTTCTTGGGCCGACTTCACATATTTTTCCGATACAGCAGGTGAGCGGTTTACATGCAGAGACATGCAAAGAAGGGTCATACACAAAAAGTACAAGTCAAAATATATTTATTAATGTCATTCAAGTTGAGATATATTTATTAAAGCCAATAGTGCTGGGAATTGTGATGCCAATCAGGTGAAGGAGAAAAACCCACCCGAAAAAACATTCAACACCTGTAACAGGGCGGTGCTCGGGTGGAGGGTTGCTGTGGTGGGCGGTGCGTGACCGGAGGGCTGCGTGCTAACCATTCCACCTGGGCTGACTTCTTTCACCATTTTCCTACTTGGGCCGACTTCCTTCCCGTGACAGGTGGGCGGAGCGTGACCGGAGGGCTGCTGTGGTGGGCGGAGCGTGACCGGAGGGCTACGTGTGCGTGCTTACCCTTCACCTTGGGCTGACTTCTTTCACAATTTTCCTACTTGGGCGTCGCGTGGCCGGAGGGCTGAGTGCGCGTTTACCATTCAGCCTGGGCCGCCGACTTTTGTCATTTTTCAGCCTGGGTCGACTTCAATCGTAATTTTCCAGCTACAACAGGTGTGCATTTTACATGCAAAGGATAGCCATACACAAAAGTACATGTGAAAATATATTTATTAAAGTCATTAGGAATTATGTTATGACTCTGCGTGAATGGGAAAAAACTTAGCCAAAAATCTGAAATAGAAGGAACACAATACACGTAACAATACTTATTACTGGTATGATACATTAGCATTGAATAGGTATCACAAATCAAACACAATATTTTTATTAGTGGAAGTTTTCAATGAATCAGAATTGATAGCGCATTTAAGATATTCTTAATCAGTACGATTACAATCAAAATTACAAATTGTATTATAAAACGTCTAATATTCCTATACGTGAGAACCATCAGTGCAATAGCGGGAAGTTCTGATAGTTGTATGCAGTTAAATGTGAACAGCAGAGACTCTGGAGGACTATGGGACACGAATACAAGAGGAAATAAAATCTATACCACTACATTGGTTAATCAAAACAACATAGTAATCTATCATTCAGATAATGAAAAAATCAAACTCATCAGGAAATAGACGTGTTAAAAATGAACTTCACCACATAGCACGCTCCTAGCCAACAATCAGAATGACACGAACACAAGAGGAAATAAAATCTATACCAATACAAAGAAGATATTCCACTTCACCACATAGCACACTCCTAGCCAACAAACAGGACGACACGAACACAAGAGGAAATAAAATCTATACCAACACAAAGAAGATATTCCACTTCACCACATAGCACGCTCCTAGCCAACAAACAGGACGACACGAACACAAGAGGAAATAAAATCTATACCAATACAAAGAAGATATTCCACTTCACCACATAGCACGCTCCAAGCCAACAAACAGAACAAAGAACGACACGACCACAAGAGGAAATAAAATCTATACCAATACAAAGAAGATATTCCACTTCACCACATAGCACGCTCCAAGCCAACAAACAGAACAAAGAACGGCACGAACACAAGAGGAAATAAAATCTATACCAATACAAAGAAGATATTCCACTTCACCACATAGCACACTCCTAGCCAACAAACAGAACAAAGAACGACACGAACACAAGAGGAAATAAAATCTATGACAATACAAAGAAGATATTCCACTTCACCACATAGCACGCTCCAAGCCAACAAACAGAACAAAGAACGACACGAACATAAGAGGAAATAAAATCTATACCAATACAAAGAAGATATTCCACATCACCACATGACACACTCCAAGTCAACAAACAGAGCAAAGAACGACACGAACACAAGAGGAAATAAAATCTATGACAATACAAAGAAGATATTCCTAATCAAACAACACAGTAATCTATCATTCAGTAAATCAGATGAAAAAATCAAACTCATCAGAAAATAGACATGTTAAAAGCTTCAAAATATAGCCCGCTCCTAGCCAACAATCAGATCTAATGATATCTGACCTGCATGATTTGTTGAAGACGGATGCCGATAGATGTATGGAAGACCACGGAACACGAGCGACAAGAGGAAATAAAATCTATACCAATACAAAGAAGTTATTCTTAATCAAAACAACATAGTAATCTATCATTCAGAAAATCAAACCCATCAGAAATTTAATATTTCTATACGTGAGAACCATCAATGCAATAGCGTGAATATCTGTCATAACATTTTCGGGCGCCAATAGGGAATCTCAATTTCATATTCCAACATTACTCAACTTTTAATTTCTTATTAAGTGAATAGCATAGACGTAAGGAAATAACGAGAAACAACACAATCAACAGCTACAATTAATAGAGAGCCAAACCTGCGCACCATCCAACACATAGAGAAATAATAGCTAATCAATCTATCAAGGGCGAAATAGCACAGGCTTAACAATATAGCACAGACTTAACGCTGAAGAACAGAGGAACACGCGGCGACACGTAAACATCAACAGAGGAAAATAATCTATCATTGAACTATCATAAAATCAACCAATATACGATTTTCATTCTAACGAACACTACGAACCTTGATGGAGGTGTCCAAGACGTAGGAAATATGCACTGTTTTCACTCTTTTCCTCAAAGTCGGGAGACTTTATGTCTCTATCTATATGCCCAAAGCACTGCGCATGCTTTATCACTCAAAGGGTTAGGGGCTATATTCCTTCGTCCAGCAAACAGAACGCTCTAGAGGTCAGATAAGAGAGAATTCAAAGGCGATATAGTTTATTGTGCAGCGCAAATAGATGTAGATATCACTCGCTGGGGTCACTATCTTTTCGCATCCTTTCCCTGAAACGGAAATCTTTCGTCAAAGTGGTTGTCAAGTCAAGTCAAGTGGTAAGTGTAAGTGTAAGTAAGTGGTGTCAAGTGGTAGCAACGATACTCAATCAAAAACGAGAAACAAATTTAATATCTTGCAACAGAAATTTCTAATGAACCACACAGAAATATCAAATGTGAAATGCAACTCACAGTTATGAAGCATTCCAATCTTAGAGGTACTTACTTATGTCATGCGAGTGAACAATTGAAGCAAATGCAAGACAATAATTATTTCAGGCAGTAAGTTCACAACTCATAGAGTATCAGACGAGTGAATACTTGAAACAAAATCAAAACAATAATTCTCACGACAGGTGGAGATTATAGCATTCTAAACCAGATAATAAAATTTTAATCAATAAAATAAACATAGATATGCTTTTAATTAAGTGTAGATGTGCACTTGAAAACAGAAGAGACAATTGGCTCTACATTGAAAAGAGGGACAGATTTTGTACTCGATACCATAAGTCATGGGAAGATGTGATAAAAACCTGCTTCGAAAAGGAGGAGCCGCGAAACGATTTCATTATCGCTGCATTTCAATACGTCCTAGACATGGTCGTATTCGGAGATATGGTACAAACTACAGAACTGAAGGTGCAAGAATTTATATGCCGAATCTACAATACTTATAAAAATATCTGCACATCAACGTCGGAAGGACCATTGGATTGATGGCGGAGTTTTTGAGGTTTGCCAACGAAGAATTGAAATACTCTAGACCAGATGTAATTGTAATCATTGCAATGGGCATTGCGTACATCAAGAAAGCAGTCGGATCAAATTATCATATACAAGCGGTCTATATCGCACGATTCATTACGGATTTGTCGAAATTACACATATCTGAGATGGAAAGTACATAAAATCTTATCACGTGATGTATTCCACTACCACGGCAACGCAATTATTTTCTTCTACCAGTCTCTGCAACGATGTCGAATGAACAGAAGTTCAATATTGTCGTGCAAGGTCTGATGTATTATCACCTGTTGAAACTCAACAAACATATCAATTGCGGTGGACCACCGGACGATTTTCATCTAATACTCTCTTGTACGCCATTCAAGAACCTTCATACAAAGAAAGGAAGCATCAATAAGAGACTGTGCATGTTCATCGCGACAAAGTGCAAGTTATTGAAGCAATACAAACACGGCGACAACATAGCGCCTACGTTAATCAACGCTGGATTCAAGCGCCCAATAATCAGAATAAACTATTTAATGTCTTCGGAATTCATCAATGAAGACAACAAACGAAAACTTCAGAGTTTGAAATAGAATTGTAATTTATCGAAATAAACAAGTGTATAAATGAAACAATAATTGTAATCTTTGTCATCATTATAATGAATTCTTCGCATCACAATGAAAAACACTTTACATTTAGCATGGCTAGACTGAGAACAATGATCGCTAAGGAAACGAATATTCTACAATTTGTGTAAGAATTCTCACATATACTCACACATACTATACAAGATATTTGATTGTGGATTCATTGCTGAAATTTATCGATCCACATTAAGGAGAAGTGTTGACTACCACACAGCGGTAAGAGTTTAATCACAATTTGAACAAGTGTTGCGATTTATGATTAGTGTTGTAGAATGTGTAACTTCACAATACGCAAGCTTTAGGTCGCTCACTTTGACGAGCACTTTTTCAAGATGTCAGGGAATTTAATCGAATGGATTGATATTTTCTGTATACACTATAACATAATGCGAATTCTTTATGTCGCGGATACTAAAAGTTACGAATATTTTTCGAACGAAAATTTACTGAAGACTCGAAGAAAGGGTCACCCGGGTCGACGAACCCGTTTCCAGAAAAAGCAACACGCTCGCGTGCGGTACTGCGTTAACGCGTCGGGCGCAGAATCGCGTTCGGTTTCGGGTACGGCATTATGGAAACGCGGCCCGGCGTGTTGCCGAAACGTCTTCGACGACGCGGGTGACCCTTTCTTCGAGTCTTAAGTAAATTTTCGTTCGAAAAATATTCGTAACTTTTAGTACCCGCGACATAAAGAATTCGCATTATGTTATAGTGTATACAGAAAATATCAATCCATTCGATTAAATTCCCTGACATCTTGAAAAAGTACTCGTCAAAGTGAGCGACCTAAAGCTTGCGTATTGTGAAATTACACATTCTACAACACTAATCATAAATCGCAACACTTGTTCAAATTGTGATTAAACTCTTACCGCTGTGTGGTAGTCAACACTTCTCCTTAATGTGGATCGATAAATTTTAGCAATGAATCCACAATCAAATATCTTGTATAGTATGTGTGAGTATATGCACAACTTTTTAATCTATATCTTTAGAAAAATGCAAGAAATAGCGTACAGTTTTGATTTTGAAAATTTAAAGAAGAAAATTATCTTAGTGTGGAATTAGCGTGTTACAACGATATGAGCTAAAGACTTAAAAATTAAAGTGTGGCCTTTCCATTTGTAGTGCCCAGATGCCATGACACTAAAATAATGTGATAGGTTTTCTGTATGGTTACGGGAAATCTCGAGTATATTTTTGTGAATTGGATCTACGTTTATGTGTGACCTGCGCTGATCTGGTTATTATAATTAATATAACATATCTTCCATTGTGTTTATGCATAACGCTCATCTTCATTGTACATTGGTTAAGCACTTCTGATGGCTGTTGTGTGATCCGCTTCTCCCAAAATCTGATTGCCACTTGGAAATTATTTCATATACGTTTGTGTGCCGTGTGTTACGAAGACTACGTGATTAGAAACGTAGACTTGGCCTGTTACTTCGTGCTCGTAAAATCTTTCGTTTGCATTGTGGCATCTGATAATAGATTCGCTTTTCGCGAAGGCTTCGTATTATCTCCCAGGCAGTGAACCCCAATGCGATTGTAAAAGTTGTCGCGAACGACCCGCCGCAATCAGTTATCTTGCCTTATTTCCCGTTTTGCCATATCTTGCCCCCCCCCCCCCCCACTGCAAGCCTTGGACGGCTCCTTTTTCCTACTCAAACAATGGACAACTGTGTTGACAAAAATATTTATTTATTTGTTCCGCACTCCAATCGGATTGCTTGTCAAAGTCGCCTTTTCTTCTTCTTTTACTAAGTCTGGGATAGTGCAACTGATTGAGAAATATACATGCACTGTGGAATTTAATTCATGAAATATGATAAGTTTTCACATGAGATTAGAGATCCTTTTTGTAATCATAGACCGATGTATCATGTCTCTAAATTTCAATGACCGATCCTTCTCTGGCAATTCTATCCATCGGGTGTTGAATTTGTACAGAGTGTAGTCGAGTAAAACCTATTTGGTGGTCAGGTCTCATTCCATATGAGAATTCTTACACAAATTGTAGAATATTCGTTTCCTTAGCGATCATTGTTCTCAGTCTAGCCATGCTAAATGTAAAGTGTTTTTCATTGTGATGCGAAGAATTCATTATAATGATGACAAAGATTACAATTATTGTTTCATTTATACACTTGTTTATTTCGATAAATTACAATTCTATTTCAAACTCTGAAGTTTTCGTTTGTTGTCTTCATTGATGAATTCCGAAGACATTAAATAGTTTATTCTGATTATTGGGCGCTTGAATCCAGCGTTGATTAACGTAGGCACTATGTTGTCGCCGTGTTTGTATTGCTTCAACAACTTGCACTTTGTCGCGATGAACTTGCACAGTCTCTTATTGATGCTTCCTTTCTTTGTATGAAGGTTCTTGAATGGCGTACAAGAGAGTATTAGATGAAAATCGTCCGGTGGTCCACCGCAATTGATATGTTTGTTGAGTTTCAACAGGTGATAATACATCAGACCTTGCACGACAATATTGAACTTCTGTTCATTCGACATCGTTGCAGAGACTGGTAGAAGAAAATAATTGCGTTGCCGTGGTAGTGGAATACATCACGTGATAAGATTTTATGTACTTTCCATCTCAGATATGTGTAATTTCGACAAATCCGTAATGAATCGTGCGATATAGACCGCTTGTATATGATAATTTGATCCGACTGCTTTCTTGATGTACGCAATGCCCATTGCAATGATTACAATTACATCTGGTCTAGAGTATTTCAATTCTTCGTTGGCAAACCTCAAAAACTCCGCCATCAATCCCAATGGTCCTTCCGACGTTGATGTGCAGATATTTTTATAAGTATTGTAGATTCGGCATATAAATTCTTGCACCTTCAGTTCTGTAGTTTGTACCATATCTCCGAATACGACCATGTCTAGGACGTATTGAAATGCAGCGATAATGAAATCGTTTCGCGGCTCCTCCTTTTCGAAGCAGGTTTTTATCACATCTTCCCATGACTTATGGTATCGAGTACAAAATCTGTCCCTCTTTTCAATGTAGAGCCAATTGTCTCTTCTGTTTTCAAGTGCACATCTACACTTAATTAAAAGCATATCTATGTTTATTTTATTGATTAAAATTTTATTATCTGGTTTAGAATGCTATAATCTCCACCTGTCGTGAGAATTATTGTTTTGATTTTGTTTCAAGTATTCACTCGTCTGATACTCTATGAGTTGTGAACTTACTGCCTGAAATAATTATTGTCTTGCATTTGCTTCAATTGTTCACTCGCATGACATAAGTAAGTACCTCTAAGATTGGAATGCTTCATAACTGTGAGTTGCATTTCACATTTGATATTTCTGTGTGGTTCATTAGAAATTTCTGTTGCAAGATATTAAATTTGTTTCTCGTTTTTGATTGAGTATCGTTGCTACCAATTAATAATTTGGACTTTCTCTACATCTTCAATAACAATATCGCATCTCTACAAACTTAGACGACTTGACAACCACTTTGACGAAAGATTTCCGTTTCAGGGAAAGGATGCGAAAAGATAGTGACCCCAGCGAGTGATATCTACATCTATTTGCGCTGCACAATAAACTATATCGCCTTTGAACTCTCTCTTATCTGACCTCTAGAGCGTTCTGTTTGCTGGACGAAGGAATATAGCCCCTAACCCTTTGAGTGATAAAGCATGCGCAGTGCTTTGGGCATATAGATAGAGACATAAAGTCTCCCGACTTTGAGGAAAAGAGTGAAAACAGTGCGTATTTCCTACGTCTTGGACACCTCCATCAAGGTTCGTAGTGTTTGTTAGAATGAAAATTGTATATTGGTTGATTTTATGATAGTTCAATGATAGATTATTTTCCTCTGTCGATGTTTACGTGTCGCCGCGTGTTCCTCTGTTCTTCAGCGTTAAGTCTGTGCTATATTGTTAAGCCTGTGCTATTTCGCCCTTGATAGATTGATTAGCTATTATTTCTCTATGTGTTGGATGGTGCGCAGGTTTGGCTCTCTATTAATTGTAGCTGTTGATTGTGTTGTTTCTCGTTATTTCCTTACGTCTATGCTATTCACTTAATAAGAAATTAAAAGTTGAGTAATGTTGGAATATGAAATTGATATTCCCTATTGCGCCCGAAAATGTTATGACAGATATTCACGCTATTGCGTTGATGGTTCTCACGTATAGAAATATTAAATTTCTGATGGGTTTGATTTTCTGAATGATAGATTACTATGTTGTTTTGATTAAGAATAACTTCTTTGTATTGGTATAGATTTTATTTCCTCTTGTCGCTCGTGTTCCGTGGTCTTCCATACATCTATCGGCATCCGTCTTCAACAAATCATGCAGGTCAGATATCATTAGATCTGATTGTTGGCTAGGAGCGGGCTATATGGTGAAGTTTTTAACATGTCTATTTTCTGATGAGTCTGATTTTTTCATCTGATTTACTGAATGATAGATTACTGTGTTGTTTGATTAGGAATATCTTCTTTGTATTGTCATAGATTTTATTTCCTCTTGTGTTCGTGTCGTTCTTTGCTCTGTTTGTTGACTTGGAGTGTGTCATGTGGTGATGTGGAATATCTTCTTTGTATTGGTATAGATTTTATTTCCTCTTATGTTCGTGTCGTTCTTTGTTCTGTTTGTTGGCTTGGAGCGTGCTATGTGGTGAAATGGAATATCTTCTTTGTATTGTCATAGATTTTATTTCCTATTGTGTTCGTGTCGTTCTTTGTTCTGTTTGTTGGCTAGGAGTGTGCTATGTGGTGAAGTGGAATATCTTCTTTGTATTGGTATAGATTTTATTTCCTCTTGTGTTCGTGTCGTTCTTTGTTCTGTTTGTTGGCTTGGAGCGTGCTATGTGGTGAAGTGGAATATCTTCTTTGTATTGGTATAGATTTTATTTCCTCTTGTGTTCGTGTCGTTCTTTGTTCTGTTTGTTGGCTTGGAGCGTGCTATGTGGTGAAGTGGAATATCTTCTTTGTATTGGTATAGATTTTATTTCCTCTTGTGTTCGTGTCGTTCTTTGTTCTGTTTGTTGGCTTGGAGCGTGCTATGTGGTGAAGTGGAATATGTTCTTTGTATTGGTATAGATTTTATTTCCTCTTGTGTTCGCGCCGTTCTTTGTTCTGTTTGTTGGCTTGGAGCGTGCTATGTGGTGAAGTGGAATATCTTCTTTGTATTGGTATAGATTTTATTTCCTCTTGTGTTCGTGTCGTTCTTTGTTCTGTTTGTTGGCTTGGAGCGTGCTATGTGGTGAAGTGGAATATCTTCTTTGTATTGGTATAGATTTTATTTCCTCTTGTGTTCGTGTCGTTCTTTGTTCTGTTTGTTGGCTAGGAGTGTGCTATGTGGTGAAGTGGAATATCTTCTTTGTATTGGTATAGATTTTATTTCCTCTTGTGTTCGTGTCATTCTGATTGTTGGCTAGGAGCGTGCTATGTGGTGAAGTTCATTTTTAACATGTCTATTTCCTGATGAGTTTGATTTTTTCTTTTTCTGAATGATAGATTACTATGTTGTTTTGATTAACCAATGTAGTGGTATAGATTTTATTTCCTCTTGTATTCGTGTCCCATAGTCCTCCAGAGTCTCTGCTGTTCACATTTAACTGCATACAACTATCAGAACTTCCCGCTATTGCACTGACGGTTCTCACGTATAGGAATATTAGACGTTTTATAATACAATTTGTAATTTTGATTGTAATCGTATTGATTAAGAATATCTTAAATGCGCTATCAATTCTGATTCATTGAAAACTTCCACTAATAAAAATATTGTGTTTGATTTGTGATACCTATTCAATGCTAATGTATCATACCTGTAATAAGTATTGTTACGTGTATTGTGTTCCTTCTATTTCAGATTTTTGGCTAAGTTTTTTCCCATTCACGCAGAGTCATAACATAATTCCTAATGACTTTAATAAATATATTTTCACATGTACTTTTGTGTATGGCTATCCTTTGCATGTAAACTGCACACCTGTTGTAGCTGGAAAATTACGATTGAAGTCGACCCAGGCTGAAAAATGACGAAAGTCGGCTGCACGGGTTGAAAAATGACGAAAGTCGGCGGCCCAGGCTGAATGGTAAACGCGCACGCAGCCCTCCGGCCACGCGACGCCCAAGTAGGAAAATTGTGAAAGAAGTCAGCCCAAGGTGAAGGGTAAGCACGCACACGTAGCCCTCCGGTCACGCTCCGCCCACCACAGCAGCCCTCCGGTCACGCTCCGCCCACCTGTCACGGGAAGGAAGTCGGCCCAAGTAGGAAAATGGTGAAAGAAGTCAGCCCAGGTGGAATGGTTAGCACGCAGCCCTCCGGTCACGCACCGCCCACCACAGCAACCCTCCACCCGAGCACCGCCCTGTTACAGGTGTTGAATGTTTTTTCGGGTGGGTTTTTCTCCTTCACCTGATTGGCATCACAATTCCCAGCACTATTGGCTTTAATAAATATATCTCAACTTGAATGACATTAATAAATATATTTTGACTTGTACTTTTTGTGTATGACCCTTCTTTGCATGTAAACCGCTCACCTGCTGTATCGGAAAAATATGTGAAGTCGGCCCAAGTAGTCTGCCCAGGCTGAAAAATGTGAGAGGATAAGCGCGCACGCATCCCTCCCCCACCGATAAGCGCGCTGACAACCCTCCCCACACGCGCCGGGCAGGGAAAAATACGCGCAGGGCTCAGGGCAGGGCCCCGGGGTTCATGGAACGTACTCGCCCCCCCCCCCCCGACAGCTCTATACGTCTCTCTACTACTAAGGTCGCTTACCACGCGACGGAATCACGTTCATTCATAGAATAAACAGCTTCAAGAGTTACTTTGTGGCCGGTGACTCTACATCTTCATCTCATCGTCATCCTTCTTCTCTGTCCTGTCCTATCTTCTAACATGGTATCGTGAATAGGATCGTCGAACTGATCGGATTGGAACGGAAGATTATAGTACAGAGAGCGACGGACGACCGTAGCTGTACATCTAGATGGAGAAGCCACAACTTCTTAAGAAACGTAAAGTCCTGCGTGCAGAGGTAACTGCCTTACTGAACGATATCGAGCGGCGCATGACAAGTGAGGAACGCGATGCGACTGATTTCGAGGAACGTATGGAACGTCTGATTAGTCTCAATGCGATACTTATGGATGTTGACAGTCAAATCGAACCTCTTCTTACTGAAGATGAATTTGAAGATGAATATACGAGACCAATCGAATATCAAAATCGCATTGATACTACCACATTCAAGGCAAAAGAGTTCCTGTTGGCAAAGGGAAGTGTTTCGTCGGCAGTCATAAGAACGAATAACGACAACGTACCTGTCACGAATACCGATAACGACACCGTCACGCTTCCGCCACAGGCCCCAGCGAGAACGGGGCACAATGCAGTTCGGCTTCCTAAATTAGACGATTGAAATTTGACGCAAGAAGGCAGCAATAGCAGCTGTTTTGGAGCCAGTTCCAGTCTGCCATACACGACAACACAAACTTGTCATCTAGGGATAAGATGAGCTACCTCATGGCAGCCCTGCAAGGGGAGGCAGCGAGTGCCGTAACAGGTCTTCACTTGACTTCTGGCACATACGACACTGCAATTGCTATTTTACGTGATCGTTTTGGAAACGAAAATCTTCTCACTCAAGAACATCTGAAAAGTCTCGCCGACATACAACCTGTACGATCGAGCCGACATGTATATCTGCTACGAAAATTATACGACTCTGTACAAGCCCACATCAGAGGACTAGAGTGCTTACATGTCACTATGGACGCGTATGCCCGTATTCACCAAGCGACTTAAACCGTTGTTAAATGACGTCGGGTTTAAATCGATCACGTGGTCTCTCTGGCTCTGAAGCCGGTTGACCACAACGCATGCGCATTATTCACATTGTCACGAGATGATTGAGGGGAGGGAGAAAGTAGCAGACGACAGAAGGACCGCGAAGAGGAAGGCTCCTGTTTGTTTTTTTGTTATGAGGTTGATGAAGAAAAGTTCAGGCGGCGCTGGCGCTGCTCCAGGTGGTTGCGGGATGGTGTGTGGGTAGCCGGCGGTTAAGCCTGCCTTTGTGTTTGTTAATATGATCGCTAAAACAATGTACAAAGAGCGCGTTTGCCATGTTATTGAAGAGGCAACAGTACATATTCTCGTGGAGGCTATCGTTGTGCTTTTGTCAGTGTTCGGTCGTCGATTGTGGTTGCGTATCTCCATCTTGCGTATAATAATTGCACCTCCATGGGCCATCGCTTGTTTATCGTTTGTTGTGCGGTGGTGAATTGCAACGATCAAGGTAGCCTTTCGATCGCTGGGGCATGCCAGCAGCGTGTTTTTACGCGTTGAAGTCTGGTGTGATGTGTGCAACGTGTGTGCAGGCGCATCATCACGGTAGGCTGCCTGTAAGTAAACAGAAAGAACATTGATGCAAGGCTGGCCATATCCTGTATCGGACTCCCACACGCATAACTTTTATAGTGTTATGGTTTCAAGAAATTGACGTGGTACTTTGCAACAATCAGAATTCTGCAGCGCGTTAAAGCATCACTTCGCTGGCTGCGTTTGTTCGGGCGCACGACGGAAAACGCACTGTGCAGTCTTGTTTCCATCCGCATCCTGTGAGCGCTGTTATCGTTATGTTACCCAGGGTGCCCCTGCCTGTGAGTTGTGTGGAAGTTGCCAGTGTCGTGACCCCCTGTCGTTCTCTCAGTGCGGTGCTATGGTTAATTGTGACCTCCTTTATCTGCATATCTCTACATACAACATTGTTCTACAAATCATCAAGCACTGAATTGATTTATTCTGTTCAGCTAACAAAGATTCGTCATTACAATGTGACTGTGACTTGCTGGAACTTAATGTTATGGGAATGTATACACTTGCCTCACAGTCATATATTGAGCGCACTCGACATCACAAATGTCATAATTGCAAAAATAAAAGGCCACACTTTAGTGTCACTACAATAGATCCGAGCCATTCAGAGTTTGTTGTTTATTGAGACCATATACACAAAATACAAACAATATTATCTTCGTTGTTAAAATGGATCAAATATCTCGTAAAGAAGGTCGTATTTGTCCCAATAATGGTGTTTCAAGGGTGGAGCAAACATGCAATGGGCAAAGGCAAACACACACAACAAGAGCTGCAACATCAGCTACAAGCAAGTCCGTGCCGCTATTTTGCATTGTGCTTGCTTTTTCAAAGTCATATATTATTGAGGAAACACTTTTACGTAGCTGGTCAGAGACTTATGTATTTTTCTGTGCTCATTCTTTATAGGCTCCTCTCTTGACTTCATACTAGCATTGTAAACAATCTCACTTCCATTATCATTGCACCATTACATGCGAAACAATCATCACCACCAATGCCGAAAAACTCCCCACAGCTGATGCCATGCTATAATACGTCATCTGAGGCTTTTAATTTAGGCTTATGTGTTGGATGGTGCGCAGGATTGGCTCTCTATTAATTGTAGCTGTTGATTGTGTTGTTTCTCGTTATTTCCTTACGTCTATGCTATTCACTTAATAAGAAATTAAAAGTTGAGTAATGTTGGAATATGAAATTGAGATTCCCTATTGCGCCCGAAAATGTTATGACAGATATTCACGCTATTGCATTGATGGTTCTCACGTATAGGAATATTAAATTTCTGATGGGTTTGATTTTCTGAATTATAGATTACTATGTTGTTTTGATTAAGAATAACTTCTTTGTATTGGTATAGATTTTATTTCCTCTTGTCGCTCGTGTCATACATCTATCGGCATCCGTCTTCAACAAATCATGCAGGTCAGATATCATTAGATCTGATTGTTGGCTAGAAGCGGGCTATATGGTGAAGTTTTTAACATGTCTATTTTCTGATGAGTTTGATTTTTTCATCTGATTTACTGAATGATGGATTACTGTGTTGTTTGATTAGGAATATCTTCTTTGTATTGTCATAGATTTTATTTCCTCTTGTGTTCGTGTCGTTCTTTGCTCTGTTTGTTGACTTGGAGTGTGTTATGTGGTGAAGTGGAATATCTTCTTTGTATTGGTATAGATTTTATTTCCTCTTGTGTTCGTGCCGTTCTTTGTTCTGTTTGTTGGCTTGGAGCGTGCTATGTGGTGAAGTGGAATATCTTCTTTGTATTGGTATAGATTTTATTTCCTCTTGTGTTCGTGTCCCATAGTCCTCCAGAGTCTCTGCTGTTCACATTTAACTGCATACAACTATCAGAACTTCCCGCTATTGCACTGATGGTTCTCACGTATAGGAATATTAGACGTTTTATAATACAATTTGTAATTTTGATTGTAATCGTATTGATTAAGAATATTTTAAATGCGCTATCAATTCTAATTTATTGAAAACTTCCACTAATAAAAATATTGTGTTTGATTTGTGATACCTATTCAATGCTAATGTATCATACCTGTAATAAGTATTGTTACGTGTATTGTGTTCCTTCTATTTCAGATTTTTGGCTAAGTTTTTTCCCATTCACGCAGAGTCATAACATAATTCCTAATGACTTTAATAAATATATTTTCACTTGTACTTTTGTGTATGGCTATGCACACCTGTTGTAGCTGGAAAAATTACGATTCAAGTCGACTCAGGCTGAAAATGACGAAAGTCGACGGCCCAGGCTGAAAAATGACGAAAGTCGGCGGCCCAGGCTGAAAAATGACGAAAGTCGGCGGCCCAGGCTGAAAAATGACGAAAGTCGGCGGCCCAGGCTGAATGGTAAACGCACACGCAGCCCTCCGGCCACGCGACGCCCAAGTAGGAAAATTGTGAAAGAAGCCCTCCGGTCACGCTCCGCCCACCACAGCAGCCCTCCACCCGAGCACCGCCCTGTTACAGGTGGTGAAGGTTTTTTTCGGCTGGGTTTTTCTCCTTC
This sequence comes from Ornithodoros turicata, assembly GCF_037126465.1. Taxonomy (NCBI): domain Eukaryota; kingdom Metazoa; phylum Arthropoda; class Arachnida; order Ixodida; family Argasidae; genus Ornithodoros; species Ornithodoros turicata. The sequence continues at coordinate 46,528,788 of NC_088206.1, read as the reverse complement.
ACCTGATTGGCATCACAATTCCCAGCACTATTGGCTTTAATAAATATATCTCAACTTGAATGGCATTAATAAATATATTTTCACTTGTACTTTTTTGTGTATGACCCTTCTTTGCATGTCTCTGCATGTAAACTGCACACCTGTTGTAGCTGGAAAAATATGTGAAGTCGGCCAAAGAAGTCTGCCCAGGCTGAAAAATACGCTACGATGAGCGCACGCGCAGCCCTCCCCCGCCGATAAGCGCGCGGACAACCCTCCCCACACGCGCCGCGCAGGGAAAAATACGCGCAGGGCTCAGGGCAGGGCCCAGGGGTTCATGGAACGTACTCGCCCCCCCCCCCCCCGACAGCTCTATACGTCTCTCTACTACTGACCTTGACTTCATCTTCTTTGTTGACATAAAATATTGACACAACATTCAACAATCACTAAATCCTATGAGCGCGAGCAAGCATTTTTCTGGCGTGATGGGTCCCAAATAGCCATGTAGGCCTAGTATTTTTCCGTCGCAACTTCTCCCTACAACGATGCAGTACGAGCTCATCCTGTGCACACTCACTGCATCCTTAACGAGTGCATCCATTTCCGAAACGCTCTCCGTGTCTAATACCGCGAAATAGGGGTAGCGCTGCATGTACTGTATCTTGGTGAAGGAGACGCTCTCCCCTGCTTTTGGCATTTCGAGAATCACTTCGTTTACGTCTCGACACAGACGTTCGTGCTGCTTCAACGCCTCTCTCGTCCCATAACCGCTCGTGCATTTCTTGCAATAAAAATAGTCACTTCGTCCCATGAAAGTGCTAAATTTTCTGATTCCATAGAAATGCTCCCTAGCCTCCAGCAGATGGAGTTCATCCTGATAGAGCGTGCAGGGAAGCCGTCCGGTAGATATCGAATTCGTCTGCTCTTCGAACACGTAGATGTACACGGAGATTTTGTTTTTTCTCTCTTTGTATGTGACTGGGAAGCAGGGTGGCCAGCACGTTACGCGCGTCTCCGGATTCGAAGGATTCATGTATTTGCGGGATCTGACATAATCGTTTATGTTATTATTCAACGGATGCAAGAGTGCCAGCACGCTATAATTGAAACACTGGTTTTCGTGATTCGGTGGAAGTTGGACGTTTGTGAGAGTCTTTGTTTTTCTTTTCAACAATTCGGGAAGCTCGATCGTGCACCCATCCGCTTGGGTTTCAAACGCGTTAGTTTTAAGTCGACACATTGAACGTCGTTGGAGGTGAAACCAGACCCTTCTCTCGTATAGTTTTCTACACGTTGCGAGGATTCTGCGATAGCAGCATTTATCGCGTCTTCAATTTCTTGGTGGTTATGAACCACTCTCATGTGAAGGTTCACGTGAAGGAGATGAGAAGGCAACCCGTCAGCTCCGTCCTTAACCATGAGCGCCTTAGAGCACAGACAAAATTTGAAAGGCATGGGATGAGCTTCGAGGACGCGCGTGATTTCTGGAGCTATGCTCGGTAGATAGAGTCGCAAATCGTCGACGTTGTCGTCGTGCGGGGAGCAGAGAAGCGTGTACCTAGTAGCCATTCCGTCGAATGCCTCGTCAGGGACCAAAAAAGTAAGGAATTCTCTCCGTGACGGAGGGTTGATTCTCTACAACGTGTTCTCGTAATTCAACGATTCGACCCCCGACGGGCTCATCTTCGTTTCGAAATTTTGGGCTTGCATCTGGTGATTCATCTCTAGCCCTACCAGACAGAGGAATGAAATTCGCATACGACTGATCCCCTTCCCACATGACCAGTTCGTCGGCATTGTCGTGCCCATCTAGGGGTTCGTCGCCGTTTCAGGTATTACGAAAGGTGGACTACTGACTCTGTTGTTGTCGTCGTCTGAATAGGACGACTGGACTATTACCGAGATTCTCTATTCTATCTTCCTGCTCTCTTTCTACGGCCACGAGCATGGCATCGATGGGGTCGTACTGACATACGAGACAGCGTGGCACCGTGGTCAAACAAAATCAGCACGAGATTCCCTCTCACGAAACAATGCTCACTTTCCCTTGCAGTTAAGGCACGCATGAGGTTGACGATGACGGAGGTTACTCGTTGGGAGGAGTCCCTGTGCGCTTCGTGACATGCGGTGACAGCAGCTATCGTATCCTGAAAAACAATACCAGATATAGAATCAGGGGCGCCGGAACAGGGGGAGCAAGAAGAGCGACGGCTCCCCCACATTTACGAATGGGGGAGCACGGCTCCCCCAGTGTCAGCCCAGCGTCGTATTCTTTTACGGTGTAACGGAAAGGCCCGTGCATGTGTTCTTTCGGCGGCCATAAATTTAGAAAGCAATAAACAGAGAGCCTACCACTGTCACTGTGCGGAGACCGTTTGAGAAGAGCTACATACCAAAGGTGTCAGGTTCACAGGGTTCTGGAGTTGACCATGGCAAGGTTTGTGGTACGAAGTGCACTGTCGAGGTTTCGAAGTGCAATAAATCAGTCCGAAAGTGTGTACCGGGAGGCGCGAGCATTACCAGACTCAATCCACGGGGTGGGGTGGGAGGATAGAGGTGCAAACGGGAATCGCGAAAGGCACGCAAGACACAAGACATCTGGGGGAAATAAGGATACAAAGATACTGCCCGGTTGAAGGTTGTTATAGGGGCGGTTTGCCAGGTGCAGCCACAGATTTCAGTCGGTTGTGCACTTTGAGCTGGCGTGTGAGACCTGTAGTACGACAATAAGTGCGATTGACTGAGACGAAACGTCGCACCGGTGTTGTGTTCACGTGTCGGATTCCAACGGCAACGTCGAGGGAGCGCCATCAAGTTGTCGCCTGCAGCAGCGTTACATGATTATCAAACGCCATAGACATCGGAGAAGCCCACACCTCTGGTAAGAGATATGTATCGCAGCTTGTTTGTTGTCTTCATATTATGTATATGTTGTCTTGTCATAGTAAAATATTCTAGCTATTAACCGGATTGCTGGCTCCTCACTTTCCACCGTACTGATGTCCAAAACTACCCGCTGTTGTCATTTACCCGGCTTTTCCTATTGAGTCGCCCTGGACTGATAACGACAGCGTGACACCCAGTCAAAGAGCTGGGTGTCAAAGGGACACATTCTTGCTGAGCTCCAGACCGCCCCAGGAAATTGTGGTTTCTTCGCAGAAGGCTTGCGGATCGGACGATATTCGCTTCCAGTCGCGGCACGCGTACGTGCCGCGACGACGGTTCGCGGAGACAAGTCCCCGAAGTTCCTTACACATTACTTGTCATAGAGGTCTAGGCACTGCGCAGAAGTAAAAAAAAGCCGGACGCACTGAACTCATACCAACTAGCCCACCACCAAGCGCTATTTAATTACAATACTTCTGCAATGCTATTTTAGATGTACTGTACAAATATGCAGATGTCGTTTGCCTGGAGCACGCTTACAGTTTGTGTAGCAACCTTGTATAACGCCAGCATGAGCCCTCAAGGAAAATAAGTGATGATGATGATGATGTTTATGGTAGCACTTTTTTTCGCTCCCCCACTGGAAAAATAGTTCCGACGCCACTGTATAGAATACACACAGAGCAGAGCCGGCCAACTTACATTTTTCTCCACGAAACGGCTCACGTCGTGGATGGATGCCCCTCATGGGCTTTCGATCAACCGTCGTAGAACTAGTGCACCTTTTATAGTCGCCACCGCTCTCCTCCTCGCATGGCGATGGTATCGTGTGTACTGTCCATCTACTCTACCATCGACCATCCCCAAACAAACACAACATGGTCCAAGCGCTCCCGCCATTCCCCAGTTTCGACCTCCGAACAACCGACGACAACAACATCGGACTTGAGTGTGTGAAGTGGGTTGAACGGTTCGAAAATTTTCTTATCGCAAGCAACATCACAGTGGATGCACGCAAAAAGGCGCTTCTTCTCCACTACGTCGGCGAAGTCTACGACATTTTTCGAGCCCTCCACACTCTAAATCTTTTCACACCTCTAAAGGTGTAAAATGGGTGTAAAATGGTTGTACACAGGAGTAATACACCCTTTGTGCACCCCAAAAATATGTTTGAGAGCTCTTGAGGGTGTAAGAATGGTGTATTACACCCTTTTCTGGAAAATCTCGGTGAGGGTGTGATACAGGGTATATTCTAGGATGTGTTTGAATCTTGAACATACATTTACTTTGTTCACTGAAAGGAGATCGAGCACTGCAGACATGACAGGGGAAGGAGCGCATTACGTAACAACAACAACAATTATATTTTGACGATGAAGTGGGCAGGTTTTCCACATTACATAAAATTACTTACGAAACACTAGAAGAACGCACGACATGACGAAATAATAAACACATTGCATGATTAACAGCCAGGCGTGGATTAATTCAGGCACACTAAGGAGAGATTGACGCCAGTTAAGAAATAACACAGGGAATCAGAGAGCGCGTCACATGAGTTGGCATAAGTAAGGCACACTACAGAAGCGCATGACATGGATTGATAACGCGCCTGCCATCCGGGAGTTTGTGCAGGTTCAGTACGTCAGGTGAAACGCTCTTCCAATTTTTCAAAACAGTGGATTCCTGAGTGGTAGTTACCACATGGACATGCAAGTGGCAATCGTATTCAACGGTGGTTAAACACAGGGCAATAAAAATAATCTGACAATTTACAACATATATTCCTAAGATCTCTGAAAATACCGGGAAGTCATTTTCAGCAATTTCTTTTACAATTACACAACTTGCTGAAACTGCAAAGCTATCAATCGTGACACTTCTGACAGAAGCTTTCTTATGTGACATTCTGGTACCTGTTCAAGTGACACCTCTCTTCTTCCATCAGTTTTCAGTAAAAAAAACAACAAAGCCGAGCAAACAGTTCAGAGCATATAACAGGCCATGCATACCATTTTTCATATAGCTCATTGAAGTGTGTCCTGGTGAATTGGCTATTCTTGAGTTGCCTATGTATAGCCGTATATATTTCCTTAACATAGTTGATCGCATTAGAGTTCACCAATTACCATCCTCCATGCCATACCACCATATGCTGCATGAGCAGAGCAACTTTTACTGAATACTTTAGATGCAGTGAAACATTTTATAGATATGTTCATTTGGTGATTATCAAAATGACATACAAATACACTTCATTCCTAGATGATCCTGGGCATATGCCCAGAAAGTGTTGTCAGCTCGATGCGAAAAAAGATTTTTCGCATCAAGCTGACAACTTTTCTGCGTATTTTCTTATTCGCCGTTGAGAATTACGCCCTTCCACATGATTACACCCTAACAATGTTGACGGTGTTAAACTACACCTTAAAAGGTGCGTGCCCTGCACATTTGGGTTTACACCCTTTAAGGTGTAAAAAGATTTAGAGTGCACGAAGCCGGCACGCAAACCGCGCCAAATGTGCCTGTCAGCACGACAGCCCCAGCAACACAAACGGCCCTGGCGTCGCAACAAACGTCAATCTCGGAATATGATACAGCAAAAGCAAAACTCGATGCCTACTTCGCACCAAGAGTTAACCCAACGTTTGCCGTTTATCGTTTTCGACAAACACACCAGCAAGAAGGTGAGAGCCTTGATGCGTTCTACACACACCTTCTGCAGCTCGCTCGTCACTGCAGTTTTGCAAATGTAGACCTGGAAATCAAAAAACAACTAATCCTCGCCACAACATCACCTCATCTGCGAAAATATGCGATGCTTCACTCGCTTGATTTACCGGGTATTCTTAAGCAAGGTGGACTGTTTGAAGACATTGACCGAGATGTTTCAGACATCGAAAGAGACGCTGAAAACGCCGCATTAGTACACGCAGTACACAAGAATATGCAGCATGGCAACAGGAAGCCAACTGCAAACAAGGAAGCAACACAACAACCCAACCACTCCAAGCAATGTTCCAGATCAACGGAGTGTGGAAACTGCGGAGGTAAATGGCCACACGACGGCGGCAAGAGAAACTGTCCTGCATGGGGTAAGAAATGCAATGCCTGCAACAAAATTTGTGATTTTGCTAAGGTATGCCGTTCATGGGACCAGAGCGTTCAGGCAGTTGGCCATGACAGTTCAAGCAGCGAGGAATATGCTTTTGAAGCCGTGACATCGCCTACAACAAACAAATCTCCTAGAGCAGTTGTCATAATTAACAACACTCCCATCGCCTTCCTTTCTGATCGACACAGGTGCAACAGTGTCAATTGTTGGCGAGAACAACCTTCAAAACTGCCGTCTGACTAGTCGTCTAGAAAAGACCTCTGTGAAGGTGTTTCCCTACAAAGCAACATCTCCATTACGACTCCTTCGCAAAGTCTCTGTCAACATGACCTAGAAAGGGAATAACATCCAAGAAGACATTTTCGTCACACCCGGAGACTGTGCACCGCTTTTAAGCTTTTCAGCAGCCTCCAGTTTAGGCCTTGTCCACATAACCCAGGCGGAAATTTTTTGCAAATGGAACCACTCGCAAGTAGGAACCAAATGGAACCACTCTCACTTTGGAGAACCACTTTGGGAATATCCACTTTAGGGAAAACCACTTGCAAGTGGTTTATGAAACCTTTCCCACTTTGGAGAACCACTTGCAAGTGGTTCCATTTGTGTAGCCCACTTATAGTCAGCACAGCACAGCACTTTTATTTCTGATTTTTACACACTCAGCTGGTTTTGAAGCAATGTAAACCAGCACTGAAGTACAAAGACAGAAACAGATACTAAATGAGCTGCAACAATTAATTTCAAGCTGTCACGGAAAAATGTGAAATGCACTTATTTGCACTGAAGTGATCCAGTATTCCAAGTTTTACAGCAAATGGAGTAATAGATACACAGAAAACTAGCATCAAGAATATCGAAGCTCGTGAAGTTTCAACATTCACTGCTACAACCTAATTTAAAAGGCGGTAGTTCACACAAAAGCCAACCGGCAGAGCTATCATGATATGGAAAAATGTACATGACAGATGTTTGCTATTCAGACAGGTCCCAGTTGCAAATGAGTCACAGTAAGCGTTTCTGTCAGTGAGGAAGCGTGATAGAAGTCACACGCTTACAGACTACCAATAGCAGTGACCGGAGCTCTGATGTCAGAGCCCGACGGGTACACGTATTCAAGGGCTTAATCCATCCAAGAACGACACGTAGAAAAACACTCTACAGACGTGTTCAACATAAGAAGGAAAAGGAATCTAGTCTGCCAACTACATATGCTGTTGGACATAATGAGAAGCAATAGTGTGCCACGAGAAATACTGCAGCGCCACCATGAGCCATCAGTAGGGGAGTGCACTTCCTGCCGCATCGTAGTGCCATGTTGCCAGTCTTAACATTCAATATGGAAACAGAGTGAGTATGATGGAATACATTATTTGGCGCAAGCAGGGAGCGTGACCTCAATGTGTCTAGCTGTCCTATCCATGGCGCACTAATATCTGGAGAGCTCAGATTTCTTTTTCTTCTTAAGTTGAACATGACCATAGTCGGTAGCTTGGAAGATTGCTGCAAGTTCTGATCTTCTACATACAATACACCCGTGTGCATGTACAGTTTGTGCATGAAGCCATGAAAAATGTCTATCAAAATGCCATAACCCTTTAACATGCCATGTCACCACAAACCTTTCAAGGAAAGAGTATCAATCAAGAGTATTGTAAGGTGCCAACGAGGAAGACGAGAGGGTGGGGTCACGAACAAGAAAGAAGATATCACAGTTTGGAGTATTGGATTCCTTCGAGAAGGAACATTACAAGTATCAAGAGTATATTTCAAGGAAGTGTATCAATTACTGTGTGCATAGACATGTATTCTTAAAGTGGGACTCTGCTACAAAATCACCACAAAGGTTACGGTATATCCGTAACTTTTGGGATGTCGGGAACATGTGTACGAAATATATCATTCCAAAACTGTGCAGGTTTTATTCAAACGAATTTATTACGAAGCGAGCGCTTCACCTCTGTGAAGTGAGACGACAGTGAAAGCAGAACACAGTGCTGACATCATCAGGCAAGGGAGAATGTAGGTTTCGAAGCAGACAACAATGCTGGGTGACGTCACGGTATCTTCATCCGGATGAACCGCCGTAGTATGGAGCTCTGTTTTCTGCTCTGCGCATGTCGGTTTTCAATTCTCATCATTTACGAATTAATTACTCGTGCAAAATGAATGCGAATATTGTATTCGGTATCGAGGGGGTGGTTCGTGCTCGGTATGATGCTCATCTGATTTTTTTCGAATCCTTGCGAAGTCGTCTTTTAAGTCACTTCAACTGTAGTAAAGTTTGAAGTGTAAGTTTAGGGTCAACGAGCTCTGGGGAAAATTTTCACCTGCCCTGAGTATTGGGCATTGCATGCCAACACGGTACACTTTTATTCGTTGCCACCAGAGAAGGAGCTTAGCTTGGCTTAACTTGCCCGAGGAAACAAGGATGTACCTTGAAACAAAACTTGAAACATTACAAAGTTTAACAAACTTGGTACATCCTATAATGAAGCTTTGACATCGGGCTAACTGTTCTTGAGACGTCTTTCTTCCTTCCGGCAATCATTTTCTTGTTCAGGCCAGCCCACAGTACCTCACGCTTTCTGTGGAGGTAAAAAGGGCAGTAAGAGAAAATTTATTTCAGAACTGAATGCTTACTAAGCGTTTATGCAAAAGGCATTCATTCATTCATCTCACCCCACTATAAAATTAAAAACTGACATACATTGATTGATTGTTACATCATGATGAACATTTCAGATTATTATATTACCGAATGGTATGGTGTTGGTACATGGTATTAGCGATATAAACCAGCGGTGAAAAGACACGAAGGAGGAATGCGGGACACCCGTCCAGTAAAAACCTGCACTCCTTATCGGTGATCGAAAGTGACAGTTCGCATCATTAAACTGTCGACAGTCAAGTGTGCGTGCTGTCCCTCATTCCCATTTTCACCAGGTTTATATCGCAACATATTCGTTTTAATATGCGCCTGGGATTGTGTAGCCTTTGAGGACTAGCGATCTTGTCATTAGCACAACACAACAACATTCTACTCAGCTTCAAGCTCGAATGAAATGGCCTTACCAGATCTACAAAATGCATGTTGATTGCCTCAACAACAAAAGTAGTCGCCTTACCTTGTCGTTACTTGTCGTCGGATTCAGTAGTCCATAAAATTCGACGCAGCATCTCTGTTCACGCCATAACCGCGACAGCGGTTACGTACGTTCAACGACACGGATTGGATCGGATTGATCTCCTTTTGCTGCTATCGCTAGCGATGGCGATGCCGCCAGACAGCTATGCTCCCACTTTCTCCAAGTGGTTTCAGTGTTCCCTATGTCAGTCCCCAAGTGGACCCGTCCAACCCACTCTAATTTTCGCTTTATCACCAAAATGTAACCATTCTGGACTAAAGTGGACCTTGCCAAGTCTACTTGCTGGCAAAATGGAACCACTTCATTCCTTCATGGTACCCACATTCTATTCAAGTGGAGCTGGAAGGGAGCCAGTTGGGAACCACTAAGCATGCTTAGTGGTGAGAGAGGCGGTACCCGAGACGGGGAGGGAGAGAGACGACACAACAAGAAGTGTCGTCCCTCTGCCTCCCCGTCTCGGGTACCGCCTCTCTCATCATGCACCAGCTTGTCAGCGCCCTGTCACTTCTTTCGATCATGCTTAGTGGTTCCCTACTGGAACCACTCGACTCTGAAGTAGGACCAGTTCAGTCCACTTCAAACCACTCTGGTAGTCAAGTGGATCCAGTTGGATTCCAGTTCCATTTTCCGCTTGGGAACACACCAGGTTGAAGAAAGCCCAATAAAGGAATCAATTTAAGGGTGTTAGAAAACTCAAGGCGCAACAATTTCATCTTTTTGCTGACGAAAATATACCTCCCGTTGCTCAACCACACCGCCGTATACCCTTTGCACTGCGTGAAGCCACTGGGAAAGAAATTCAACGGCTCCTATATGAAGACATCATTGAACCAGCAGAGGGCCCAACTCTATGGGTCTCCCCAGTGGTAATCGTTTCCAAGCCGCACCACCCTGACGAAATTCGAATTTGTATCGACATGCGTGCTGTGAACACTGCCATACAACGTGAACGACACCTGTGCCCAACTGTAGACGACATCATTGTAGCGCTAAACGGGGTAAAAGTCTTCTCCGATCTGGATTTAAAAAATGGCTATCACCAGTTCGAACTAGACGTACCTTCAAGACAACTCACAACATTCTCAACACATGCTGGCTTGTTCACATACAAGCGCCTTAACTTTGGCATCAGTAGTGCAGATGAAATATTTCAGAACACTATCCGTCAAGTCCTAAACGGCATCCCAAACGTCCTTAATATTAGCGACGAAATCATAGTCTGTGGACAAACCCTGGCACAACACAACATGGCCCTGGATGCTGTCCTTCATCGCCTCCAAGAAGTAGGACTTATACTCAATGAGAAGAAGTGCCACTTCCACCAGCGCGTGATAACTTTCTTTGGACTGATCTTTTTAGCTGAAGGTGTCTGCCAAGACCAGGGATGGGCAGTATTTAAATACATTGTAATTAAAATAGTATTTAAAATATAAATACATGTATTTATATTTTGTATTTAAATACAGATTCGAAAAATGTATTTATAATTATATTTAAATACTAATTTTCGGGTATTTGTTTGTGCAAATACTTTATAAATACTCATAAATACGCAAGATACTTATTCATATCTTAAAGTTACCTGCATTTGAAATTTCGATAAGAAGGGCAAAAGAGTTTAGAGAGCCGCGCAGTTATGCCGTGTTTTCGCAAGCACGCACATGCGACAAACCATTTTAGAGGGCCAGTTTTTCACTGTTGTTGCGGACAACGGTCGGGACTACCCGACTACATTGTTGTAAGCACCTGTGGAGAGGTGTTCTCCTTTGCGAATCTGATTCTACGGCCGATCAGAAGGTACATAGAAGATGCAGTCTTCGAGAAACTTCTAATATTAAAATCGCCATGATAATCTAACAAATAAATGCTATTGTTCCTTGCTGATTTTTTGTTGTTATGATCATCATTATTTCTGTAATTCCAGATGACATCTTCCTCACAGTATTTATGGTAGTAGTTACGGTATTTAAATACTGTATTTATATTTTGTATTTAAATACTCATATTGAAAAGTATTTATGCAGGGTACTTAAATACCTCTTTCAACAAAGTATTTTGTATTTATATTTAAAAACAAAAAAATGTATTTATGCCCATCCCTGACCAAGACCCACAGAAGACTGACGCATTTCTACAAGTCAAAACACCAACAAACCCCCAGGAAATAAGGAGCCTCCTTCGAATGATCAACTACTCGGGACGATTTCTGCGAAACCTTGCTGACCTTATCTAGCCACACACTAAAACATATCACACCTTTTTGAGTGTAAAGTTGGAGTTTGATAACTCACACCAAATTCGGTGTAAAGTCAGTAGGGTGTAAGAATCTACACCCTTTAGAAGGGTGTAAATTGAAATATTTCTTACACCCCTTGTGGCGTAAAGTTGGTGTTTGATAACTTACACCAGTCCTGGTGTAAAAGCAGTGGGGTGTAAGAAATTACACCCTTTAGATGCATGGGCCGATGGTGATCTGTGCTTCAACTGCAAAGATGGGTACAGTCAATCATTACCTTTTCTCCTTGTTTTTTTTTTTTCCTTACAAACAAACAAACATCAATCATTACTGGGAAGAACCCTCAATCGACTTTCGTGGACCCTTCCTTGATGGCAACTATGCTATGGTAATCATTGACGACTTCTGGAAATACCCTGTAGTACAAATAATACGCTCTACCAGTGCACGTGTTGTACTCCCCATCCTCCAAACAACATTCGCTCAATTTGGAATTCCGCTGCTCCTTAGATCCGATAATGGACCTCCGTTCCAAAGTGCAGAATTTCAGGAGTGTTCTGCAGAGCTTAGATTCCATCACCACCGGATCACACCCCGCTATGGCCTCAAGCGAATGGTGAGGCAGAACGCTTCATGGAAACCCTAATGAAGCATGTCCACACCAGCAGCAACTGGACAGCAGAGTTCGACATATTCCTTATGGCCTACCGGTCTACAAAACAAGCAACCACAGAAAAGACACCCTATGAGCTGTTATTCGGTAGGAAAATGAAAAACCTCCTCCCACACTACCCCACCTCTGATCAAGAAGCAACCGAGGTGAAAAGGAAAACTGAAGAAACAATACTTCGGAAGAAAACCCACAACAAGTATAACGCTGATTCTCGCAAACATGCTCGACCACATCGCTTTCAAGTGGGACAGCAAGTGCTTTGCAAACAGACTCAACGTATTAAGTTCACACCGCACTACGAGCAAATTCCTTATACCATCAACGGCATCAAAGGTACACAGATCACATTGTCAATGAGGTGGACACCACCTCATTGACAAGTCAACATTACTCTGAAAGACGGTACCCCACACGAGGACAAAGACCCCCAGTGAACCTTAGTGACTTTGTTACGTAGCTTATAGCAGGGGTGCCGAAGTGGCGGCCGCATGCGGCCCGCCTGGGGTTGTCATGCGGCCCGCGTGGCCCCCGAGCAAAAAATAAAATAAATATTCTGCTGAAGCTTCATGAACGGTCGTGGCGTTATCACTGGGCTCTGTACTCGTGCAGTTTATCTTGCGTTAATTAGTGATAAAAAACTGTTGCCACTGACCTGTAACAGCTGGTGACTCTCTAACTGTAAGAGACTAGCAGGGCAGGTGGCACATGACAACAGTGAAGACGACAAAAGTAACACAGAGACAGTCACGGTACGTCGAACTTTCAATCATTATCAACATAATCAACATTATCAACAACAATCATATGATAATCGGTTGAAAGTTCCCTGTCTGTCTCTGTGTTGCTTTCGTCGTCTTCGCTTGTGAGTCTCTAAACCTGTCCCTACGTCTGATGTTTACATGATTAATATTACTAGTACATCCCTACCAAAATTTCTGAGTCCCTACATGGCCGATTTGTAATGTTTGTACCCTTCAATGTCACCAGAAACGGACCGGTTCAGTCGCAGGCTTGATGATCTCCCGAGTGATTTCTAGCAAAGATTCTTCGAATGCTGGAGACTTGAAACGGGTTTTTGGCTCGCCGTTTTCCGCAGTTGTTGACAACGTTCCTGATGATTAACAAATGGAACTAATTGACCTGCAGTGCGATGCACCGATATAGAAACAAGTTCGCGTAATTTGGTGTGGCTTCGTTTTATTCTTACGTTGGACGAAAGTATCTGAATATACGTATGTTGTCGCGGACAAGCCTGTCCACGTCCGGTACAACATACGTCTAATAATAATAATTCGTGGCTTTACGTCGCGAGACAACTATGTCAACGTACGTCTCCAAGTAGGCGTTTTCTGTGATGAACCCAAATAAGTCAAAGTTACGCTCACAACTAACTAACAAAGGAACACCACGACGCACTCCTGCGGATTGCAATCACTTTTCACACGATGTTGACGTAATAGTTAAAAACAAGATATGTCAAGTTTCCTCATGACACAGCAACTAAAAATGATTGCTGACCCTGTGATTGAGCAACGCTAAGTAACCCAAATATATATGTTGTATGTCGTTTTAAGTTCTGTGCTGTGTCATCTATATCAGAAACAGGCTATGCCGTGGTATGCGGCCCGCGCATTTCGTCCATGGCTCAATGCGGCCCGCGGAGATGAATGAGTTCGGCACCCCCGGCTTATAGCCTCACTGACAATTCCATTTTTCATCAAACAATGCGGAAGTTTAATTTCCATGTATCTTTAATTTGTTCGCTTAGAATCTCACATGTGCCACTCCTGAATTTATTTCACAAGGAGGATAGTGTAGTATTCTAGATGTTTTGCCATCCGCAGCCTATACCGAAAAGTTTCTACCAGTTGGCAACGATTATCGACGGGATCTTTCTGAATAAAGATGGCGTATGAAGCAGGCTGAGACACTACATGGGGAAGCCCGTAACTGTTGAAAAACACGGCAGTCCCGTCGTAGTTTTCCTGGTAGAGCATCCAGTGCTGGCAGCGCTTTCTTCGCTCTTCCGTATTGATGATTAAATAGCCGGGCTTGCGTAAAACGAAGGCTTCGTTGGAAGCGCAAATGCCTGTCAGCATGGAGGAAGCGACGGGGTTCAGGGACACGAGTTCCAAGATGTCGCTCTCATACATTTTTATAAGAAGGTGACCGTACGACCGGAAGGTCCTTGTCGATGCACATGAGCTTGGGACACTCGGAAATCAAGAGAACGGTGACCGCGTGTGGCAGGGCTTTAGCAAAGCGTAATTGCAGACGCACATTTCCTTTTCGCCACTCGTTCAAATGCGAAGGAGAAGAACACTTGTCCACGTCAGAGTTGAAGTAGAGCAGGAATTCGTTTGTTTTAAATCGATCGTAGCTGTACTTGAAATGGTTTTCACCCAGTTCCTGCAAGAAGTTAAGGCCTGTTCCGACATATAGCGATTTGATATATAGCGCTACAAAATAGGGCGATATTTTCCTCCTCGTAGTGCTCGAAAACGCTAAAAATTAGTGCTTGCCGGAGTTGAGCTTCAGTCAACTTTTTCAGCGCTAATATTAGCACTACATTCGTGTTGGCCAATGAGGAGGCCCTTCAGTGGTGACGTCGCGAAAGTCGTGGAGCTGTTTTGCTTCCGCATTTCACGGCATGGCGACCGCATTGGAACCGGCGAGTGTGTCATCCCAAATGTCTGATAATTTTTCTGATTGTCCTTCTTGATAAGGTGTTCAGTCAGTTGATCGAATTTTTCCGTCGCTGTCGAACTCTGGAGGCGTCATGCTGGGAGAGACCGGAAACGATAACTTCCACTAAATTATAGCGCTTGCGCCGCTTTGCAAGTGTGAACCGTCCGATAACAGTGAGCGCTGTTTTTGCGTGCTGTTTTGTAGCTCTATATTAGCGCGCATCTATATGTCGGAACAGGCCTTTAAAGTAGGGAATTTTGACTAGGTCGTTTTTAAAGTCGTACTCGGCTGGCACTTGCTGACCGTCCACAGAGAGCATCGAATGAGACAGATCGTAATGACGGAATTTGTAGGGGTTCGATTGGATGTCGCCGAGAAAGTCGGACGTGGCGAGCAGGGCGACGCATAATTTGGAAGGCACCCTTTCGGGGTAAACGTTTTCAAAGTGAGCGCCCAAGCTCCTGGCACTCAAACTTCGCACTTTGGTTTCCAATCCGCGTACGACGTAGATGGCGGGTGTGGTCTGAAGCCGCTGCTCGTATTCCAGAAACAGGGAAGGTGCCATCGTCACCTTTTTCAAGTGTAACGTCATCTCTTTAATGTCCACCTCGTAATTGTACGTTTTCCTGTCGTTGGAAGCCGATATGAGTTTAGATTCGTCGTTGTTTGACAGGAAAATGACGCAAATTTCGACGGCAGGTACCATCAGGCGCGGCTGTTGGAACAGGTCGGTATTGATCTGTCCGACCAGGTTAAAGTATTTTCCGCCCTTCGCCGCTTCGAAGCGTTGTTTCGGACCGCGAGAAGAGACGTCGTAAGCGTTTTTTAAATGTTCGTCGTCCTCGACAAAGAGTCCAGCTACGTGCACAGCCTCTTGAGCCAGGGGCGTGGAATGAAGCGCGACGTCCAAAATACTCCTGTAGGCGCACAACTCATTGGAGCTGACGAGCTTGTTGTTCGCATAAACGGTGACCGTCTTAAACATGCCGCTGAACAGATGGTTTATTGGGAAAACGACATCTTTCTCGTCCATTTCTCCTCGGTCGTCGCAAATGAAGCGCGCGGTCATAGACACGAAGCTGCCGTAGAGATCCAAGTGTGCCCTTTTTGAATTTTGAATAGAAAATTCGATCACGGTATTATTTAACCCATTGACCGGATAAAAGAGTTGGTACGAAGTATCTTCCACTCCGTATTGAACAGAAGGGTGTTCGAATATCATCACGTCACTCGTCAGACAGAGCGGTGACCGTGACAGGAGGGTCGGACTCGCTCAAAAAAGCGTGACCGCACGGGAGCTGCCATCCGTTGGTCATGGAAGGCGTTGCCTTCCGTTGGCTGCTTCATTCCGCTAAACTTGACGTGCTCCTTGAAAGAACTGATGTTCTGAGGCTGGAACAACATAGAAGGGACAAATACATACAAAGCCTCCCGTCGTAAGATCCCGTCGTATGAATGTGTGTATGAGTGAGCAAAAATGTAAGAGAGAAAGGAGGATGAGTGAGAGAGAGTGGCTGGTTTGTCCCTTCAGATGACGCACACTGGAAGTCGCTGAGAAGGCGTGTTAGCTTAGCTCAATTGGTAGAGCCCTGGACCGGCAATCCAGAAGGTGTGGGTTCGAGTCCTACAGCTAGCTAACCTTTCGGTGACTTTCATCGTTAATTTCTTAGGCAAATTGAGGCTTTGTATGTATTTGTCCCTTCGATGTTGTTCCAGCCTCAGAACATCAGTTCTTTCATGTTCAACAGTTGCCGCCTGCGTCGATCCCGTCGTATGAATGTGCGTATGAGTGAGCAAAAATGTAAGAGAGAAAGGATGATGAGTGAGAGAGAGTGGCTGGTTTGTCCCTTCAGATGACGCACCCTGGAAGTCGCTGAGAAGGCGTGTTAGCTTAGCTCAATTGGTAGAGCCCTGGACCGGCAATGAAGAAGATGTGGGTTCGAGTCCTACAGCTAGCTAACCTTTTCAGTGACTTTCATCTTTCACCGTTAATTTCTTAGGCAAATTGAGGCTTTGTATGTATTTGTCCCTTTTATGTTGTTCCAGCCTCAGAACGCAGTTCTTTCATGTTCAACAGTTGCCGCCTGCGTCGATCCCGTCGTATGAATGTGTGTATGAGTGAGCAAAAATGTAAGAGAGAAAGGAGGATGAGTGAGAGAGAGTGGCTGGTTTGTCCCTTCAGATGACGCACCCTGGAAGTCGCTGAGAAGGCGTGTTAGCTTAGCTCAGTTGGTAGAGCCCTGGACCGGCAATCCAGAAGATGTGGGTTCGAGTCCTACAGCTAACTAACCTTTTCCGTGACTTTCATCTTTCATCGTTGACGTGCTCGTTTTCCTAAATTCATGACTTGGTATCTAAATTCGACGTACTATGTGCGTATCTCATATGTATTCGTTAAACAAATAAGCAGTTATTATTTTCCCACACATCACTTGCTTGTGTGCTGCCGTTAGTTCGTCACTTTATTACTACGAAACTCTACAGACCAGAGCATGGAATGGCGGGTGGTTTCGATTTTGCCATTTCCGGTTCCCGTCGGTTCGCAGAGCAGCATGAAAATGGCGGATTATCGTGTGTATTATTCTTTTGATTTCTGTTGCCTTCGGAAATGCAATTTGCCTACAAAACAAATGCCTACATTTGTTTTGTACGATGTGTAACGATTTATTGATTTCGCTCGCAAAGCATACAAACGCAACTTCAACACGTCATAGGTGGTAAACATCTTCATTCGTGTCGGTGGAAAGCAAAGGGTTGGCGGTGTCGCAGGCAATCTCATGGATGTGATTCACGTTTGATATGACAACGTTTATCTTGTGATTCCGATAGCACTACTCAATTCTGCACGTATCTCGAAGATTCGTGCGTACTCAACGCAATTACACGACTTGCCTCGCTCCCGGTGGACGCCGTTGCCTCCATCGGCTCGTTCCCCTGTTTGTCATACAAAGTGACTGCACAGCGTTGGCAACAAACGGAGCAGCTCCGCTGTAGTTAGGGGGCTGAAATTCGTCCACTAACACTGTCCATGACCAACGGATGGCTGCGCCCGTGCGGTCACGCTCGGGGATAGGAGAATCCCGTTGACGGCGCGTCAAGTACGTTCTCTAGAGTCTTCTTATATTAACTCTATGGGCGGTGACCGTTGCGCCTGTTTTTTGTCTTTCGTTGACGTCATGGCCGGAGCGCAGCGGATGTGTCACCCTCACGGCGAAACAAAGATACCTGCAGGTGTGTCGTATGTCGGCGCCCTTTGATATCTTTTGCAACGTTTCTTACCATTGTTCTTTCCGGAGCCCTGCATGGAATCCAACACGTCTCTCCCCGTTGCTATGGCTGTCTTTTTTACTGCGTCCGATATTCCTTTTGCCGTCGACCAAATTTCGCGCCAAGCGCTTCAACGTTTTCTTGGCGATCGGTTTTATTTATTGCCAGGTGGTAACGATAAACTTGGATATGTTGCTCAACACACCGCCTCCTCGTTGGAAAAGGGGTCCCGTACACATGGGAATTACGGTGCATATTTAAAGTGCAACGTTAAATTGGTTCTACCTCTGGATCACAATGGTAAACGTCTTCCCGTTTCGTCCGCGAGAACAATCGTCACTGAGGGAATTTCTAATTGAGACAGGTTAAAATACTGGATGTTATATAACGTGTAGGTGACGACGTGCTTCTCTTTCTCGTAATAAAAGAGTAGTATTTTTAATATCGTTTTTTTTTTTCACTCCCCTCGTAGGTGGGTTCCACGATATCCGTGTAGACGATTATGTTGTGAAACGGGAGTTCCAGGAGTACCTCGACGGCGCTCGTCGCATCCTCCTCCCCCGCGAATACGGTACGCGATTCGAAGTCCAAAAGCACGGTCACGTACTTGAAAAGTCTCAATGTGGTGGTGCCCTCGGAAAGCCGAATTTTACATTTCTGCTCGGCTCGGTCGAAGCTGAAGCGCGCGCGTTCACCAACGCGCACGTTTATCTCCTGTAGGAGTGCTTGGGGTTTAGCATAATAGCTGGGAGGCAGATGTACTTGCAAAGATCGACGGATTTTCGTCTTGATCACGAAACAAAATTGAAGAGTTACGGGGAGAGAGATGCGTAGAGTTTCTTCGTGTCCCTGGACAGGCGTGAACCGTAGCAGTTCTAAAAAGGGTTCTGGAACGTGCAACTCTTTCGGCATTTTCAGAGAGTAGACGTTATCAGCGAATTCTAGCGAGGCGTCCAGCTTGTGTGACTGGGAATACTTGTTGAGTGTGTTACGTAGGGGCTTCACCGCACAACCTGCTTCGCGCGATGCGAGCGTCGCGTCCAGTGCCGGAGCGAGACGAGTGTCCAATTCCACGGCTTTCACGTCTTCTGGTAAGAAGTCGTATCGCGATTTATTGCACGTGAAAAAAATGTTAAATTTCGAAAGGGCTTTTCCCAGATCCGTTTCTAGATCCAAGGTGACGCGAAAACTATGTCCTCAAAGGAAACCTCGATTTTCGCATCTTCCTTTTCGTATCCGATATTTAAAAAACTGTTGCTTATGCTGAGGTCCATCAGACCGACTTTATAGCTATCCGAGAGGTGAAGCGGACTATCGAAAGCTACCGTGAAGGCATTGAGTTTATTCGATGGAAACTTATCCATGCTGGCATTCGAGAGGAGGTAGACGTAGATGTCTGACGTCATTTCCCAATCTAGACCACGTCGCCGCTCGGAACCCAACTGTCGTGTTCTTTGTCGTAACCGAACCAGCGAACCAAGGAAGGAAAAGCTCTGGCCATTGACTTTCTTCTTTCTCAGCACTTTTGTTACTGGCCAAGGCTGGTTGGCGTCGCTGGTTACGACGACTACCTCATCTGGGTAGAAAGATCCGTCCACTTCCTTACCCTGATAATCTTCCAGATGCACGACGGGAGGGGAGGTGTCTCTCAGGCGGGATACGGTGAAAATCTGAGATCTTCCGATCTCTTTCGAAAACCTTTTCAGTGCGGTAGGAGCCTTACTTTATCCCCGACTTTGAGCTTCTTTTTCACGGAGGGTATGACGGGCTTCCCATTTATTTTATTGAACAGTTCCAATTCGTTTTCGGGAGTGACTTCGGATGGGCTGTTGCCCAACGTTCTGTGTTTGGTGGTGTTGTAGTCGCACACGATTTTGGAAAGCGCGGAAACGAAGTGGTATTTTCCGGTTACTCTAAAATAACGAAATATTCTATCGCGCAACGTCCTCATGACTCGTTCGGCTTCTGAAGCTTTGATTACAGGCGTGAAGGTGGAATACATGAAGACCTTCTTTCGTGCCAGGTACTCCTTGCGGTCTTGTTGTAGAATTCGCCTCCTCTGTCGCAAAAGATGCGTGTAGGAACATTACCTCCCCGAAAAAGTCTTATCATGGCCTTTTTCATTTTGGCAGGACGTTTCGTCTTTAGCGGGAAGATGCACAGAAAACGGGAGAGGGAATCAATCGCCACGAGAATGTAGCTGTAGCCACCGTTGAACCTCTTGTACTTTGAAAAGTTGGCGAGATCCATTTGCCACACGTCGTTTATCGTCAGGGTGATGGTGGAGAGTGTAGGCGTCCCCCTTATGAGAAAAACTATTGACGGTCTATAAAAACTCTGTTGACAAATGTCAATAAGAGTATAAACACGGTAGGTTGTCTATAGAAATTCTATTGACTTCCTATTCCAAATTGGCCACCGTGTATGTATTGAGAAGTGTCAATAGACATTATGCAATACAGACTCCATACAAAGATGCTAAAAAGCGGTTTAGGCAGCTGCCATTCGCTACACCCTGGCATGCAAGACATTTCTCCATTGTCTTGATCATCGGACATCACATTTCCTTTTCTGTTTCTCTACACTTGTTTCCCGCACTTCCCTTATCGAACAATAAGCACGGCAGCTGAAAAACGAAACAGAGAAATATAGAGAATATAAGAAGTCCAAAATGCTCACTGCGAAGGGTAAGAAAATTCTTTCCAGGACCACTAGTACAAGCAGTACTGCGCTCCGCGACTTCTAAAGGTACTGGTATTCCCTTCCTATTATAAAATGGGTACTATATATAATGTTTTTTCCCACAAGCTTCTGCAAATTCGAGAGGCCTGCTCGTCTATGACTCATAAAGAAGGGTGAGTTGTCTATGTCTAATTCGATTACGCACAAATTTACGCACAAAAACATTTATTACAATTACGATTACGCACAAAAACAACAGTCACGCGAGGAATTGTTTGGAGTATTAACTCCCAATCAACGTGTGGCGGCCCGTGGAAGACGACGACGACGCGCCTCTGCTGCCACGCGCTACGGCGCTGGCACGGCAGTTCTACCGGCACCGTCCTAGCGTGAGGCCACGTCCATCTGCCCGCTGGGACATTCCATCATCGCCGGTCAGGACTCATGTAGGGGAACACCACCTCCTCTACAAACATAACGTCTGTGTTTCGTAGTCTGTAGCACGTGCCGGTACGTGCCACAGGAAGACAGAATGACATTTGTCAGAAGCAAAGGGCGATCCTGTGTAAGATTTCCATCCCCCAAAATGATGACAGCCTATGTTACATGCGACAGAAATGCGCGATTGTAGCACTGCTTAAGTTTGGCTTTGGATGGACCTACACAATGTCTCAAACGAAAGGCAGTCAGAAACACAGGCATTAGGTTGATTGGGAGTTAATACTCCCAACAATTTCTCGCTTGAATGTTGTTTGTGTGCGTAATCGAATTCGACTTACACGGCTCACCCTTCTTTTCGAGTCAAGGCGAGCAAGACTCTGAAATTAGCGGAAGCGCGCGTGACAGATGGGGTAGCTTCACCAATGATCCTTGTGATTACCGTGGTACAGGGAGCATCCCAATGAAGACTACTGAGGGATGCTCGCATCTCAGCAAGCTGACAGCACCTTCCCCTCTACATCACCCTCCTTCGTGGTGCAAATAATACGTAGTACCCGTTTTCTCTTAGGAAGGGCAGTACTTGGAAGAATTTCATAACCTTTCGAAGTGACTTTGTCGGACATGTTGGTTCTCTCTATATGTCTCTCACTATATTTTTCTCTGTTTGCCTTTTTTAAGCTTCCGTAAACAAGTGAAGTACAAAAGCAAATGTGTGATGGACGGGGTTCAAAACAATGATGAAATGTCTTACTCCCACGGACTCCCGTTCACCATGGAGGGTACGTCCTGAAAGTGATCTGCGGCTACGCTGCATTGTGGAACGTGCAATAAAACAAAATAAAGAGTAACCACATTGCTGTAGCTTTTGTGTTTTGCATCACACACACACACAAGATAAATCATGCCAGGGTGTAGCGAATGGCAGCTGCTGAACCCGCTTTTTGGTATTTTTGTATGGAGTCTCTATTGCATAATGTGTATTGACACTTCTCAATACATACACGGTGGCCAATTTAGAATAGGGTGCCAATAGAATTTGTATGGCCCATGTATATACAATAGTACATACATAGAAAATCAATACGAAGGACATAAACATTCTATTTATAGAAGTCAATAAACTGATAAATGCAATAGGATGTCAATATAATACATAGACTTAAAATAAAGAGTCAATACTGAGTCAATGTTCATTTTTGTAAGGGCCAGCTTTCTGAGAATGGCAAGAGCCTTCCTTTTGCTCAAGTGACGCGCTTTTCTATAGCGGTCCACTCCCCCCAGACCACCCTCGGATTTCTCGTATCCCTCCATAAGTTGTCCATGCTATAGAGGCTTGCTGCTACTGTTGAGGCTCGCGAGATTTGGGCAGGGAAATCAGGCGCAATAGTTTCGAGACTTTGGGGAACCAGGACGGTTTCTTCGCCGTTTTACGTTGCAACAAATAATTGGCGAGTTCGTAAACGAAGGAGTGCCTGATGGGCTTGACCGAGACAGAGACACAACCCTCGTGACCCCAGGAAATAACCATTTTTAATTCCGAGACGACCCTAACGACCCTTTCCGCTTCCTCTTCGTCAACCTCTGGAGAGAGGAGCGAATAGTCAAAGTCATTTGTAGCGTCGGACGCCTTGTTTTTATTGTCGTAGGAATCGAATCCGTACTGCTTGAGTACGCGATAGAGTGCCTGCAGTATGAGTTTCCGTTTGACGTTGTCACTCTCCTTCGAGGAAAGAATGTTTCCGATGGAGCTGGTCACTTCAATTCTCTTGGCCATTAGAGGGGGCGTCGAAAAGGCTCAAAACGGCGGAAAGCAGGAAGAGAACCACTGACGAAAGAACGCCCTGCCCTCGCTGCTGAGACAAATAGCGCTTCAAACGTTGCGGATTCTCGTGAATCTTTTTGTAGGCGAGCCGACGTAAGAAGCGTTTATGGTTCTTCAAACGCGTGAACGTATCTGGAGCCAACGTCACCTTTCTGTTCAATACATTGAGACAAATTTCGGAGAGGTGTTTCATGTCGGACAAGGAAGAACGTCTCAAGATGTCGCGATGGCACAGAGGGGGTAGAGTGGAGAGCACTTTGAGTCAAGTGAGGTGAGGATGGAGATTCATTTTTGAGCGTAGATACCCTGTTGGAAATTCCTACTTGACTCCATATGGTATTATGACACCAGGTCCTACATGATGAAGGAACCTACATACAAATAGGATCCTGTTTAATTGTGGGTCCTACATGCAAATGCGATCCTACATATAAACAGGATCCTATTTGGTTGTGGGACCTACATGCAAATGCGATCCTACATATAAACAGGATCCTATTTGATTGTGGGACCTACGTTGAGTCCTACATGCAAATAGGTTCCTACATACACGCTAAAATGGCGGAATACCAAGTCTCTCGTGGTGATCCCGTATAACTTGTGCCCCCTATTGTGCTGTGTGTATTAGGAAATAACAAATCATGCAGCTTCTTTCTTTTTTTTATTGATATCGCTCATCATTCCTCTCACATGGCTGTTGAACAATCACACTCTTGCCTGATGTACAGCGTCTTCAACACTTTTACAGATCATGCTAGATGATAGCTCTAAGATATATTTCTTGGAGGCATCTGAAACAATAAAGCGAATTAGGAAGCTAGATTTAACAGGGGATATACATTATGTGTCACATAAAATGTGTCAAAACCCGTGCACAGGTTAACCAGACTTCCCACATATGCTGTTACTTGAGGTCCAAAGACAATTGTTTTGATTGTTAGCAGCAAGATCAATTAACTATGACAACTGGGGCTACAGCAAGGGTGTCAGTAAGGTATTACCTGAACAGGGTGAAACAATGCACGTTGAGTTATAATATCCGCGATTATTTACATTCTGTGCATATTTCTCCCACACTCGGGGAAAATATGCATGAATTGATAACCAAAAAAGGAAGATCTGTATCTTTAGAGCACCGGTACCCTGTAGCAGGGCCGCTGAAGCATAACACATGACATCTTCAACCTGATGTTAAGTGGTGATACAGGTTAACCAACAGGGTAAGAGCACGAGATTACAGATGGAGGCAATAGGTAACAATAGGGTAATAATCGCACTGAGCGGATAAAGTTATAGGAACCCACACGCTAGGAAGTATACCAAGCAAAAGGTGCACGAAACATGGCTTTATATGAACACAACTAACCTTCAATTCACGAAATCCAACAGCTTTCGGTCTTCCAAGGTACACACACAGAAACAGGTCCAGATACCACTAGTAAGGCATGAAATACAGTCACAGCACTGCGGGGCACCAAAACCACCGAAACTACGACGAAAGACGCTTCCCGAACGAGAGCTCTCTGGACACACGTCCGAACGCTTCTAAGATTTCCCTTCCAAATGAGCTGGAGGCATTCCAAGCTCCAAGGGCGCGCCGCCTGTAACGGCTCTCCTCGTCTCCTCCATGCTCTCCTCGCGCTACATCCAGAAAGCAGAAAGCCGCGCGTACGGGCGACCAGCGCCATTAGAAAGAGGACGTTTCCCCCGTCAAAATAAGTCTTCAATCACATTTCTACGCCAACAAACAACCGATATCGAAAAAAATGCCCCCAGCCCCATGTATAACGAGCCGCTGTTGCCATGTTGTCCTCACTCGAGAATGGAGAGAGATAGAAAGATCCCGCAAGTTTCTAGGCGTTCGGTGTTCGGAGTGCACGAATCCGTTAATATGTGATTCAGATCTCCCGCAGGGTTCAAACCTAAAAACAGGGACGAAGGTTGCAGAAGGAGAGTCAGCCTAAGGAATTTCGGGAATAACGCCATAACCTGTAGTAAATAGATGGGGGTGCGAATTGAAAAGTTGTAGAGCAAAGAACGGAGAACACGCATCCAAAATTTCCAGTAAATTGGACGTTAGATAAGCGAGATTACGGCCCTAAAGGAACGGCACCCACGGAAGCGTCTCCAAGCGGCGTCAGCCAGACTTGCTGGCGCCAGCGCCATAACCCTCCAACTCCAAAGCCCGTATCTGGGGAACGGAAAGTCGCGCGCTTACGGGATTAAAGCGGTTCGTAAGAGCACGTCGAGAGCTTCAAAACTATGTCAAACACGACTTTGTAGGTGCAATGGAAACGTTTTTAAGAAAAAAAAACGGCCGGCAGTCCCATGTATTGGGAGGAGTGTAAACACGGAAACCGGTAGCTCGAGAACCAGAAGACTTTGACAGCTGTAGTAAATTTTGCCACGTTCACCGAGTTGAGGCGAGTACACTCCAGAAAGATGAAAACTGTCCGACGCGGGCTTCCTTCCGAAAAAGGGCCCCAAAGTTTAGAAAAACAGAGTTACGAAGGCGTCTCTGCCCACAACCCCCGAACCGCTAAAGACCGACCCATGGTTCCATTCGACCGATCGTAGAGCGACTCAAGTCCTACTAGGACGGAAATTCTGGCGTCGACCTCACTAGCAGGGCGGATGTTACGGAGCTCCGAATGTATCGGAAGTGCAGAGGGAGGCCTGGAATTTCTAAGTATCTCGACTACTTTTAGGATTTCCTGCCACCCGTGAGGGTGCACGTGAAGGGGAAGGATTGGGGATCCGTCACAACAAACCGCGTCCTGATAGAACAGGTTTAGTCCTAGATATTAGACCAAGAACCCCATCGACACCGCAATGTCGGTCGATGGGGTTCACCTGCCACCTCGACCGGTTGCGCACGGCTGTCGAAGTCTGTGCTTAAATAGCACTCAAAGGAATGCACGCATCATTGTATGCTTGATGTTGCATGTTCCATAAATGAATGCAACCAGTCCATTTAGTTGTTTTCAACCTAAAAAAATATATCATGGCAAACATGATTGAATATGACTAGTTCGTTCTGGGCCCCAGTTTTGAGGGAGTTTTGAGGCCCCAGGGAGGGCCCCAGTTTTGATTGATTGAGGGCAATCAAATAACGTTTGTTGCTGTGTTAATATATCACTTCCATATCTCAAAATAATTCCCCACGTCCTCCCCACATGAAACCAAACAGGTCACGTAAGATCTCTCATAGCTCCTTTTTGATGCCTTGTAGGATCCTACAAGTCTCCTCGTAGCCGGATATAGGCAATGTAGTGTCCTACAACTCTCCTATATTGCCGCATATGGGACAAGTAGGACACCACAACTCTCCTATATAGCCTAATATGAGACATGTAGGATCGTATGACTCACCTATATGTGAATGAATATAGCACATGTAGGATCCCACAACTTTCCCACATGATACAAAATAGGATATAAAGGATCCTACATAAATTTGTATAGGATAAATATTATCGCATACAACCTATTTGGCTTTTTTCCAACAGGGATATTGACATTCTCCCGGAAAGCTATTGCTACGCAACCTGTGACCCTCGTGCATATAGCTGTGAAGATCCACAAGTAAATAAGCATGAGGCGACGACATCGCTTGTTTATATGTGTCCAGAAAATACTTCAATCTTTTTCTACCAAATAGCTGTTGCAGGAAATGTTCCATCTGGTGGACGCTGCGGCAGGGGCAGATTTAAGGGGGGGCGACCGCCCCTATAAGGCCGTGTTCCCTATGTAAAAACCCTATCTCCTGTATGATGCTGTGCCGCAAAGCACGAAATTTCCTTAAGACCGCGTAAATGGCTACTGTTGAAAAAGATGTTTTGAACGAGTAAGATCGACGGGTTGGCGTGGTCAGAGCCCCGAATGTAAAGATCGGTAACCCTCCTTCAAGAAATTAAAGTCCGTCATGTGATCGTCGACGACGATGAGCGTACGCCACGTGTCCCACTCTCGTGGTAGCTCCTTGGTAAATTTTACAGAGTCCCCAAATTCGTCCTGCACGCTTGGCGAAGCATATTTCTGCACGTAGAATATTTGTGACTGTGGCTTGTCCACGGCATCATTCAGGTTCCTCAACACCTTCGTTACAAACGTGAACTTACTGCACATGGAGGGACCACTTAAAGGAACTGTAAAGTGAAATTTGACCCCCATGTTGCTGTGTGCGACCTGGTAGTATTTGCCTGTGTGATGCTGCACACAGAGCCTAAGCACTCAAAGCGGGGATGGTAGGTTGCGCCCCGCAACAGCTAAAAAAGTCATGATCGGAGTACTCCCGTCATGTGATACCTAAGTAATACACGATGAACTAACGACCGGCTACTAATTACCAATAAACACTACTTCAAGAATCACAAGAATTACTGGGACAATTCTTAAAAATTTCGAAGAAACAGTATCCCAAAATACTATCAGCGCCCTCTGTTTGCTCTCCCCCAACCATATCACACAGCGTCATGCACAGCGTGAATTGCGTCTCTCGTGGTTTGTGTACGCAAAAAGTTCATTTCCTGCTAAAATTGAACAGAACTTCACCTGACAGCGATGCCAGGCATCTACTGTAATGTTTGGGGATACATCAAGTGTGCTTTTTCGACAAGGAACGTTAATTGTGTACCACAAGATTTCAACGGATAATGCGCGGAAACGAAAGTGGTTGCAGGCGCAGGACATTTGTGATCCATGCCGTATTTGCTCAACTCATTTTTCTGACGAGTCGTACGAAATGGTAACAGTGGACGGTCAAAAACGTCTCAAGCGGACCGCAGTCCAGACACCATTATTTCTCCTTGCGACGTCCGACGATGCGAACACCAGTGTACACGAGGTATGTATTTACCGATACACATGAATAATACATATATAGTGATAGTTCATTTCAAATTAAGATTGATTTTTTGTGATGCCTACGCTACCCAAAGAACACACGCGGTCCTCAGGACGTCCCCATAGTGTCATCGTGTCCTCGTCCTTCGAGGTTATCCTCAGGACGCCCTGAGGATAACACTATCGGACTGTCCGTGAAGAGTCATTCAGGTACGCCATGTGCCCGTACATGTGGGTAGCTAGCGGGGACGAGAAATATTACTTTGTTTAGTTTACCTGTTCAGACTTTCTAAACACATTTGTTTTCTTTTTGGGCCGATCCTGGGACCTGATTGACATTTTTCTGAAATAAAGGGTGGTCCAGGGTAAAATTCTCTGCATCTAAAAATAATGACTGTCCATGATAAACGGAGCGCATTACTCGTGGAATGGAGAGACGCGCGATTCTGTCGCACTGTTTTTGACTTTCAAAGCTCCAACCTAACGTCCCAAACCAAAAGGAGTAAGAAACATAAACTTTGCATTGATGTGGACCTAATACTTCAATCAATTCCTCATTTTGGGTATTCTTTCTTTGCGTAATCGAATGAGACATGGAGCTCACCCTTCGTTTTGTGTCACAGGCGAGCAGGACTCTCGAATGTACGGAGGATCGCGTTATAAGCAATAAACAGTGTCTGTTTTGGCTTCGGAAGAGAATTCTAATACCTTTCGGAGTGTGTCTCTTGGACTTCGTGCCCCTGACAAGATTTTTTTAGCGTCTCTTATATATTCTTTCTGCTTTCTCTTTAAACCGCTGCGCTCGTTGTCCGTTATGAATTGTACTAGAAACATACAGCAAGTTGTCAATGCGCAATTAAAGCTCCAATCATCATCATCATCAACATACAGCGAGATTGTATTGCGGAAGTTAATCAAGATGTATGGAAAAAGATAAGTTATCAGGACTGCGTCTGGTTTAGTATAAATTATACGCAGAAAAATGAGGTACAGGTGGGTGCAGGTGAAGTCGTCCTCACAAGGTCCTGCGAGTGTTCCAGGTTGACACCCTGAGGATGTGCAGGTGATATGACCGGGAGTCCCACTTTAACACGGAGGTAACACTGGGAGGACCAGTTGGTAACTTCCTGAGGATGTCATCGTTTTCCGGGGTTGACATCCTGGGGACGATCGCAGGACATTTCTGTGTTGTTGGGGTATGTAATGCACCAAATGGAACATCCCCCTTCCCGTAGGGAGTCCTGAGCTCTCGCAGGAGAATGTAAGCATGAGATAAATTGTGTGCTAGATACTGACCGTATTCTTCCTTTATATCTGCGACACAGGCTTCCATCATCACTGAGAAGAAAGTGAAAATCGGAAGTAAATGCATGCTAACGGATGATTTACCATCAACACCTCTCAACCTTTCTCCAGTGATGATTTCAACACCTATTGTCCATACTCCCTCATGCTCACAGGTGGGACAAGCGCTTGTTTTGTTAAAATTTTAACTTCTACATTCCTTGCAGGTTTATGATATGACAATATCTTCCACTGGTGGAACCAGCTGTTGAGTCATTCCGGGAATCTGAAGACAACACTTTTGAATGGTACATAGCCTGCTGATACAAGTTCGCAGATACTAAATACTCTTCTAATTTGTAGTCTTGCGCTCTGCTTCACCAGACCAGAAGAAGTACATCAAATTCAGAACTCTAGTATTAGAACTGTTTGAGAAATATAGGACTTACAGTGCATCGCACAAAGTGGGCACAGATGTTCGCGTCACAATTAGCTGCACCCAGGCGAAAATTTGAGATGGGAAGTCAACTGGTACCAGCTCGTTCCCAGTTCCCACCAACTGGTGGTCAACTGGAATCAACTGGTACCAAACTGGTGGCAACTGAAAAGTAAATTGGTACCAGTTCAAGCTGGGCTGGTGGCAACTGGGCACTTTGTGGTACCAGTTCAAGCCGGACTGGTAGCAACTGGGAAGTGAACCAGTTCAAGCTGAGCTGGACGCAACTAGAAAGTGAACTGGTACCAGTTCAAGCTGGGCTGGTGGCAAGTGGGCACTGTGTGCAACCAGTTCAAGCTGGGCTGGTGGCAACTGGAAAGTGAACTGGTACCAGTTCAAGCTGGACTGGTAGCAACCGAAAGTGAGGTGGTGCAGTTCGAACTGTACCAGTTTACATATTTGGGGGGAAGTTTCGGTTTCAGTGCCAGGACAGGAAGATTGCAAGACGAAGTTATAAAAACGATCAGAAAGTAACTTTATTAGTAGAAATAATCATATTTCAATTTTTTGTAAAGTTCGTTAGTGTTAACGAAAGTTATTTTGGAACTCTTATATTTGTATTTTGTGCGTTCCTGCTCGCGCGATGAATGATGCGTTTACTGGCAACAGTCGTTTGCTTAGCAGCATGCTTGTATACAGCGATTTTTGCTCGTTATGTTCTTAGCGTGATGTGTGACATAGGCGTTTGGTTTTATAATCTAAAGGATTTGTCTGCAAGTTACGACAGTGCGACAGTACAATGAGCGCCAGCGGCCGGGTGGGTGGGTGTTATAGGATTGCAGCTCGACTACAACTGTGGAGACCGCTTTATATCGTGAGTACTATATGCTTAAGTGCTTTTCCCTTGTGCACCATTTAGAAGTATTACTTCCACTAGAACCTCTTCTCTTTGTTCCGCGTCACATTCGTGGCACCCGCAAGTGCATGCCGTTTTACGACTAACATCCGGTTTATGTTAACGTTACCGGCAACTTTTTCATTCATGTTTTTGTCTTTGCTTTTTTTTCGTTCATTCTCGTGTTCTAGATGCTTCGCACCACGGATGTTGTCGAACTAGCGTAGTGCGCCAGAGTAGTACTCATTGCCCCCGAAAGCCGGCGAATCTCTTAGTTGAAAGGTCCAACTACTGCACAACGGAAATGTTGAGAGATTTCCGTGCTTTCCGGGGCCACGACTGCTCAAATTGAGTGACTGTCCAGGCACACACTACAATTACATGTTGCAATTGAATGCATATTCACTTATGCCTTTTCAACTTTCCAGAAACCTTAAGCTGCTGGGCTCAAAGGAAAATATTGATCCATTGTGTGCTATTAAGAACATCTCAAATACTTTGTTGAATGATTCAAGATGTCCACAAGGCAGTCAAGCAAGGGACCAACCAACCATGAATTATTATCTATTTCATGTAACTCTCTAGTTCATCTACTGCTATAATTTAATTGCGTTATAGTTACGCTACATGTACATTAGAATATGTGTAATGTTTGACTACAAATAAAATGCAATTTTGCATTGCAGTTCTTTGGATCTGCCATTGCTGGGAACAGCGATCCTGCAAAGGGGCACTGGTTACATACAAGCTAAACTCTGTCCGAACAGGCCGCTCTAAGTGAAGCCACTTCAACCGGTCCCAGCTCAACAGTGAGGTTTGCAACCAGTTCCAGTTGAGACTGCGACTGGTTAGAAACCAGTTGGGCCAACTGGTACCAGTTGATCGAACTGGTACCTGTTCGATAACACAGTTCACCCAGTCCCAGTTGAACTGGTCCAGTTGCAACTGAAACTGGGTGAACTGTGTTATCGAATAGGGACCAGTTCGATCAGCTGGTACCAGTGGGCCCAACTGGTTTCTGGCCGGTCCCAGTCTCAACTGGGACCAGTTGTCCCAACTGGTACCAGTTGATCTGGGACCGGTTGAACTGGTCCCTGTTCAATAACACAGTTCAAAAAATTTTCGCCTGGGGGGAACATCTTGCTGTCTGGCACAATCCTTTTCAGTGGGACCAGTGCAGCCAAGGTGTGAATTCATAGCCTGTTATGTTTGCACAAATTCAAATGACACCTTTGTAGTATTTGCTGTTGATCAGGTTCTCTGGTTACTCGAGGCGATTAATATTCAAGTAATCTCACTTACAACACCTACCAGAAAGGTTGCAGCCTCCCTCTCGCAACACAGGTAGGATTATCAGAACTCACGGCCGTGTTGCAGAGCATAGAGTGGTAACCAACAGGCAAAAATAGGAAAAGTCTAGCACTCGCAAGTGAATTAGATAAGTATTTCAAGAGACTGAAACATTCAAATAATTTCTTTTACTAAAACAAGCTTTCGGACGAAGTCTGTCCTTCATCAGGTATGATACAGACACACGCACACACACACACTTGGTACAGATATTTATACTGATATACATCAAAGAAAGAGGACAAAGAAGGTGGTGAGGAGGAAATGCAAATTCTTGTTAGAGAGGATTGAGGGCACGAAAAAAATAATACAAAAGAAGGCACACAAGCTTTGCGTACTTGAATTTTCTGTTGCAATAATTCTATCTGCAACAATGACGTAAAAGGTATATGTCATAAAAGGTAAAAAGAACCAGCTTGTAGTTACTTATAATAACCGATTGCAATATGCAGTTGCCATATTTGGAAATACTTATGGACCATGTAGCCCACAAGAGGATCTCGTAACAGAGGGTTAAGAAAAAGATTGAAGCTGCGGCCAAGTCCCATGCATGTGCTGAGCTAAACCTGTGGGTGCAGCATACTTGTAACAATCTTTACTGGTGTAGTTCCAATTCAGAGAGAAATGCAGAGCTTCTGCTTAGCATGTGGAGTTGTATGAACTTACGTATACAAACGAGCTGTCATTCAGGAAACAGTGTATACGAACTTCGAGATAGTGTGTCTAGGTTTGACACGACACGCTATCAACATCCATGACAGCCACGAGGGACCATGTTTCGGTATAGGGAGTATAGAAAAAACACATAGCCATGACCATATTATCTTTTCTTGGCAGAGGATGTAGATCATCTCCTGAGTGAAATAGCGACAACTTGCAAAGATGTGAGCTACAGTGAAATGCAGTGAAGTGCAGTGAAGTGCAGTCTGTAAAAGCCCTGAGCCCACGCCAATGACTGCACTTGGACTGGTATGAGCAAAAACATGAGAAATTTGTAATGAGAAGTTGAGAAAGGGTAATAAAGATGGCATGACGAACTAGCACTGGGAACGGGACAGAGAGAAGAGACGACAGGACAAGTGCTAGACTTCCAACAAAAGAATTTATTGGCAACATAGTACTGTCTTTAAATATCACACTCAGATGGCTAATACATCATCCACACGCTCGTCATCCTTTTCCTTGTCTCACATTTTTAGGAATTTTACTTTGTTATCAAACAAAGTGATAGAAGGATGACTCACACACTGTTGCTCCTTTTTTGTTATTTCGAATGCCCCTGTTATTTCTCTGGTACCCTGATCACAAGAACGACCTTTTATCCTCGTCTCCGGGAATCTTGGAGAACAGCCACACGTGCTACAATGCACAGACAAGTGAACAGGCAGGGTACACCTCAGGGTAGCAGCATGCTCCCTTAGCCTAATGTCTAAACACCACCCCGTCTGGCCAATGTATCATTTACCACAGGTCAGCGGTATTTCATCGACCACATTTGCCTTACATGGAACAAACTTCTTAAGATGTTTTATGTCACATTGACCGGCGTTCTTTCTATGGCATGTCATATTGCACAATTTCCCTAATTTTTCAGGAGCAGAGAGTGCCACAGGAATAGAATGCCTGTCTACAAGTTTCTTTAAATTATGGGACAATTTATGCATATAAGGAATGACAACCGGTACCCCTGCAGGTCTGTTCTTTGCCGAAGCCTTCCCTCCCATGATGGTCTTTAGCAACGCCTCACTCATATTGAATGAGTTCATATGGGTACCCAGCACTTCGTGCCCGATCAATCTGTGAATCATACGCCTCTTTTACGCGGTGGAAGGAGGGCTTGCGCAAGGCACTAGTTAAGCAGTTACTCAACACAGCTCTTTTTACAATCTTTGAATAAGATGAGTGGAACGGCAGTATCTCTTTCTTGCTTCTGGGAGCATAACACCAACATACATCTTGACCCTCAAGGTGTATCCGGATATCAAGGAACCGCAGACATCCGTCGATTGATACCTCACTAGTGAAAGAGAGGCCTCCCCCAAACTCATGGAACATCCCAACAATCCACTTTTCTTCATCCGACATAGCAACACCGATGTCTTTCTTGTGATACCACTCCAAATAATCATCTACATATCTGAACACTTTCACATCCCCAAGAGACAACAGGGCATCACACAACCTGCGGTCAACAGATGCGAGAAAGATGTCACTAAGAATTGTTGCCACACACGATCCTATGCATATGCCCCCTTTCTGGATGTACAAATGTTGCCACGGGCTACCCTGAGGTGTACCCCGTCTGGTCACTTGTCTGTGCATTGTAGCACGTGGGGTTGTTCTCCAAGATTCCTGGAGACAAGGATAAAAGGTCGTTCTTGTGATCAGCGTACCAAAGAAATAATAGAGGCATTCGAAATAAGAAAAAAGGAGCAACAGTGTGTGAGTCATGCTTCTATCACTTTGTTTGATAACAATGTAAAATTCCTAAAAATGTGGGACAAGGAAAAGGATGACGAGTGTGTGGATGATGTATTAGCCATCTGAGTGTGATATTTAAAGACAGAACTATGTTGCCAATAAATTATTTTGTTGGAAGTATAGCACCTGTCCTGTCATCTCTTCTCTCTGTCCTGTTCCCAGTGCTAGTTCGTTATGCAAGATCAACACCAACATGCTCGGTTTTTCACTTTGATAACAAAGATGGATGTGCACAGAAAAGGTCTAAAATTTTTCTTCACATCCTTGCGGAGTCAATGATAGGGATGCCTCTGAAGAGAAGCCTCTGCTGAAGACATTTGCATGTCCCCACCTGAGGCCCTTCTTATACTGATGAAGTCATGAACTCATGTGATGTTTGATAGGCAAGGTGATAGCCTATGTTCTCTTAGAGCTTATGGACTGGAACGTGTTTGTAGCAAACACCTTTGCACTGAAAAGAAAAAAAAAGCATGCATACATTGCGTTACATGGTTCGTTACTGGGCTTCTTGTTTGCTTACTGCTATCACTCATATGTTCATTCATAAACGCAGTGCTCAATAAAGCAATATTTACAAGCTTTGATGTCTGTAGAATGAATTTCACTGTGTAGTGGCTGTCTGGTTACTCCAGAAGGGTATATGGCAGACCTCTATTGTGCATGAAAGGGATGCTGTTGTGATCTTGCAGTGTACATCTGTCAAGATGGCAGGCATTCAATGCTGCCCACACGCACCTGAAAGAAAAGTGAGAGATTCATCTCAGTGAAAGCGAATGAACATACACATGAAGAGACAGCACCTACTGCATCACACGTCAAAAAGGCAAAAACTTTTGTATGCTTCAAAAGGAAAGTTTTCCTTTATGGCATGTACAGCACATGCTTTGAGGGCTTTTCTGCAGTGCTTTCTTAATGGGCCCCAGAGCCACCTGGTAAACTGTCTGTAGGCAACGTACTGAAACTTCCTGCATGTACCATGGGCAGCGTAAAATTATGATATGTAGCTTTACTGATAACAAACTGAAGGTATACGTGAATGAACTCACTTGTTCACTTCACTGTTCCTGATAAGGGCGTAGTCGTTGCTTTCTCTCACGTACCAGTAGGACACCTGGAGCACCTCAGTGTCCAGCCACAGTATTTCAAAATACTGATTTCTTGAAATGTAACCGCTGTGCTGCTTCAGTAACGTTTCATTCGCGGCAACAGAGGCATCCCTCTGCCGTCGACATCGGCACGCATTAGCTGCAAGGACACCTGGACTGAAGCAGCAGTACCAAATTTCTGATGTGAGGCTCTCAACAATTTTCATTACACGCGAAGACTGTTTCCCACGCGGCCAGGTGACGACGATGACGGCAATTCATCCTCCGTCGACGATTCTGTGGATGGCATCATGTCATGCTGTGTCTCCGGCGTGCCTCGTAAGAACAGAAGGTTTGCCTGCGCGACTGCTGGACTATCCGAGGCTCGAGGGCATTCAGGTTTGGTAAATTCGACATCACACGGCGTGTACCCCCAAAACATTGCGGCCATTACGGTTTCGCCACAGACCAGGACGCGGATGAGAAAGGCGAGACTAGCCGTAGCTGACACGAGCCAACCCAGAGTTGTTGCATTGGGAGTACTCAGCCTCGCGCTCGAATGCAATCTTTGAAATTCCATTACTCAAAGAAAACAGGGATTCCACAAGAAATATTTCGTAACTGAGATGTACTCTTCCTAGGCTTTCATAAAATCATAAGGTTACCCTGGGTTGAAATTCACTTTACAGTTCCTTTAAAATACAACAAAAAGATGGAAAAGAAAAGGTTCGGAGAAAAAGGTTTAACAGAAAAGAAAAGGTTCGGGGGAAGACATGCTGCATGCGTACACGTTGTGCGAAGAAAAAGAAGAGACTGAGTCTCGTAGAGAAATGCATCTCTTTTATTGGTTGCGTTTTCTTATTCAACTCTGGCAGCTCCGAGTTACTCTCAGTCGGCGAAAAATAGCCAGAGTAGCCAGATTAGCGAAAATGACATCATAACTCTGCGGCGAAAATTAGCCAGAGTAGCCAGGAGTAGCAACTCTTCTCTACTCTGCTCTGAAGAAGGGTAGCCGTCGTTCTGACGTCACACACAAGATAGCAGACGACGATACGTCGTCTGCTACCAACCGTCCTGTTGACAGACAATTTCGGTGGTGTTCAATTTGGAAGTGTAGGACTGGTTAAAAACTGTCGAACATTTTCAAAATCTGCTAGAGTGCACGCATGTGCGGTAAGTTGTTAAACAGGCAGTATGCCACCACTTCCACATCGTCTCAGGCCAGTCCGCCATTTTCAGCGCAGAGTAACTCTAGCCATTCGAAAATTATGGTCAAAGGTGGCTACTCTGGAGTCACGTGATGATAAAGGCTCTGACGTCGTTACCGAACTCCTGGGTACTCGGGCTGAATAAGAAAACGCACCCATTTACACATCGTCCTCTAGATCGGAACTGCGTTCCCAATACAGATTATCCAGGCTAAAGTTGGACTTCTTTTACGTCAGTCTGTCTGCCGCGAAGATGCGGTCGAGCGTCTTCATCTTGTCCTGGCACACTTCTTGACGTGCTTGCAACCATTCCAGGTGGTGGACTTGAAAGGCTTCCTCCACGATACCGCGAATAAATTCGCGAAGTTCTTCGTTTTTGTCTTTTTCCGGCGATGATGACGAGAAACGCAGGAGCGCAGTGCGCGCTCTCTTTATAGAGCGTTTTCAAATAAACCTGCGCAAAGAAACGGGAGCAAAACCGAAATGGAGAAGCAATCTATTGCCGCTAGGAGCGCGCACAGAGAAAGGAGAGAGCGAAACCGAAACTCAGCGCTGCAGGGAGCGCGCTCGCCAGGGGATGACGGCTGGAGCTGGAACGGGATGAGCTGGCTGCCGGCCGCGTCGGCGCAGAGGGCGCTAGGAGCGCGCGCCTGCGTAGCACCCGTAGAGCAGCGCTTCCGTCAGTCGAGAGCTGGCTCCCGTGGAGAGAGGACGTGCGGTCGGTAGTAGTATAGATCCGGGGCACACAACAGCCACTTTTTTCTAATCCAGTTCTCGGAATTTCTAATCCAATGCCAGCCAATTCTAATCCAGGTCGAACCACTTCTAGTTCCTCTGGTAGGTCGGTCAGAGATCCGCCCCTTCACGCTGATTGATGTATCCAGGCTCCACCCCTTCACAGTGATCCATACAATGCCTACTTGATTGGCTACCCTTCATTGACACCCGGCCAACTCATTCGCTCTTAGGCACCAAAATGGTGACTTCCATTCATTTCTAAACCTAGTGGTTTGGTCAAGACAGTCCATTCTATTAATTTGTAAGTCTGCTCATAGGCCACCAAATTGCTCACCTCTCTATTGATCCAGGGACTCAATATCTGGACCTAGTGATTGTCTCAAAATTCTATTGGCTGCGTATTGTACATGCTCCAATACTGATTGGTAAATCCACTCACAGGTTACTCCCGCATGTGCTTTCAACTGCTTATTGGTTCATAATTTCAACCACAACATAGACAACCGCTCATGGGTCAATTCCGTTCATTTCTGGGCCAGCTCACAGGCCCCCCCAAATTACATATTGACTTGGGATGCTTTCTAGTTAAGCCTGGACAACGTTTCGGAACAGTAGGGACATAGAAAAACACAAGAAAAAATTTTCAACATTTATTAAACACGTCATGGCATTCCCAGAGAGATTCTAGTTCTCTCTGGGGCACTTCCAGGCGCACTGGACATCTCCACTCACATCCTTAGCATTCTTCGCATTGGTACCATGTGGATCACCCAGGCATTCGTGCCTCTCCTTCCACGGTTCAACGTCAAACCGCACGAAAGAACAGCATGTCACAGAAGTATTAGTTCTCTTCCTGCACATCTTCTGGAGCAAAAAAAGAACATTATGAGCTTCACGATTTACATCATTCATTTCAACTTACCATATTCAAAGCTTCCGTAAGGGTAGGATTCGATGTCATTGCAGAGGTATCGCTTGTCGTCATATGCCATCAGACTTCTTTTGACGTTTCTGATGGGGTACATGCACTGTTTCTTTCCAACTATTGACACTTGCTCATTCGATACGCTCGTGTGGTTGAATAAGGTATCACAGTATTTCTCATGCAGGAGGTGCTTCCGTACAATTTTTTTTTACCCCTTTAGCTCTTGAAATTTGCTTTTCTCCAGCTAGTTTGATGGAGTACATTTCAGCTTTCAAGCATATTACTTCTTCGATAGGTACACTACCAGTTTCGCTTTTGAAAGCCCCAAGTCTCCCACGATTCTTTTCACTGTACAGTGGATGATCCCGATCGAAGGAAGACAAATCTAAGTGGTCGTCGGCGATCGCTCGTACCTGATCTTCGTAGTTCTTGCAGAATATGCCGAGGATCAGAGAGTCCATGTCAAAGTAACAGGTAATCAGTGGGCAGGTGAGCTTACTCAACAGGGTTTCGTAGTAGAATGAGTACATGGTTAATTTACTCAGTTCCAAAATCGCAAAGCCAATCTTGAGTGGAAAATCGCATTGCACTTTTCGTTTGCTCATTTCGTACATGACACAATCAGGGGACAAAATTTCCATCCTCACGCATTCCGCCCGACTCCTGAGGCGACTCGCCTCGACTCGAAGGCTACTCGAATGTCCCGCATGTTAAATTTATTTAAAAGCATTCTTCCGAAGACCGCATTATTTGAGAGTTTATCAAAAAAATTTCGAACGTCGTGCTTGAGGCAACGCGTCTGGCAACATTGTCCTCAATGTATGGACGCAAGAATGGTGCCTGGCAAAATTTTAGAATTCTGTGAATTTTCATCACTATCATACCCAATCTACAATAGAGTGCGAGCAGCGCGTAATGAACAACGTACTCGACCTTGTCCTTGCACGTGAGCAGCAGCTTTTTGGTGTTAGCTGGCTGATACATTAATCCTTCGAGGGGCCCTAGCTGGAATGGCAAGAGCCAATCCTTCGGGACGACCATTTTCTCAGGAGCCAGGGGAAAGTACCGTGTCAGTGGGTGGATAGATTTTGGATACTCCTACATGAATCAGTGGGGTGACGCATAAAATCCACAGAGCTGAAATCCTCGACCCATTCGAAATCACCGACTGGGAGGTGTTTTATCATACTGAATCCATAAAGATTGTTGCAATGTATGTATGATATGGGGGGGTACACTTCCTCCTTATCAGGATCGTACCCACTGCACAGAGGGTTGTTGGCACGTAAATGACGTCTGTTCGCCTGACAGAGTCCGCCTCTAACACCCGATTCAATGGTTCTGTACATGTCCTCTTCGGTGATCAATTCCAATATTGCTTGCATGTAATTTAGGGCGGATTGCCACGAATAGGATGCCAGAGAAACGCAATGAAGCAATTCCAATCCGAGTGCACCGTAGCACAGGCGTCGAAAGTGCTGCATTATGTCTGCATGTAACAGGGCATCCGTTTTCAGGTACAATGCATTATAATCCTGTAAACTCGAGCACCCAAAATGTTCAAATACATGCAGAGCGTACTGGTAGTCTTCATCACTTATATATTTCCCAGTTAGATCGTTCCGAAAGACGGATTTTTCTGGTAGGGCCAATTCATTGTACACTGTGAAAGAACTAATATAGCTGTACGGGAATACACCTTTACCAAGCAAAATTTCGTAGTCTTCTCCAAATACCTGCTTAAGGCATTGGAACGACTCTGTGCCCCCCATGCATTTGACAGTTTCCACAAGCTCCCCCAGCGACGAATTTAGGTACTGCATGGCATCTTTGAAGAGGAAGGTGCCAATTTCGAACGCACAAATTTTTTCTATGGAGCTGGCTACAATGAAGGGAGGTCGCTTCCACCCGAGAACGTGAAATTAACGTAACAGTCCAGCCAAATTGTAAGACAAATTGTGGATCATGATCGGCAATTTTTCTCTGGTAGTGCACGCGACATTGCAGGGGTTACACAATGTTGCAACATAATTGGTCGCACTACCGGTACAATGCTTCGAATGATCATGATGCCGAACACGAGGTATGTCTTTCGTTTACTCCTGTTTACAGTATGCGCAGTGGGTAGTGGCACTGTGCTTTGCGTGTTGCTCATTGCTCAGCACCATAGTGGCAGGGCAAGCATTCAAAGCGATCATTTCATCGCGCATTTCCATGAGTGCCTTCACACACTGCTTTGCCGTGTCTTCCCCATGGTGTGTTCTAATGCGCATCACCTTTGAGTCGTGGGTGCACACAAGCACAGCACAGAAGCTAGAGGTAATGTGACGTTGCATGCCAACACCACTGGGTGCGAGTACGCTCTCCCTGTCCAACGCAACGACATAGTTGTACTGTTGCATGTACTGTACTTTAGTAAACTCTACAAAATTTTTTCCTGGCTCACAAAATTCTAACAGGATTTCATTTACATCCGTGCACAGGCGTCGATGTTTCGCCATGCTCCTTTCCTTCTTAAAAGAGCGCGTGCACCACTCGAATACGAAACGGTTACTTTTTTTTGTCAACAAACGCTCGAAAGATTTTATTCCAAAAAAACGCTCATCAACCTCCAAAAGATAAATTTTCTTTTCGAATTCCAGTTTTGCGGGTCGTGACACCTGCACTCTCTGATCGACATAGGCGTAAACGTACATGGATATCTCGTTTTGGACTTCAAATTCATCCAGATCAGAGAACGAAACAGGGA
The DNA here is from genome assembly GCF_037126465.1 of Ornithodoros turicata. Lineage (NCBI taxonomy): Eukaryota > Metazoa > Arthropoda > Arachnida > Ixodida > Argasidae > Ornithodoros > Ornithodoros turicata. The sequence continues at coordinate 46,487,854 of NC_088206.1, read as the reverse complement.
AGCAGCTAGGCCACCGGTACGCTGTTGCATAATTTTCGTATTTTTCCATCTGTTCCTTTCCAGTGGATGCAAGAGGACGAGCGCATTGTACTTAAAGCACTCGCCCTCTTTACGTGTCGGTAAAGGAACATTCGTTAGGATGTTACTACGATTAGCCAAATTGGTGGGAAGTACCCCATTGCAGCCGAATTTTTTAATTTGCACAGCAGAAATACACATTTGAACGTTTTGGACGTCAGTGGATACAAACCCACTACCCTCACGCTGCTAATTTTCAATGCGCCCGTGAACTCATGAATGACGTCCATCAAAGTATCTGCGATAGCTCCATCACTGTGGACCTCGCGAGCAAACGCCATAAAATGAGCTATGTGTGCGGTTATATCCCCTCGATTTTCTTTCATCATCAGAACAAATGCAAAACCTAAAAGGTATTCTTTGCGCTCGCAAAATAGCAATTATGTTGTGGAAGGGATTCATTAAATATTGTCGCAAGTCCTCCACTCCCTGATCGTGAACAGATGCCAATAGCACGAACGCTTTGACGATACCTCGAAATGCGCTATCAGTTTGAAAGAAAGGCAGGAAGGAAATGTCCACATAGGGATGTGATCGCTCGACGTGAGCACACAATGTGCCTGGTGAAATGTCTGGAGAAGATGGTTATTTCTCTTCTAACGGCTCATCATCCTCGATATAATGAGGATCAAAACAGCAGAACACGCATCTAGGCACTGAAAAAAAAAAGAAACACTAAGGAAACATGCACCACAGAGCATGGATGAAAAATACTTACTTTTGAAGCGTGCTCCGCACACTCCCGAAGCGATGCGAAGACTGCTGCCTCTTTACGCATCCTCCCCACTTATATAGCGGCGACCTCGCTGCATGCCCCAACATGCACATGCGGGGAGTCGTCATACCTTAAAAATAACTTGCTCTGCATGTTCAAGGTCGCAGCTTGCCCTTGGTTTTATGTAATGCTCCCTCCACCTACGCCACTGCCACACCTGAGCGCAAAGTTCGCTCTCATCACATGTCATTCCAATATATGCAATATTGCTTCCATGAGCAGGCACAGAACCATCCTCTTTTTTTGTTCACAGTGGCTGTGGAAGTTCAAAAATATTACTTAAACGAAACTAATCGCAGTGAAATGCATATTCATCTCAGACAGGAGTTTCTACCCTCAGCGATAAACCCTCAGATACCCACATTTCTGCTCGAATAGCAAAACAGCTAGGACTTCAAAAATTAAACACATGCTAACAAACTACCCCAAGAACACACATGGTCCTCAGGATGTCCACAGTGTCATCGTGTCCTCGTCCTTCGAGGTGTATGCCCATAACCGTCCTGAGGATAACACTCGCGGACTGTCCGTGAAGAGTCATTCAGGTACGTCCTGTGCCCGTCCCTACGGGTAGCTAGGGGGACGAGAAATAGTATTTTGTTTAGTTTACGTGCTCAGACTCCCTAAACACATTTGTTTTGTTTTGGGGCCGATCCTGGGACCTGACTGAGATTTTTCTTAAATAAAGGATGGCCCAGCGTAAAATTCCCTGCCGCCAAAAAGAATGACTGTCTATGATACATGAACGATTTCTCGTGGAAAGAACAGAAACGCGCGATGCTGTTGCACTACTTTTGACTTTCAAAGTTCCTACCTGAATGTCTCAAACCAACGTGAGTAAGAAACATAGACTTTGGAATGAGGCAAACCTAATACTTCAATCGATTCCTCGCTTTAAGTATTTTTTCTTTGCGTAATCGAAAGAAGCATTGAGAGCTCACCCTTCGTTTTGCGTAGCAGGCTAGCAGGACTCCCGTATTTACGGAGGGACGCGTTATATTAATAAATGGTATCTGTTTCGACTTCGGAAGAGAATTCTAGTACCTTTCCCAGTTGGAAAAACAAAGTGGAATCTGAAGTGGTTTAAACAGGATCCACTTAAGGCTAAAGTGGTTTAAACAGGATCCACTTGGAGGCCAAAGTGGTTTAAGCAGGATCCACTTGGAGGCCAAAGTGGTCAAGCAGAGATCAACTTTGGGGCTAAAGTGGCCAAGGAGGGATCCACTTAAGGCCAAAGTGGTCAAGCAGAGATCCACTTTGGGGCTAAAGTGGCCAAGGAAGGATCCACTTAAGGCCAAAGTGGTGAAGAATTGATCCACTTTGAAGCCAAGGAGGTCAAGAACGGATCCACTTGGGGGCCAAAGTGGTCAGAAATGTACCCACTTTGAAGCCAGAGTGGTTCAGGATGGAAGATCGAGAGGTCGAGTACAACGGTACATCATCACTCTCAAATTAAGTAATAATATATGATTGGGGAATTTATTGGCAGGAAAAAGAAAAAAATGATTAGGATAATATATAATTAAGAAGAACGCTTCGTGTTCGTGTTGAGGAAGAACTGATTCAAACCAATTCAAACAAGTGAACTTCCATCACCCGAACCGCATCGAAATTATTGCAAGTGAAATTTAAATGAAAACTTGAAATTAAAATTTATTCCGAACAAATCGACCGAGGAGGAACGTCGGCCGCGATATCGCCAAGAGGGCGCGTCGTAATACGTTTCCGTGGCGCACCACATCGTGGCTCGTGCGAGTTGAAAATAGTTCGCGTTATTTCAAATGTTTGTGAACGTATTATTCTCAAAAGTACATGTGCCATGGTACTTTACTATTTCACCTCTTACTGTAAGCCATTTTTAATGCATTCCGTACAACAATCGGTGGATGTATGTCGACTCGTCCTCCAGAAGCGAGGGGGAACGCCGGCCGGGACCGCCAACGGTCTCCAGTCTCTCACGAAATGTTGGAGCATCGGGTTGTGTGCGGTCGCTCTTAAGTACTCGGCGTCATTCGTGCTTGATTTCGAGGATGTTATCCGTCTCTAAGGTCAGTAGTCGATTTGTCAAGCATTCCCGTTTTTTCAACACCGCTGTGCATGTTTTTACCCTTGCACTCGCAGGCACCGCGGCCGTTGACGGGAGGATCGTGCTCTCAGTGTGTTGCCACAAGCGCTGTGTCCAACGGTATGTAATATATTTTGCTGCTCACATACGTTGAGATGCGGCTGTTCCAGCAGATTTTGCATTATCTTTCGAAATGCTATTACTTGAAGGTTACCCTCGTTCGACGCGACTGGCATAGGGGCGTCGGCATTTGGCAGGTGGACAAAACGGATTCTCAACGAAGCTGGACTTAAATTTCACGCAAGAAAGGCAAGCTGGACGGGCATTAGAAATCTCCTACGAAAAAAAGCTTCATGCCATTTTTTTCGTCGTCACTGTTCGGACATGGGGAGACATCTCTGTGAACTTTCTCATTGTGGATTTATGGTGTCTGTTGATGATTGACAGAATACCTTCACAACATGTAAGTGCTTATTACGGTTTCTGTTCTTGGCATTTCTAGTCCTGCTAGCGATTTTCAACCGCTTGGTGAACACTCGCTCTTATAAAAACATCACAAATAACTTTCACAGTTGTATCTGCCACTTTAAATATTTTCACATCTACTGTATTTTTACGTGTGTAAGAATAAATATTCACGCAGGAACGGTATTTTGTGTAACTCATTTTTACAGCGAAAACATGCTTTCTGATGCAACAGAATAATCACTGCGCATTCAAAAAGTGCATCGGAAATTAGAATTTCAGTGTGACTTTAATGGGAAAATCCTTGATGCTGTTGGCCAACGGGAAACTATAGGCAGACCTCCAACTGTGCGACTGGTTCCACTTCACATTCACATTTAAAACGATTTCTCATTTAAAGCCTCTAAATTCGTGTTGTTTTCAATATGGTATTTGTCCTAAATTGTCGATTCGGAATGAGAAATTTTGGTCACTTTCAATTAAAATTGTGTATCTGATCTCCGCTTAAACCGAATAAGATTTCTGGTCTGGGAGTGTGAGTTTGTAGAGTTAACTTGGACAGTTAAATACATATGTTGTGTTCTGCACTGGAGTAAGCACTGTTGCACTTCCGCCTTCAGGTTCACGTTAACGTTGTGTGATTATGTACTGAACCAAATACAGCAAATGCTGTTATAACGTTCCCTGCTTTACCACGTGCAGTGTCATTTCTTCCTCCATGTACACACTATGCAGCAAGGAATGTTTTCTTTCCCCATCTACAAGTAGTTTGGTTTATGCAGTGATCCCTACCTCAGAAACCAGTTGGAGCTGGACCCACCTAGAAAGCCACTTGCAGCCCTTTCCACTCTGGAAACCACTTGTAAGGACATCCAGTCTGGAAACCACGAAGTGGTTTCCAGAGTGGATCTGCTTGCAAGTGGGTTCCAAAGTGGACTTGGTTACAAGTGGTTTTCAAGGTGGATCCAACTGCAAGTGGTTTCTGAAGTGGGAATTGTTTCATAAACCACTTACAAGTGGTTTCCAAAGTGGACATGGTTGTAAGTGGTTTTCAAAGTGGATCTCAAAGGGGTCTGGCTGAAGTGGTTTCTCAAGTGGGAATTGTTTCATAAACCACTTGCAAGTGGTTTTAAAGAGGATCCACTTGCAACAGATTTCCAACTGGGTTCGGAGTGGGTTTCTGAGTGGGCAAGCTTAAGGCTTGTCCCACACCTATGAGGATTTCTCAGACTTAGTGTCCTTCAGAAGATTCTGTTTCGAACAGGAACAACAAAAATGCTCCCATAACTTTGGTGTCATTGCAATTTGGTGCAACTTGTGTAAGCACTTGGCGGATGTGCGTGCCAGAAAACACAAAATACATAAAACAAATCAAAGCAGAGAATTGACGGAAAGCATTGTCCTTTATGTGTACTTAAACTGTCCTAAATTGGTCCCTGAGGATGGGCGAGGGACAGCCTCGGGGACGTCATCTCATATGCCAAAGTGGCAGTATTATGACATTTTGAGGATCAGATTTTGACATCCTAGGGATGCCATACCTGTCCCCATCTGACAACCTTAGGATAGTCCTGGGATGACAGTGTGTTCTTGGGGTACCATCAACTGACAAAACACACCTATTTCTGCTATCAGATAATTCTTGCATAATGCTGCATACACAGTTGCATTGTCATTGTGTAAAGAAAGCACAGGACAAGGATACACAAATTCCCTTAAGCGATGAGCGAAAGGGTTAAGAAGGAGCGCTCAGGAATAATCGCAGAATCACCGCACAGCGCTACGATAATCAACGGCTAACACAAGATGACAGCAACAACATACTAGCGGCGGGTAAATATGCAACAAGACTGCTAAATAAGTCCAGACATGCCACAGCGCATGCAAAACATGTAATGAATATCCCCAGTTGACGTCGCAAGTCAGAAAAAAAAGAACACACACACACAGCAGCTCAGGAATGCATAAGGAGACGTGCTTTATAGGAATCTCTACTCCTGGCTCAGATACTAGCATTTCTGTTCAAATACCCACAACTGCAAGATTAAGCACTGTTTACTTCTTCAACATACCGTGCGACTAATAACATCTAACAAACAAACAAACCCACTCCTCATGAATTTAGCTTTACCAAATGGCTTTCTTCTGAGTAAAAGCAGTGAAAGAAGAAAAGAGCCGTGAAAAATTACACGCACTTGTGCTTGAATAGCCATAACAACAACAAAAAAAGCACACCCTAATAAACCGAGAAAAATGCACTCATTTCTGCTATCAGGTAATTTTCGCATAATGCTACATACATAGTCGCGTTGCCCCTGCGTAAAGGAAGCAGAGGACAAGGGTACACAAATTCAATTGTGAAAATCACTCTTACTTTAGTAGCCGAATACGATATAGGCTGATTTTTCTTTGTTTTTTACGGGTGAAAATTGCAATAAGAAGGCACTGCTACAGCACACAGTACACAGTCGAGTCACTCACACGAAAAGGCATCTACAATGTACTTACTGGTTATGTGGGGTCACAGCTGCACAAACACAACACTTACTAACGGTGCGTGTGCAACCACCTTCATTTCTGCGCATTATCCATTGGAATCTTGTGGTACACAACGTCCCTTGTCGAAAAAGCACACTTGGAGTATCCCCGAACATTACAGTAGATGCCTTGCATCGCTGTCAGGTGAAGTTCTGTTCAATTTCGGCAGGAAATGAACTTTTTGCATACACAAACCACGAGAGACGCAATTCATGCTGTGCATGACGCTGTGTGATATGGTTGGGAGGAGAGCAAACAGTGGATGCTGATAGTATTTTTGATACTGTTTCTTCGGTATTTTGAGGAATTGTCCCAGTAATTCTTGTTATTCTTGAAGTAGTGTTTATTGGTAATTAGTAGCCGGTCATTAGTTCATCGTGTATTACTTAGGTATCACATGACGGGAGTACTTCGCTCATGACTTTTTTAGCTGTTGCGGGGCACAACCTACCATCCGATTTATTTTTTCTAATTTATGCAGTGTAATAAGTAACGCGCTTTGAGTGCTTAGGCTTTGTGTGCAGCATCACACAGGCAAATACTACCAGGTCACACACAGAAACATGGGGGTCAAATTTCACTTTACAGTTCCTTTAAGTGGTCCCTTCATGTGCAGTAAGTTCACGTTTGTTAGCGAAGGTGTTGAGGAACCTGAATGATGCCGTGGACTAGCCACAGTCACAAATATTCTACGAGCAGAAATATGCTTCACCGAGCATGCAGGACGAATTCGGGGACTCTGTCAAATTTACCAAGGAGCTACCACGAGAGTGGGACACGTGGCGTGCTATGCTCATCGTCGTCGACGATCACATGACGAACTACAATTTCTTGAAGGAGGTTACCGATCATTTCATTCGGGGCTCTGACCCAACGCGTCGATCTTCTTACTCGTTCAAAGCATCTTTTTCAACAGTAGCCATTTTAGAACTATATCCTACAACGCCAGTTACGTCATCCTGTGGCGCACCGTCTGCAGCGCAGGGGCGGATTTAAGGGTCTGTCATGGGGGGGGCGGTCCTAAGAAAATTTCGTGCTTTGTGGCACAGCATCATACAGGAGATAGGGTTTTTACATAAGAAACACGGCCATATAGGGAGGGGCGCTCGCCCCCCCCCCTTACATCTGCCCCTGCCGCAGCATCCACCAGATGGAACATTTTGGGCAACAGCTATTTTGTAGAAAAAGATTGAAGTATTTTCTGGACACATATAAACAAGCGATGTCGTCGCCTCATGCTTATTTACTTGTGGGTCTTCACAGCTATATGCACGAGGGTCACAGGTTGCGTAGCAATAGCTTTCCGGGAGAACGTCAATATATCTACGCTCAAAAGTGAATCTCCATCCTCACCTCACTTTATTCAAAGTGCTCTCCACTCTACCCCCTCTGTGCCGTAGCGACATCTTGAGACGTTCTTCCTTGTCCGACATGAAACACCTCTTTGAAATTTGTCTCAGTGTATCGAACAAAAAGGTGACGTTGGCTCCAGATATGTTCGCACGTTTGAAGAAGCACAAACGTTTCTTACGTCGGCTCGCCTACAAAAAGATTCACAAGAATCTGCAACATTTGAAGCGCTATTTGTCTCAGCAGCGAGGGCAGGGCCTTCTTTCGTCAGTGGTTCTTTTCCTGCTTTCCGCCATTTTAAGCCTTTTCGACGCCCCCTCCAATGGCCAAGAAAATTGAAGTGACCGGCTCCATCGGAAACATTCTTTCCTCGAAGGAGAGTGACAACGTCAAACGGAAACTCATACTGCAGGCACTCTATCGTGTACTTAAGCAGTACGGATTCGATCCCTACGACAATAAAAACAAGGCGTCCGACGCTACAAATGACTTGGACTATTCACTCCTCTCTCCAGAGGTTGACGAAGAGGAAGCGGAAAGGGTCGTCTCGGAATTAAAAATGGTTATTTCCTGGGGTCACGAGGGTTGTGTCTCTGTCTCGGGCAAGCCCACCAGGCACTCCTCCGTTTACGAACTCGTCAATTATTTGTTGCAACGTAAGACAGCGAAGAAACCGGCCTGGTTCCCCAAAGTCTCGAAACTATTCCGCCAGATTTCCCTGCCCAAATCTTGCGAGCCTCAGCAGTAGCAGCAAGCCTCTATAGCGTGGACAACTTATGGAGGGATATGAGTAACCTGAGGGTGGTCTGGGTGGAGTGGACCGCTATAGAAAAGCGCGTCACTTGAGCAAAAGGAAGGCTCTCGCCATTCTCAGAAAGCTGGCCCTTACAAAAATGAACACTGACTCAGTATTGACACTTTATTTTAAGCTTTATGTATTATATTGACAGCCTATTACATTTATCAATTTATTGACTTCTGTAAATGAATGTTTATGTCCTTCGTATTGATTTTCTATGTATCAGGCAATGCCGTGTCCCGGAGTTGGGGTTGAACTTGTGGCGATGAGAAATAAATCCGCTGTCCTTCCATTCCTATGGAATGTAGAATTGCCCTGCGCTGCTCCGCTGATAGGCCTGCTGCTCCTGAGGCACCAAGAAAGAACTCGAAGCGCAGTCGCAACTGTGCCCACGGAATATCTGGCATTCCCGGCTTTTCCAGAAATACGGCCGGCGGGGCAAGTCCCGCGAAAGTGCCTGCAGCAGCCAACTGGGTCATTGTAGAATGTGGAAAAACAGCCGCAACGGCGAGCAAGGCTACAACTAACAGCATTGGGTATCATGATACGCCCCCATCGTCGCCAAGTTATCTGTCGTGTACACGGAAGCACGGAAAGGCAGCGAATGGCACGTTTATTGACGTTACAGATGGTTATATTCAGATGTGACGACATCAATGGCGATACCGATGTGGATACCACAGATACTTTGAAGCATTCCTGCTCCCCAATCCCCAAATACATCAACCACTGCAAAAACTGCACACACAGTAGGCACCCCAACTATTACCTTGTTCACATTCAAATGAAACATTCTTGAAACTGCTGTTTCGCCACAACAAGATTTTTCACCGTCTCAAAGCTTGTGAACTCAGACGTCCAGTCGTTGCATTTCAAAGGCAGATGGACATCTGCGCTGATATTATGCACGTTTCCTATACATGCCATCGTAGCGTTGACGGTCTGGCAAATAACTCGTCACAAAAGCAGCATGTCGTTGATGTCAGTAGTATAGTTATAGACTGTATAAGAACCAGACTGTATAACAATATACCAGTATAATAATATATACGTGCATAAATAAATATAAATATATAAATATACATACCACCTCTTTCTAATGAAAGTGGTGGTATATTGTTATACTATATATTATTATATATATATTATATATATTATATATATATATTATATATATATATAATATATATTATAATATATATATATTATATATATATATATATATTAGTATTGGTATACTGTATATATTATTATACTGGTATATTGTTATACAGTCTGGTTCTTATACAGTCTATAACTGTACTACTGACATCCACGACATGCCGCTTTTCAATGCCAATTTTTTCATGCCAATTCCAATCCAATTGTAATTCAACTCTAAGCCAAAATCCAGTTCTAATCCAACACAATCCAATTCAAATTCAACACAATCCAATTCAAAGCCATCTGATTGGTCGCCTTTAGCTCCACCTATTTCACGTGTATTGGCCCATGCTATGCCTATTGATCGCTGATTGGTCAATCGTAGTTCCACCCTTTATGCTAATGAGCTGGCTTGGCTCCACCCCTTCACGTTGATTGGTCCACGCTAAGCCCACTGATCGATGATTGGTCGACTACTCACCCTTTTATGCTAATGAGCTGGCTTGACTCTTTATACTAATGAGTGGGCCCCTTCACGCTGATTGGACCATTCCAAACCCACTGATCGATGATTGGCTGGCTTAGCTCTGCACCTTTATGCTAATGAGTCGGCATGGCTCCAACCGCCTCACGATGATTGGTGCATGCTAAGCCCGTGGCTCTGCCATCTGATTGGTCAATTCTAAGCCTACTGATTGCGGATTGGCTCCGCACATTTTCTACACTTATAACCCATCTGATTGGCCGATCCTCATGACCCACCGACGGTGACCAGATTGCACGCTCGATAGCGGCCCCGCTGCGGCTTTATCTTAGCCAGACAGGAAAAAATACATTTCAACGTTTATTGAGTACATGTTTGAGAAAAAGCATGGCAGCCTTGGAGAGATTAATTCCTTTGATGCTAGGAGTGGTTCCTCGAAAGTGATGGATCATGTAGACGTCTCTAGGACAGCGGCTAAGAAAAATTTCGTCCTCCGTGAGTTGGCACTTCAACGTGCACTGGATATCTTCGTAGCTGTCGCTCACGTCCAGCGAGTGAAGGCACGTGCGCAGCGATCCAGTAGCTTCCCTGCCCAGGTTAATGCCGGATCGCATAGGTACCACGTGCCACTCTCTGATGGCCAAGATATCGCCCGGTCATTCGTGCGCATACATGTGTTTATCCTTCTCCAGCTTGATGCTCGCCCTACAGTTGCCTGCGTCCAGCGCCGGCGCGCACGAGACGAGTGAAAAGAGAACGAGGTACTACATCCTTCCAGTGACGCAGTCCAAATGACGCTACTCCTTCTCATCCTCTGCATTATCTGAAGGGGGAAAGAACGCCAGGTGAAATCCCGCTATCTATGTCATCCACTCGAGCTTACCATATTCGCAGCTTCCGTACGGGTACGAGTCCAAGTCATTGTAGAGGTATCGTTTGTCGTCGTGCGCCATCAGACTTCTTTTCACATTTCTGATGGTGTACGTGCACTGTCTCTTTCCTACTATTGACACCTGTTCGTGCGATACGCTAGTGTGCTTGAATAGGGTATCGTGGTACGTATCATGGAGGAGGTGTTTGCGCACAATGTTCTTTTTGACCCCTTTAGCTCTTGCTATCTGTTTTCCCCCGGCTAATTTGATGGAGTACATTTTGGCTTTCAAGCCAAACTTTAACTTTTGAACGCACCAAGCCTACCGCGATTCCTCTCGCTGTACAGCGGACGATCGCGATCGAAGGAAGACAAGTCTAAATGTTCGTTGGCGATCGCACGTAACTGATCTTCATAGTCCTCGCAGAATAGGGCGAGGATCAGAGAATCCGTGTCAAAGTAGCAGGTAATCACCGGACAAGTGAGCTTACTCACCATGGTTTCATAGTAGAACAAGTACATGGTTAACTTACTCAGTTCTAAAATCGTAAAGCCAATCTGCAGGGGGAAATCGCATCGCACTTTTCTTTTGCGCATTTCGTACATGACGCAATCGGGGGACAAAATTTCCATTCACACACATTCCGCCCAACTCCCGAGGCGACTCGCCGTCTCCTCATCGAAGGTTACTCGAATATCCCGCATATTAAATTTATTTAGCAGCGTTCTCCCGAAGACCGCATTATTTGAGATTTTATAGAAATTTTTTTCGAACGTCGTGCCCGACCCTAGTAAAAAAAACAGCCTGGATTCACTGTGGAACCAGCCTGGAAAGGCCATCCCAGGCTGGGGCTAGGCTGGCCAAGGCTGTTTCCATGCTGGGTCTAGTGCTGTTTGAATTTCCATTCTGAGACCATCCAACTTCCACTCTGAAACCAGGATGGTTCCCTGCTGGAGCCGAGCTGGAAATGGGATATTCCAGCGACTATGCTGGAATGTGCGAGTTTGTTCACTGTGAACACTGTGAAGATAATGTTGGCTTATATACGGGGGAAAAAAGCCGAAATTAATTTCACAAATGTGTGCAAATAATTTATGCCCAAATATAATGAAATAAATACAATACTAAAATAAAAAATAAAATAATAAAATAAATACCCAAAGGTGTGCAATGTTATGCACAGAACTCCACGTACATGAGTAGATTTCAAAAAAAATTATTGTTGATTAGCTTCACGCTGCGAAACGTGAGCTTTCCCGGTTTGTCAAACCGAAACTTTAGCCATAATGCTCTCATCGTAAAATGCGACCAACCACCATCGGCATTAACTCAGAATCTGCTTTGAACTGGGAAACGTCGGTTGTTGTGTTGGCGTCGCAGCCTGGTAATTTAGGTGTTTCCTCCTGCATTTCACCTTCGCCGACCATATAAAAGTGTGAACGTCTTTGCATTTGTGTAGTCGTGTGCTCTGTTATGCATTTTGTTCCTGAATCCGTGCACGAGCTCTATTACGACAAAGGGTAAGCTGCGTGTGTAGTACCGTTGATCCTAAGTCCTAAATCTGAACCAAGAGGTGCAGTAGTGACCCGATACTTATCTATAGTTATCTGAACTGCCTGTGTCATTGTCCCGCTTGCACGGGACGGACTTTGTCGGACAGTTAAATGAAAACGAGCGATTGAGAAGTGACCTTTGTGATTTCGCACATGCCAAACTTTGCATCAAACTGTCACATTATCGTCTCATAGTGTTGCTACTGTTGCTGCATGTACACTATTTGTAGTATGTCTATTATCATACCTGTTATGGGGTGTTAGTTATTGTTGTTAAAATAAATATTTGAAATTATTGCTGATTGTCACTTTATTCATTTGTTATAGTGTGTTTCCAGTTTCTGCTTTGCGCAGCAATTTATCTTCTATAAGTTGCTTCTACTTGAGCGGAACCTCCTGCTTTGGAACATAAGTTCCAGCAGAAGGTACAGGCTGAAGTGGAAGCGCTCCTACATCGGGACCCGATAATCTGGCTGGAGACACGCTGCATATCCAGCCTTGTTCCAGCCTGCGTCCACTGTGGAACCATAATAGACCAGTCTTTCTCCGGCTGGATGCAGCCTGTTTCTAGCCTGGTACAAGCCCGTTTACAGGCTAGATCCAGTCAAATTCCAGGCCGGAACCAGCCTGTTTCCAGGCTGGAACCAGTCCAATAATCCAGCTGGAATTGTCACTGCATTTCCAGCTGGAATTTTTACTAGGGGAGTTAAGGCGTCTGGCAACATTGTCCTCGATGTAGGGACGCAGGAATGGTGCCTGACGAAATTTTAGAATTCGGTGAATTTTCGTCTCCCTCATGCCCAATCTACAATAGAGCGCGAGCAGCACGTAATGAACGACGTACTCGACCTTGTCCTTGCACGTGAGCAGCAGCTTTTTGCTGTTCGCATGCTGATACATTAACTCTTGGAGGAGCGCTCACTGGAATGGCGAGAGCCATTCCTTCAGGACAACCGCCTTCTCGGGAGCTAGGGGGAAGTACCCCGTCAGCGCGTGGATAGATATTTTGGATACTCCAAGTCGCAAACGTAAACGTACCCCACGTCCGAATCCGTGGGGTGATGCATAAAATCCACGGAGCTAAAATCCTCGACCCATTCGAAATCGCCGACGGGAGTAGTAAGTACTGACCACGTTTATCCGAAAATGCACATCTTCGTCTAAACACGAGTAATTAATTAATTAGAGCTAATTGGGACCCCCCACATTACTCAGCACCCTCCAGAGGGTTACCTCACTAATTAAGGAGCATCTAACTCGTGTCCAGACCAGATGTGCGTTTCCGAATAATCGTGGTCATAAAAAATAAAAAATAGATAGAGATAGAGTGGAGAGAAGGAGTTTAGTTGAAGATCAACGACGCTATCTTGAAGCAAGCAGCCCACAGAAGCAAAGCAGCCCACCACAACAGCAGTCACGGGGAGCGCAGAACGATGCGACTGCTCCATCCGACAGCCAGGCAGAAAACTGACTCGTAATGGTTTTTTCTCCTGTATAAAGTCCCGCATCTGCACCTCCTAGCGGTTACATTCACAACGAATCTTACGACAAAATTATTAAGAATCAAGCCAGCAATACTCTCGTTCCCCAGGCAGAAGAAGATAGAAAATGGCGGAGATGCCCAGACAACAGCAACCAGCGCCTGACATGCACGGGCATGAAAATCATAAAAAAGGGGGACAAAGCTATCACGTGCGAAAGAATTAGTTACACAACAACAGGAGCGCAGAACGATGCGACTGCTCCATCCGACAGCCAGGCACAGAACTGACTCATAATGTTTTTTTCTCTTCTATAAACTTACGCATCAGCAGCCCCCTAGTGGTTACTTTCTCAACTAATTTCATGGCAAAATTATTAAGAATCACGCCAGCGCTACTCTCATTCCCAAGGCAGAAGAAGATAGAAAATGGCGGGGATGCCTGGACAACGGCAACCAGCGCCCGACATGCACGAGCATGAAAATCGCAAACAAAGCGGGAACAAAGTTGGCGAAAGAATTAGTTACACATCAGTCACGAGGAGCACAGAACGACACATCCATTCCGTCTGACAGGCAGGCGCAGAACTGAATCGTAATGCTTTTTTCTCCTCTATAAAGTCATGCATCTGTCCCTCTTCCGGTTGATTTCTGAACTAATTTAATCGCAAAATTATTAAGAATTGTTCTAGGAGTATTCCCATTCAGGGCAGCACTATCGACATTGTCAAGACAAGAATGTTCCTTGTCAAAAAAGAAGAAAAAAATACGAAGCTAGATGCGTCAACAGAGGAAAGCATGCATGTCGGGGCATGTCAGGAGCGCTATTACACGACGACAAATCACACGACTGCTGGGCAACAAAGGAAAGCAAACACAGAGAAACACTTGAACAGAGGAAAAAGACACTCACCATCATCGGACACGTACACCACATTCCCTCATTGTAAATCCGTTCGTCACAAAATCCACCACAACCATCACACACCATTCACCAGTGACGAACCACACATCCGCACCCCAACAGAGGCAAACGGAATCCCACCGAAGCTCCGCTCTTCCACTAACGGCCAACGCAATTGCTAGGAACAGAATTAATGCATCCACACCCGTCAGTGTCCAACAGAGAAGTGAATCCTTGCGCCCCCTGCAGGTCTTGCTCATTGGTCGTGACATCATTCAATTGTCTCAAGGCTACACTGTTTTTTTCTACTAATGCTCCTCTGGACAAGGTCCACATGAAACAATAGAGTCGCGGTATGATGTCGTCATGCTCAAGGACGCGTACGCTCTAGACAGGGGACCTATTATTTATTGAATCACTATCCCAAGATTATTTACTTTATTCTACTATAATGATTGCATAGGGAACTATTGCAGAAAGACACCATACATGAGAGGTGATTGTAGGAATTAAGCATTTCATTCTCAAAGTCTTACTAAATGAGACTTGCAAAAGAACAAGATAACGGTTCAGCAAGACATGTCCATCCCATCCAAGAGCCAGGAAGATAACTGAATAATGACGTTTTGTTCCTCGACTGGATAAAGCCATGCACCTGTCCCTCTGGAGGTTACTCTCTCAACTAAATGAATTGCAAAATTATTAAGAATCGTTCTAGCACTACTCCCATTCAGGGCAGCACTATCGTCAAGACAAGAATGTTCCTTGTCAAAAAGAAAAAAACTACATGCAGAAGGGAAGCATGACAGAACAGGTCAGGGCATGTCAGGACACGTGTGTCAGACAGAAAGGGGGGAAAAGCGAAGAGAAACACTTGAACAAAGCAGAAAACCAATATCAAACTATTTCTAAACACACACACACACATTCCTCTTATTCGAAGAACAGTGCTCATCGTAAATCCCTCCAGGAGGCTACACTGTTTTTTTCTACTAATGCTCCTCTGGACAAGGCCCGCCTGAGACAATAGAGTCGCGGTATGATGTCATCATGCACCTGCGTGGCTCAAGGACGCGTACGCTCTAGACAGGGGACTTATTATTTATTGAATCACTATCCCAAGATTATTTACTTTATTCTACTATAATGATTGCACAGGGAACTATTGCAGAAAAACACCATACATGAGAGGTGACTGTAGGAATTAAGCATTTCATTCTCAAAGTCTTACTAAATGAGACTTGCAAAAGAACAAGATAATGGTTCAGCAAGACATGTCCATCCCATCCAAGAGCCAGGAAGATAACTGAATAATGACGCTTTGTTCCTCAACCGGATAAAGCAATGCGCCTGTCCCTCTTGCGGTTACTCTCTGAACTAAATGAATTGCAAAATTATTAAGAAGCGTTCTAGCACTACTCCCATTCAGGGCAGCACTATCGTCAAGACAAGAATGTTCCTTGTCAAAAAGAAAAAAACTACATGCCAAAGGGACGCATGACAGAACAGGTCAGGGCATGTCAGGACATGTGTGTCAGACAGAAAGGGGGTAAAAGCGAAGAGAAACACTTGAACAAAGCAGAAAACCAACATCAAACTATTTCTAAACACATACACACACACATTCCCCTTATTCGAAGAACAGTGCTCATCGTAAATCCCTCCAGGACAATACACATCATTTTTCTATTGCTACACTTTTTTCCAGTAACGGTCAATGCATTGCTACAGACTGCGTGACGTCATCACATCCTGTCTGAAGAAGACAGCGGCAAAGACAAACACTTCTATTATTTATTGAATCGCAAGGTTATTTCCTTTGTCTGACTCTTAATGATATTCATTCTTACAATAAAATTCAACAAAAAAGCACCGTGCATATTAGCGATTTTCACCCCAAAGGCTCATCATGGTCATTAGAATCACAACACCAGTAAACTACCACTGCTCTTTTAAAATAATAAGTGAGACCACTCAACATCATCACCAGGCTTATGTAATACGAGGGGCGTTCAAGTCAAACCGGGACTTTTCATTTTTCGCAAAATTAAAATGAACTTACAGGCGAGAAATTAGTTTTATTTTTCAACAGAATCTCCAGTTGCACTAATCCGCTTGTCCCTGCATTTCACGAGAGCTTGGATGCCAGCAGCGTAGAAATCCTTACCGGCGCGTAGCAGCCATGATTGGACAGCATTCTTGACCTCGTCGTCGCAGTTGAAGTGGCGGCCCCCAAGGAACGCCTTCAGTGGCCCGAAGAGATGGAAATCGCCGGGGACGAGGTCTGGACTATAAGGGGGATGTGGCAGCAACTCCCAGCCAAGTTCCTGTAAGGTGCGTGTCATGAGATGCGCTGTATGCGGGCGTGCATTGTCCTGTAGGAGAAGGAGTCCTTTGGTGATGAGGCCCGGCCGCTTTTGCTTCAGCGCCTTATATGCACATCCCTGAGAACCTGGCAGTAATATGCACTATTGATGGTGGTACCACTGGGCAGAAAATCAATATGAACAACGCCAACTTTATCCTAGAAAACCGTGGAAAAACGTTGGATGTTCTCAGGAACTCTGACACTCGGCTCTGAGCCGCCCCGGCCGGGATCGTCCTGCACTGATGTACGGCCGTCTCGGAACCGTTTGCACGCCGTTCAAACCGTTCAAACGCTTTGCTGCGGCTAAGTGTATCGTGGCCATACTGAGCCTGAAGTCTTCCGTGAATTTCAGTTGACTTTACGCCTCCATTCACGAGAAACTTCATGACAATTCGCTGTTCGATGTGCGCGCTTACCTCGTTGTCGGCCATCTTGTCCAGCATGGGTCTTCTGTTTTGCACAAACTTTGGACCATCACGTGGTGAACGCGGAGGCCTGTCGCGTGTGAAAATGACGAAAAAGAAGTAGCGCGAGCCATTTGTACACTCAGGAGACAGAAAGTCCCGGTTTGACTTGAACACCCCTCGTACATGACCCTTTCTACGCTCATACATTCGTCGTCTGAGGCTACACCTGCGAGCAAAAAGGCGCGAAAGCCTGGGGGCAAAGTTCTATTCGCGCACGACAAAGCACAAGACAGAACGCCTTTACGGGAACATGATTGCATTCCCACTATATAAATGATTATTGCATTGCAGTTTAGAAAAACTACTACAAAACTATAATTTTAGGAGCCTATTAAAATTCTACTTTCTATGGAAACTATAATTGCCCTGTTACTTGGATCATATTAATCAAGCGATCAAATTTTTTCTCTCTTCCCATTTCAGCCTTGTCATGCAGTGAAGCAGACTCACATCCAAAATAATTAATTTACACTGAGGGTGCCGTGCTTCAGGAATTCCTATCCTGCACTCACATACCAGCATTTCTGCACGAATACCTATAACAGCTACGTCTTCAACACAACGAGCTCCTAACAACATCTAACAAGCAAGCAGAGAAACCCACTTCTCATGAATTCAGCTTTACCACGCGACTTTCTTCCTCGCAAAAGCAGTGATTTGAGGAAAGAGCAGCAAAAATTGCGCGCACTTGTGCTGGAATTGCTATGGCTTCAAAAACTGAAGCATATGCTAATAAACTAAGAAAAGGACACTCATGTCTGGTATCAGATAATTCTTGCATAATGCTACATACACAGCCATATTGTCCCTTCGTAAAGAAAGCACAGGACAAGGGCACACAAATTTCTTTAAGCGAGAAGGAAAAAGGCTTAAGACGGAGCGCTCAGGAATAATAGCAGAGTCACCGCACATTGCTACGAAGCTCATCGGCTAACACCAGATAACAACAAGATAATAGCGGCGGGTAAAATTGCAACACTGCTATAAACAAGCCCCAACATGCCATGATGACGTCGCAAACCAGGAAAAAAGCACGCACACACAGACATCAGCTCAGGAATGCACAAGGAGAGGTGCTTTATTGGAATTTCTCCTCCACGCTCACATACCAGCATTTCTGCACAAATACTTATAACTGCATACAGCTTACCCCATCAACATATCAAGCAAAGTGAATGCTGACACTCAACAACATATAACAAAAAACAAACAAATTCCATTCTCATGAACTCTCCGAGCGGCTTTCTCCTGCTCTACCTGCATGCTGACTTTCCCCCCTCACCTACATTCTGAGTAAAAGGAGTAAAAGAAGAAAAGAACTGCGAAAAATTACACGCATTTGTGTCACAATAGCTGTAACTGCAAGAAACCGTAGCGCACGCTAATAAACTGAGAAAAAGACACCCATTTCTACCACCAGATAATTCTTGCATAATGCCACATACACAGTCGCATTGCCCTTGCGTAAAGAAAACACAGGACAGGGATACACAAATTTCCTTAAGTGAGCAGGGAAAAGGCTTAAGTCGAACCGCTCAGGAATAATCGGAGAATCACCGCTTATCGCTACGAAACTCAACGGCTGGCACAACATGACAGCAACAAGATATTAGCGAAGGGTAAAAATTGCAGCAAGAAAAACACTACTGAACAAGTCCAGACATGCGACATCGCATACAAAATACTGCTCATCGGGGAAAAGGCCTAAGCCTGCGACAGAAAATCATAGAGCATACACAACTTCATTTTTCTATTACGCGTAAACTAAACGCGGTTTGCTTGGAAAACGACGCACAAATTTTCTTAGGGAGCAGAGAAATATAGGAATTTCTACTCCGTGCTCAGATACCAGCATTTCTGCTGAAAAACCCATGACCGCAAAAGCACTGCTTACTTCATCAAGATATGGAACACCCAACAAAATCAAACAAACAACCTTCCACTGATAGAACACTATTCAGCTTTTACCCGGAGGCTTTCTTCAGCGTAAAAGTAGATAAAATAAGAAAAGAGCAGCGAAAAATTGCACGCACTTTTGCTTGCATAGCTATAAGAGAAAAAAATAAAATAACAAGGCACACGCTACAAAGACACTCATTTCTGCTATCAGATAATTATTGCATAATGCTAAATACTCATTTGCATTTTCCCTGCGTGAAGAAAGCACAGAAAGGACACACAATTTATCTTAAGCGAGCAGGGAAGGTCACTTCTACTCGGACAGCTTAATACCATAAAGTCTGAATTTTTGCAAAGAAAACAAAGCTTGAACAGCGCTACGAACGTGATAGATACGTACTAACAAACAAACAACAACAGGGCCAGTGGGTTTCTCTGCTTGCTTGTTAGATGCTGTTAGGAGCTCGTTATGTTGAAGAAGTACGCTGTTATTCGCCTCGAGATCGAACAGTGTCGCCACAGTGCGGCTGCTTCGTGAACTTCCCTTAGTGGGGATGCGCTGCTTGAGCCGGTGCTTGCGCTGTGGTCATCGTGGCCGAAAACGTGCTTGGAAGGCTCAGTTTCTGAACATTTGAGTTTTCCAAATCGCTTCAAAATGAGTGAAAATGACTTCGTGGAGAACTTTTTGAACTTGTCTACTTCCCAACACAAGCGTGCGTAGCAGGGAAGAAAACTACAGAACGTGCATATGTTCCAGTATGGGGATTCCAGTCGGCCTTTGTCATTTTTGTCACTGCGGTTCTCTGTGTCAAACAAAATATACCGAGAGCTAAAGTCGATGTTCAATGTTGTAACAGGTTTTTTTCTCATAAGTATAACGATGTCTCACTTATTTATAGAATGGTTTCTGTGCTAGCAGTTCGATCTTACTTCTTAATGCCCAGTTATGATATTCTACGCGCGCTAAACACAAGTTGTATCGAATGTATGAATATATGGAATGCGAGGAATATATGTATGACATAGGTGTTTTTAAATGTGTGAGTTTCAAACTTTCATCTCATTTCATCTGACTGCATGACAGGCTTGACTTTTGTCTTTCACATACGATATATTGATATATACCTGCCACTGGAACCAAAAACTTATTTTGTATGTAGTTATTACATAACCGGTAGCATCCCACACAAAGTCAACACCATCCACACAGGTGCGATCGCCTCGTAACATACTTTCGCACCTTTTAACGAATGCCTGCACGGGAGACGAATCAAATCTCGAACCTCTCTCCGACTCGCACGACGTGAAACCACCGCTGTTATACGACACAAAAATTAGAGCGAAGGGCTTCAGTAGCTATTGGACTATTCTGTCCTGATGCGGTGTTGCACACTTGTACATTTGGATTGCCAACACCAGTGTAGACAGGAATTTTGAGTAGTTTTTATTTTGTTAAATTCTTGTCAATCGAAGATAAAAAGGAAGAGGGAAAGACAGCTATATAGGTGACGAACAAATATTCGAGTGAGAACAGCAAAAGACCAAAACCAAATCTGGCTTGCAACAAAGGAATGACTTGGCGGTGTTTCCCTTCGAAAGCACGCAGGAGATTTTCTTTTCAGAACTTCGCGACTTCTTATACGTTTAGCAGTGCAGAATTTTTGTCAAGTTTCACACCTTTTGAGCGTTCTAAGCAACGCATTTCAACATATCCGCAATATGTGAGGCACTGACAGCGGCATTTCATCCAGGAACACGGCGAAACCCGCGTAGAAAAGCCTGCGCCTGTCGCGCCGGATCGTGCCGTATCCCCACTAGAGCTCCGCCGCAGCGCCACCTACAGTTCGATCTCGAGGCGAATAGGTATTCGTGCAGAAATGCTGGTATGTGAGCGCAGGATAGGAATTCCTGAAGCATGGCACCTCAGTGTAAATTAATTATTTTGGATGTGAGTCTGCTTCACTGCATGACAAGGCTGAAATGGGAAGAGAGAAAAAATTTGAGCGCTTGATTAATAGTGATCCAAGTAACAGGGCAATTATAGTTTCCATAGAAAGTAGAATTTTAATAGGCCCCTAAAATTATAGTTTTGTAGTAGTTTTTCGAAACTGCAATGCAATAATCATTTATATAGTGGGAAAGCAGTCATGTTCCCCTAAAGGCGTTCTGTCTTGTGCTTTGTCGTGCGCAAATGGAACTTTGCCCCCAGGTTTTCGCGCCTTTTTGCTCGCAGGTGTAGCCTCAGACGACGAATGTATGAGCATAGAAAGGGTCATGTACGAGGGGTGTTCAAGTCAAACCGGGACTTCCTGTCTCCTGAGTGTACAAATGGCTCGCGCTACTTCTTTTTCGTCATTTTCACACGCGACAGACCTCCGCGTTCACCACTTGATGGTCCAAAGTTTGTGCAAAACAGAAGACCCATGCTGGACAAGATGGCCGACAACGAGGTGAGCGCGCACATCGAACAGCGAATTGTCATGAAGTTTCTCGTGAATGGAGGCGTAAAGTCATCTGAAATTCACAGAAGACTTCAGGCTCAGTATGGCCACGATACACTTAGCCGCAGCAAAGCGTTTGAGTGGTGCAAACGGTTCCGAGACGGCCGTACATCAATGCAGGACGATCCCGGCCGGGGCGGCGCAGAGCACAATGTCAGAGTTCCTGAGAACATCCAACGTTTTTCCACGGTTTTCTAGGATAAGGATGGCGTTGTTCATATTGATTTTCTACCCAGTGGTACCACCATCAATAGTGCACATTACTGCCAGGTTCTCAGGGATGTGCATACCCAGTCGAAAAAAAGGAATTGGTCCAATTGGACATTTTCCCATTCAAACCAATTGGAATTCCAGTTGTGTTTTTGTCACCCATTGGACTAAAACCAGTTGAAATCAATTGGTCCCCCCATTACAAAGAACTGGCAAGCTCAGGCTTACCAATTGGTCCCATACTAGCTAACCAACTCAATCCAAATGGTTACACCAAATGGTCCAGTTGGACTCAGTAGGGTCTCCAATTGGAAACAAGTAGCCTTGCCGGGTCTGCCACATAAGGCTACGGCTACGGTTTCAGAGAATATCACACACGAACATATACAGGAGGAAACAACTTGTTGTTTATTGTACGTTCGGACTAGTCTTGTTGACTAGAACTGCTCAGAACAAAACAATGGTCATTTCCAAACGAAAACAATACAACAGGTTTTTATTAAAAAGCTGTTAGCTATCTGGCGCAAGGCGATGACACGTCATAAGGGATGTCCATAAACATACATATCTATCGAGTTACTGTCACGCACCTTAGTTCGGATTTGAGAGTTCAGGAAATTCACAACTGTCATACACGGGCCGCTTGTCCTTTCTCGTAACTCAGCTGGTGCACAGGTACGAAGAGAAAATTCTACGCATAACACAGCAGCTCACGACACAGATACAATTATGTTTGCGTTCTTACACGGTTTGAAAAAGCAGACGAAACGCTTCATTCACGGAGCTCCACAATCGACGCGACCGACGCCAACGGAAACTTGTTCAAACAGATTCTGGGGTGATGCTGATGCGCTGCGTCAGACATGACGATGAGAGCATCAAAGTTTCGGTTTCAAACTGAAGTGAAGACAGCGAAAGCTTCTATCTTACTCGTGCTATGTAGAAGTCTATCTTACTCGTGCGATGTAGAACCACGAACTTTCTTTTCCGCTATCGTTTTATATTCTATCCAGCTGTGGCTATGAAACCCAATTTACGCATTTTCTGCTATTGATAACGAAAAACCTCGCTCTCAGGGGGACGAACTAATCCTTAAAACATAAAATACTGTTAATATAAATTACTGTTGCTTATTGATAGCATTAATAGTTTAGGTACACACGCACTGACTAATTGTATTGAGAATACTGAGTAACATCACTTAGTTTACAACTCTACATTGGAATCAGTTGCCAATTGGGCTAACAGTTGCTAATTGTCTGCTAATTGGGCGGACCAGTTGGAGACCGGGAGACCAAATGGAACTGGAGTTCCCTATCAAAACGACCAATTGGATCCATGATGTCCAATTGAGTGTCCAGTTGGAGTGCATGAAACCAAATGGACCTTCCAATTGGTGCTCAACTACCAACTGGACAGCCCAATTGGAACTGAACGATCTAACAGGTTTTGACATGGGACCTTTTTGGTCCCATTATAACCAATTAGAAATTCCAACTGGACCATTTCCTTTTTTTCGACTGGGTAAGGCGCTGAAGCAAAAGCGGCCGGGCCTCATCACCAAAGGAGTCCTTCTCCTACAGGACAATGCACGGCCGCATACAGCGCATCTCATGACACGCACATTACAGGAACTTGGCTGGGAGTTGCTGCCACATCCCCCTTATAGTCCAGACCTCGCCCCCGGCGATTTCCATCTCTTCGGGCCACTGAAGGCGTTCCTTGGGGGCCGCCACTTCAGCTGCGACGACGAGGTCAAGAATGCTGTCCGATCATGGCTGCTACGCGCCGGTAAGGATTTCTACGCTGCTGGCATCCAAGCCCTCGTGAAACGCTGGGACAAGCGGATTAGTGCAACTGGAGATTACCTTAAAAAATAAAACTAATTTCTCGCCTGTAAGTTCATTTTACTTTTGCGAAAAATGAAAAGTCCCGGTTTGACTTGAACGCCCCTCGTATTACATAAGCCTGGTGATGATGTTGAGTGGTCTCACTTATTATTTTAAAAGCGCAGTGGTAGTTTACTGGTGTTGTGATTCTAATCACCATGATGAGCCTTTGGAGGGGGGGGGGGGAATCGCTAATATGCACGGTGCTTTTTTGTTGAATTTTATTGTAAGGATGAATATCACTAAGAGTCGGACAAAGGAAATAACCTTGCGATTCAATAAATAATAGAAGTGTTTGTCTTTGCCGCTGTCTTCTTCAGACAATAGAAAAATGGTGTGTATTCTCCTGGAGGGATTTACGGTGGGCACTGTTCTTCGAATAAGAGGAATGTGTGTGTGTATGTGTTTAGAAATAGTTTGATGTTGGTTTTCTGCTTTGGTTCAAGTGTTTCTCTTCGCTTTCCCCCCCCCCTTTTTTGTCTGACAAACATGCGCTGACATGCCCTGACCTGTTCTGTCATGCTTTCCTTCTGCATGTAGTTTTTTTCTTTTTGACAAGGAACATTCTTGTCATGACGATAGTGCTGCCCTGAATGGAAGTAGTGCTAGAACGATTCTTAATAATTTTGCGATTCATTTAGTTCAGAGAGTAACCGCATGGGGGACAGGTGCATGGCTTTAACCCACAGGGGTGACACAAACCCGCCATTGTTGTAACTACCCCCAAGCGGGTGCTTTTGGCAAAACTGCCATCTTGTCCTGGTCGCACGTCATAGAAAACGTCATTTTGAGGTCATGTGACTTTGTTTACCTGTCGTTTTGCCGCTTACCGACATATTTTCGCCGTCATAACACCAAAAGATGAACGTATTTTGCCAGCGTAAACTATGCGGTGCTTCTTCCGCAACATAGTAGCCCGTTTCAGCTTAGTTTAAGTACATCGCATCGGCTCGGTAAGTCTTAACGCGCGGTCGTTATCACATCTTTGGAAGTTGTCAACAATACGAGGCTTTATGTGTAAAACTCCGCGTTTTATTGCGAGATTATCGGATAAAAATAATTACCGTGATCGAAAAACATCCAAAACGTCGTCCAGAAACAATAACCGCATTGTTTACAAACGGTTTGGCCACCGATCACGGGCGCCGCCATCTTTAAGGTCACCTGTGCCTTGACGTTTGCTGTGACGTGCGACCAGGACCTGTCCAGGATGCATTGCGTTCGCCAAGCACGCTTTCGTCTACGGAGCAATACATTGGATGCCACCCCTGTGCTTTAACCAGTCGAGAACAAAGCGTCATTATTCAGTTATCTTCCTGGCTCTCGGATGAGATGGACATGTCTTGCTGAACCATTATCTTGTTCTTTTGCAAGTCTCATTTAGTAAGACTTTGAGAATGAAATGCTTAATTCCTACAATCACCTCTCATGTATGGTGTTTTTCTGCAATAGTTCCCTATGCAATCATTATAGTAGAATAAAGTAAATAATCTTGGGATAGTGATTCAATAAATAACAGGTCCCCTGTCTAGAGCGTACGCGTCTTTGAGCCACGCAGGTGCATGATGACGTCATACCGCGACTCTATTGTTTCAGGTGGACCTTGTCCAGGGGAGCATTAGTAGAAAAAAACAGTGTAGCCCTGACACAATAGGATGACGTAACGGCCAATGAGCAAGGCCTGCAGGGGGCGCAAGGATTCACTTCTCTCTTGGACACTGACGGGTGTGGACGCACTAATTCTGTTCCTAGCAATTGCGTTGGCCGTTAGTGGAAGAGCGTAGCTTCGGTGGGATTCCGTTTGCCTCTGATGGGGTGCGGATGTGTAGTTCGTCACTGGTGAATGGTGTGTGACGATTGTGGTGGATTTTGTGACGAACGGATTTACAATGAGGGAATGTGATGTACGTGTCCGATGATGGTGAGTGTTTTTACCCTGTTCAAGTGTTTCTCTCTGTTTGCTTTCCTCTGTTGCCCAGCAGTTGTGCGATTTGTCCTGGTGTAATAGCGCTCCTGACGTGCCCCGACATGCATGCTTTTCTTTGTTGACGCATCTAGCTTCGTTTTTTTTTTTTTTTCTTTTTTGACAAGGAACATTCTTGTCTTGACAATGTCGATAGTGCTGCCCTGAATGGGAATGCTGCTAGAACAATTCTTAATAATTTTGCGATTAAATTAGTTCAGAAATCAACCGGAAGAGGGACAGATGCATGACTTTATAGAGGAGAAAAAAGCATTACGATTCAGTTCTGCCAGCCGCCGGCTCTAAAGCGAAACGCACCGCCTCCAAAATAATGTCGCCACCGGCGCGCGTACGCTAACGATCTCTGATTGGCTGCGCAATATATGTATAAATATTTGGATGCTCATTGGTCTAAAAAACTGGCGTCAGTTTCCTTTGCGCTGATTGGGCGAGAGTCATTTGACCGAGGAGCGAGCATCGGAACGCGCGAACCGCTCAACGGAAAGACGCCGACTGCAGCCGACTGTGAGTAATAGTTGCGAGTTGCGATTTACATTCTGGAAACTTAGCACGCTAAGCACTGCTACATTGCTTAGCACTTAGCTACCGTAATGGCAGATTCAACTAGTCATCACGACAACAGAAAGAAGAACTTCTTAGGACATCCTTGCACGGCCAAAGGATGTACGAATCGCACGCTTGGAAGCCGACATTCATTCTTCCGATTTCCCATCGATGAACGGTAAGACAAGTTTTTGTTACTTTCCATTGGAGGACAAAATGCAGGTCTATCGTGTGAAGTCTAATATGAGCCATCGATTGACGTTTGAGGCGTTTCATAATGAGAGATGCGCGCGGACGCCGCTTTCAGATTATACTCCATGTGTCACTCTCACATGCATAGCTGTTATTCATTTAGCGTGATACACGAATGCTTGTGACATGTGTGTTGTGGTGTTCAAATAGGAAATCCGCGTGGATCGCCTATGCACAACGCCCTGAGCTGAACGATTTGGCAGACTCAGCTCTAAAGAGTAGGCTTTTGTGTGGCGAGCACTTCTCACCGGACTGCTTCAACTCTCGTGCCAAAGTACGGTTGAAGAAAACAGCTTGTCCGACAGTTCCACTGCAGGGTGAGGTTTTTCACTTCAGTTGTGAATGTATGTTTTAGTTATACCGTAATTAGAAATTAGGCAGTGGTTGTGGAATTGGATGGGTTACATATGTGGGGACTGTGTGAACCACACCTCCATTCATGTCAATCTGTAGACGTTCGAAGGTTGCATGTGGGCAGGTTTGATCATGCGTTTTTTTGTTTTTGTTTTTTCTTTTAGGACAAGCCAGTACTTCACTGCAGAGACAATGGCCTGGGCTACTTGCACTTGATTATGGCAATTTCATCCATTTTGGGCATCACGCTTCATGCATAATCAGTGGTTTAACAAGAATTTCGTCCTTGGGTCGTGTGGAATTTTTACAAAACTGTAGTGGGATCTCGTCCAATTTTCTTGTTTTTTTTGGGGGGGGGGGGCTCTCGATAGATCACTGTTAATTCCTAGTAAAGTCAATGATGTGCCCTGTCGATCGTTTTGTTGCACTTTTCCGCTGCATAACAGGTTTATATATATTTTCATACACACTTTCACTATATTGACAGTAGTAGCACAAATATTGTGATTGACAGTGGGACAGGCCGCTAACTATGCCTCTGTGGTCATTCTCCTTTAGATATGCCTCTTCAATCACAAGAGCAAACACAGGAGCCTCATGGTGCACTAGATATGCCAGTGGAAGGTTAGTTGCTCTCACATCTCTCTACTGTTACACATACGTAATTTTCTTTTTCTAAATGCTTTTTCCCGGTTTCACCACCTTCACCTGTTTCATGTTTTAATCATTATATGTGTGGTACTCCATTTGATGGGTTGTGTCACTGCCTAAAACAACGGTGGTCCTTTCATGAGCACTTGCATGTTCTAGGACATTTAGACTAAAGTAATAATCATAATAATGACAGTAATAATGCACATTGTGTTTAGAATGAGAGATAAATATGCCTCTGTGTCAATTCTTCTTTAGATGTCTCTCTTCAGTCACGAGAACAACCACGGGAGCCCTGCGTTCTTTCGGAGCCACCTGGCACACCTGACACACCAGTTTCCCCACCTTCACCTGTTCCAAGACCATCTCATGTTCCTATACCATCTACCACTACCTCAACAGGTGTTTTTTTTTTTTTTGCCACAGTATTTTCATGGAATTCCTGCTGGCTTTTGCATTATTATTTTTTAGATCCTTGCAGCAGTGTGGTTGATACACCAAGCACTGCAAACCTGGACCGGCTATCACCACCCAGTGAGTGTCCTTACTCAACATTTCTCTTGGTTTAGTTTCATCGGTTTTTTTTTTTTTTCTTTCCTTTACAGCACTTGGAGGTGCCGACATTTGCTCCCAGTCACCTGTGTTGGCTCCTGATTCATTGGGTTCATCTGGTATGTGGTCATTTACCATTATGCCGCCTGTACGAATTATTTGCCTATACTGAGAATGAAATGGTTGCAGTAAAGAACATTCATTCTAATGAAAACCAGTAGAAAATCACTGTCTAACAATGGCATTGCAAAGTGGGTAAAAGAATTTTCATCTTGGTGACAGCCATGCTCAAGGTTGTGAGGTAATGGGTCCGGAATCCTACCACAGGCTCTGCAGGTTGAGGTTTTCCATTGGCTTTTTAGCAGTTCATCCAGACTAAAACCGGCGTAGTTCCCCCTTGTCGTCCCAGTATGCATATTAAAGGTACTGTAAAGCAGTAGACAAGCATTATATGCTGGTGATGTGACTAGAGACTTTATTGCTTCTAAATACCATATGATGAACCATACGACCTACAACGCGCTATAAATATTTTTAATTTGCCATGAAAGATGCGGCGTAGTGGAGCGGTGCGACGCCTGGTGTCAAACAACCCCCTGTACAGCGGGCAACACTGAAAATTGGTATTACACACCATGACATCGGAACTTCGTTATTTTAGTAACCATATTATTAGTTTTCCTGTTTATCTATGCATTCTGAAACCCCTGTTAGCAGTTTAACCTGTTAACCCCTGTTTTTGCGAAGTAACCCAGTGCTGGTCGCTGTTCGATGGGAGCTCTCCCTACTTCTCTGCTGCGCCTGCGCGCTCCTTTTGTTCGCGGCCTCTTTCGAACGAACAATCTCTCTCTGTGAACCTCTGTGAACAAAGAAGTCCCGACGCTGTCTGGCTTCTTGAACGTCTGACACATTTTTTTTAATGGCTCAGCATTTCATTTCAGTTCGCTTATCCGTTTATCCTCAGATGTGGATCGTTGTGTGGATTGCAGGGGCGGATTTTATAGTGGATTGTGGTGGATTGTTATGTCGGGCCCAGTGTTATACGCATGCAATGTGGTTGCCGTCGTATGTGTCAGAAGTACGGGTTCATTTCGAATACCTAGTACAGTGTTGCCCGTAATCTTTAATTGTAATTTTCTAATTAACTGCATCGTCGATTGGAATGAAACTTGCACAGTTTTTGTCCTGGTGGCTTGGACTATCGAATAGCCACACTAAATGACATTTGATCGGTGCTGCTTTACAGTACCTTTAACTTCTCCTGTCCCCCCCCCCCCGTTATTCACAATGCTAGCACAGTATAGAACACGAAACAGATTGAAAAAACTGCACTCATAAAAATGAACTTCACCGCATAGCACGCTCCTAGCCAACCATCTTCTCGAATGGTAACATTATCTGCCCTGATTTGTTGAAAGCGGAATGTGTAAGCCTTTGTTGTGACGCTGGTGCTGTTCATAATTGTCACAAAAAAATGGCGTACTTCTCCAGTTTTCAACAAGTCAGGGCAGATAATGATGTCATTCGGGATGATGATTAGCTATTAGTGTGCTATGCGGTTATGTTCATTTTTAAGCATGTGTCCATCACAGTTTTAGAAATTACAGTCCCAGATGATCTTTTATGGCCTTGTGAACCGCATCCATGCCCCTCCTATTCCAATGCACAAGGTCAGTCCTTGGTGCTGCCTCGTTGCGCCGACGTCTGTACCTCCTATGTACAAGTAAAGGTTTCAGACAACATAAGCATATTTTTTTAAAGATTCCCATCCAGCTCCGTCAAGCTTGATCATTTTGCTAACTTACCTCTCGTACATGCCATAATTCGGCTTTCTGGGACCCTTTTACGGCTTTCTGGGACCCTTGTGAACGTCTAAGAGCTGAATGTTATCTGCAAGCGTTGAACATAATGGGCCGTACTTTTGTTTAAAAGGCATGAAAGATACATTCACCATTTACAGTAAACATTTAATTTGCACAAGGATGCCACTTCATCTTTTTTCCATAGTCGGCTATGTCATGAGAGTATTTATTGCATTATCTGAGCAACTTACCACACTGTAGTGTCTGTATATGTGTGTTGACTGCGTGAAGCGTGTGTCATGCCCTAGATGTTTTAGAGACAAGTGGGCATGGCGGAAGTGTAAGGAGTATTGCTTTGTCCACTCGTGTCTTGATGTGGTCGATGACCGCTGAGATGTCTTCTTTGATTCTTGTCGAATCTCTCATCTTTTCCAAAAAGGTTGAGATGAACATAGAACATAGAACATACATAAACTAGGAAGGTTTTACCATGAAAATCAATGGCCTTTGAATAACATTATGCAGTATCAGAGATTGAGTCAAGCATCAATACATTTTCTTCAATATGTGCTTACCTGTTTTATGTCATTAGTGCCAATCATTATGATGACTTTTCTGTGAATATTTTCGCAATTCTCTAGTGCGTGCAGTAAAGCCCGGCATGTGGCACCGGGCTTCAAAACTGAAGATTCTGAAAAATGAATGTAACTGAGCACTGATTTTTGTTCCTTTCAAAAGTGAGGCTTTCACAATTAAAAAAAAAATCCTGAGATGTAAGCGACATCTCACCTCACAGTTATGTTTATAGAGGTACAATCAGGGTAGGGGGTAGGCCTCTACCTCGTTACCCCCGCCTCATACTAGTTTCTGTTCATCCACGTTGTGACCATAAAACTGGTGCTTCCTGCTCGAAAATCCTCCCCCCTCCCCGTACGCCGGCACCGCGGTGACATGCATATTGAGAAGAGAAGGGAGGGGGCACACACTCGTGGACCTCAGCAGTGTGCAATAGTTAACTTGTAAATGTGATCAGTACTTACGTAGATCGCTCCTCTTTCGGTGAGTGATTCGCTCCGCCAGTCGCAGCATCCTCGAATCACCCACGAACTGGTGATCGTATATAAGAGACATCTGATGAAAACCACAAAACTAAGTGTGCCTCCAGAGCGAGATGATCGCAAAATGTCTTGCGGAAAATTCGTAGGATGAACTCTCACCTCAGTTGTAGACTTCCGGGTTGCGACAGTAGTACTTTCGATTTCTCGCATACGTTGCGCAATACGCGCATCATGTGCCGCGGGACGTGTTGCGACGCCATCTATGAGGGCTGGGTAAACGTTAGCAACGCTCTCACATTTTGCTCTAACCTATCGCTGGTAACCCATGTACGGTGATTGTGGTGATTCGAGAGATAGCGATGCGCGAGGCAAAGCGTTGGTCATGGGGAAGATAATGAGAGTGATAGTGGTAGTGATAAGTATAGTAGCAGCTAGAGAAAGAGGGAGACAGAGGAAATTTTTCGGTTACTTTCTTTTTTGTGGGGGGAGGGGTGTATGAAATTAATAGTTGGGACAGGAAAACAGATTATGTTGCCCTACTTTGCATAATTATGATGGAGAATAAATGACTATATTCTGCAACTCTGTTGCCGTAGCATACCTGTGTTTCGCTTTGTTCACACTGTGACATTATTTGCTTTAATTCTATTTATTATTTTTCTTTATTGCTTTATTATTTATTTATTTATTTGCCTCTTATATTTTCTTTACTGCAGCAGCTACGCCAAGAATGCACAGGGGAGGCAGACCCAAAATTGTGAGGACTCCAAGGACCACTTCTCTCATTCAGTCACTGAGGGCGTCACGTGACAAGCTGCGGAAAAGTCTGTTTCGTGCCAGAAGAACTGCTTCGACAGCACAGCTAAGTACCTTGTCAAGAGCCCAGATAATTAACGGTGCATCACGGTATATGTCAAAGGAGGCACTTGAAATTTTCAGGGTTCAGTTGTACCTGCAGCGTTTTCGCAAGTATGGGCGTCGGTGGCCTGAGTACTTCCGGGGTTTAGCCCTAAAATTGCACTTCATGGGGCCGAGGGCTTACAGATTTTTAAGTCGGTTCCTGGCTTTGCCAACTGAGCGTACCCTCCGTACTTGGCTAAAGGATATTCATGTGGAGCCTGGAGTGCTGCCCGAAGTTCTCAATAGGCTGGAGGCCAAGCTTAAGGATCTACCACTGAAGGACCGTACATGCATGTTGATGTTTGATGAGATGTCTATCAAGCAACATCTACAGTATGATCGCGGTTCTGATGTGGTGCTTGGTTTTGTTGACAATGGCCAAGAGAGAGAACCTCAGTTGGCAAACTCAGCTCTTCTCGTAATGCTGTCCGGTATCTCTACAACGTGGATCCAGCCCCTAGCGTATGTTCTGTCGAAATCCGCAGCTTCAGCACATACTCTGCAGGCTCTGCTCGTACAACTGATTCAACGGTTGCAGTCAGCAAATATTTTTGTAAAGGTGGTTGTCTGTGACCAAGGTTCAAGCAACTGTGCCTTAGCTAGAAATTTGGAAGTATCCCCCTCACAGCCATATTTTCTTGTGAATGACCACAAGGTGTATTTTATGTTTGACCCTCCGCACCTGATGAAGACAACCCGGAATCGTTTGCTCAAGTATGACCTTCTGAATGGGAGTGCTGAGAAAAAGGTTCAGCGGGCTTTCATCAAACAGTTCTATGAGAGTAACTACCCCCTCAAGGCACGCCTTGCACCGAAGCTCACAGAGAACCATATCAACCCAACAGTGTTCAACCGCATGAGGGTCAAGTTTGCAACACAAGTCCTTAGTGACAGCGTGTCAGCAGGCATTGCGGTTCTCATTGTAGTGGGACAGATGCCACCTGCTGCTGCTGCGACATCAGATTTCTTGCAACAGATGGATATTCTCTTTGATACCCTTAACAGTTCTTCAACTGCTCAGAGTGAGGACAAATAAATGAGATATGCGATATCAGCATCTACTAAGCATAAAGAAATTTTGCAATCTGCCGCCGAGCGAATTTCTAACTGGAAATTTATTGGTTGTGCTAGAGAGCCACCAACAGTGAATGGGTGGCAAGTAACAATTAATGCTGTGCTTGCGTTGTGGGATGACCTCCATGAGACCTATAACTTTGAGCACTTGCTCACGAGGCGACTCAACCAAGATCCCCTAGAAAACATGTTTGGACAGTTTCGGCAAATGCATGGAAGCAATGAAACACCTAATGCATTTCAGTTTGTTGCTGGTTTGAAGCATACATTGGCAAGCAAAGTTGTCAATGCGACAGGCAGGGGTAACTGCGAAGCTACTGAGCTGAGCCTAATCTTCAATGAACTAAAACGCATGCCATTTTCTACTGTTACATCTGTTCCACCAGAGGAACCAGAGCATGATCTGCCTTCAAGCGAGACATCAGATACGTCCCCTGACATTGATCCTGCTGATCTAAATGCGCGCTTTGCATATGCAGGACACTTGGTTGAATTGTTCCTCAAAATGTCACACTGTAGCAACTGCAGTGAACTACTCAAAGGGACACAGGATGACCTTCAGGACCCTTCTAGCGTGTTTCTTTATTTGCGTGCTAATGAACAAACCTGTGTCCCTTCAAGTGCCTTCTTTGAATATTATCAGAAACTGGAGACGACATTTCAGGCAAATGTTGGTGACATATTGCACAAGAAAAATGTAAAGGCAAACTTGCTGCACATCTTAAAGCAGTCCAGTCATGAACCCTTTTGTGATGTGGTTTGCATGACGAAATTCCATTCTATGTTTGTCGTCCTACGCATAGAGAACCACTTAAGGTTGACGAATGCTGCAAACAGGCAAATTTCAATACAGCAACAACAGAGCAGAAGGAAGCGCAAGAAACTTGCTTCATGAATACAACATAGATCTCGTCATATCATGTTGACATTATCCAAATTTTAAGTAGAGTTTCAGTACTACCAACATTTCTGAAATGTAATTCCACGCACTGTAATGCACCGCATATTTCAGTGGCTATCAGCATGGGAGAGTTGTTCTGAAAGCCTAAAACGGTAATAATTTAGAATGGGCGCGTACGACCCCACAACTGTCTGGAGCAGAGGATTTCTTTTATTTATTTGAACAAAAAGAAAGGTTCAGTTCTTCTGTAGTAGATTCTCACATTCTTTCACCACTGCCCTCCCTGCAAGCTGCTTTTCAGATTGGCTTTTGCTGATTTTATTTCCTTCATTGTGGTAATTTGCTCTCATATCGTTCAGGGAAGGCAACAGATCAGGTTTAGACATGGTATTGGATGTTTCATATTGCATTGCTTCACTGTGCCTGCTCCGGGCTTACTGAATCCTGGTAAAACAGTGCAGGAGCTCTGAGCAGCACAGTCGATGCTATAGTAAGCTTAAGTAAGTTAAACTTCGGCGCAGCATGATCCCTGTTATCCTTGCGCCAGTATGGTCAAATCAAATCAAAGTAAGTTAAACTAAAAGGAATGCAGATGCTTTTTTGCTTTTGCCTTTTTTGAACAAAGCGTGTGTAAGTGTGTACATGTGTGGCTCGTTTATTCATAATAGATCATCATAAGCAATGATAATGTTCTATTTCTAATATTCTCATAACAACATCATAGCAACAACAAAGCTCTATAGCTGCATAGTATTTTGTCTGAATCTGTATGTGAACTTTGATTCAGATTTTAACCTTCTGAAATCGTAACATTTTCACTCCACTGTGTCTTCGCCTTTCTCCTAGTTATTTAATAAAATGCATGCTGCTGTGGATGCACGGCTTCCAACCTCTCTTTTACTAAGTTTTCAATTGACTTTCCATTCCTAAGCTAAACCCACTAACAGAAAATGCCAATGATGGAACGGGTCCAGTACATGATTACGATGAATGGTATTGTTCTGGCATGTTAGCAACTTTGACTCTAATGTGCCAAGGCAGAGGGCCCTAGCAGAACATTCTGTGTTCAAGGTATCTGCATATTTGCAGCGCCCATATCTGAGGCATTTCGTTTTCAACTTATATAGTTCCATACATTGATTAACAGAACACA
The DNA here is from genome assembly GCF_037126465.1 of Ornithodoros turicata. Taxonomy (NCBI): domain Eukaryota; kingdom Metazoa; phylum Arthropoda; class Arachnida; order Ixodida; family Argasidae; genus Ornithodoros; species Ornithodoros turicata. Next base: position 46,452,790 of record NC_088206.1, on the reverse strand, counting down.
GTAGCGTATACTTTCGTTCACGTTACAGCTGGCCTTTCCTTCCTCTTTTTTCATCATGCCATGAACCACCAAGGGACATTCTATTTAGTGTTCTATTTCAATACGAGCGTTAAAAACATAATTTTAGCGCTTCTTTTTAGTCATTTCCCTAATTCACAGGCATCCACAATCTGTACACTTTCCCTTATTTTTTCAGTGTTCTCGCGTCCATCGGCGGCAAGGACACACCTGGCACAGCGCAGCGTCTTCCAAAAACATAACCTGATGTACCCCCTTGGACGTGTGGTCCGGGATTTTATTGAACTTCAAACGAAGACTGTTAGAAGACTTGTGATTATGTTGAACCTTTTCAAGACAATTCATGAGCACAAATAAATTTGCACTTCATAAACCGCTATCGCTTCCAGTTCATTAAGTTTATACACATTCGACTTGGCAAGCAGCAAAAAGCAAGCGCGCAAAAGAAAAATAACCCCGCGAAGCCAGCGGAGCTGGCGGAGCGCGGAACGAGAGCAGACGACAAAACCCAGGAGAGAAGGGGGAGGAGGTTGAGAAAGGAGGTCGGTCTGCGCATGCGCACTGGGCCCTACCTTTTTTCCCGCGCTGGCCAGCGGAGACGCTATGATTGGCTCCTGGGAATCACGTGGTTTGGGCGCCCGCCATTTTCCCTGGACCATTGCGTAAACGGCAGCTTCCGGCGGATGGTTCTGCGCCCGCCTGTCAGACAGAATGGATGTGTCGTTCTGCGCTCCTCGTGACTGATGTGTAACTAATTCTTTCGCCAACTTTGTTCCCGCTTTGTTTGCGCTTTTCATGCTCGTGCATGTCGGGCGCTGGTTGCCGTTGTCCAGGCATCCCCGCCATTTTCTATCTTCTTCTGCCTTGGGAACGAGAGTAGCGCTGGCGTGATTCTTAATAATTTTGCCATGAAATTAGTTGAGAAAGTAACTGCTAGGGGGGCTGCTGATGCGTAACTTTATAGAAGAGAAAAAAGCATTATGAGTCAGTTCTGTGCCTGGCTGTCGGATGGAGCAGTCGCATCGTTCCGCGCTCCTGTTGTGGTGTAACTAAGGCTGCGTCTACTAAAAAAGCGCCGACAGCACCGGTAGGGGGCAGCGCTAGCGACAGCAGGCGCTGGTTTAGTAGACAAGCTCGCTGGTTTTGCTGAAAATGGCGGCCAACGAGCAGACGACGAGATCCCCGATGGTACCGCGCAGTCGATTACTAGATGTTTTTATTTCCGAAGCCTCCGAGACAGATGAAGAGCTGTGTATAACTGGCGCGCTTTCCGTCCTTACTACAAAAAGGCAAATAGACAAAGAATCCGAGGCCATGCACGAGAGCCGCCTTCAGGTTAGTTAGGTTCAAGGTGTGTTCCGCGTCTCTCGGTCCCTTGCCATAGAGTTATGATGCCACATTTGGCAAAAGGTTGTAGTCTAATGCGGGTGTACGCTTAACTGTGAGCACGTCGTACCAACACAGTAGGGATCTGCAAGCAGAGAGGACGAGAGAAGGGGCATAAAGCTTTGTGACGCCCTCATCTTGGCCTCCCTCCCGCTTCTACACCAATATATGCCCAAAGGCGACTCCCTTTTATCACGAGGGACGTCTCAGTTCTGTATAATTTGTTGATCCGTCGTATACATTGCAAAACTGCTCCTGTACAGAAGCAAATGTGTGCAGAACCGAAACCACGCGAAAAGGGGCGCGGGAGGTTTATTTCAGTTAGTACATCGCGGCACATGAAACGTACTTCAATTAGTTCCGTGTACGTACCGTGCTGCAGTCTGCTTGCTTCTTCTGGAGTGACAAGAACGTTCACGCATCCTTGCGGAGTTTATATTGTGACAGTGATGAGCCCAGCAGTCGATGTGGACGCCATGTTCAAACTACGCGGCGGGCGATGTCGTCTGCTATCGTGACGTCACACAGCCAGCAGCAGCGCGCTCAGCGGCTCCCGACCTGCTGCCTGCGCTGGCCAGCGGCAGCAGCGGCGCTGCGGCAGCAGGTTGTCTACGAAACGAGCGCGCTGCCCTAGTAGACGGAAACTTGCCATCCGCTGACAGCGCTGGCAGCGGCGCTGCTTTAGTAGACGCAGCCTAATTCTTTCGCACGTGATTGCTTTGTCCCCCTTTTTTATGATTTTCATGCCCGTGCATGTCGGGCGCTGGTTGCTGTTCTCCGGTCATCCCCGCCATTTTCTATCTTCTTCTGCCTTGGGAACGAGAGTAGCGCTGGCGTGATTCTTAATAATGTTGTCGTAAGATTAGTTGAGAATGTAACCGCTAGGGGGTGCAACTGTGGGACTTTATACAGGAGAAAAAACCATTACGAGTCAGTTCTCTGCCTGGCTGTCAGATGGAGCAGTCGCATCGTTCTGCGCAGAGCCGTATATTAAAAGGGAGTCTGGCCATTAATGGGTCATGCCTATACCTGAAGCTCCACCCACTTTTTCAGCTTTCCGACCAATGAAGTCTTGAAATATGGGGCGCTATCAATCAGCCTATCCTCACTATTTGCCCCCTTATCCAACATGGGCAGCGCCATTTTGGGTGGCAAGTGGATTGGATGGGATTGAAATGGATACCTCTCGCAATCTGCAAAACTAGTGGATTGTTGGTGCAAATTTGATGAGCGCCACCTAGGGAGCGTAAGGCACGTCGGGAATTGTCGTCTGCTTCCGTCGTTGTATCGCTGCCGGCAGAACCACCTGCTGGGACACGTTCTGTTGTCGGTATGATTTTTAAACAAATCTACATGAATAGTTGGAATATAAGAGACAAGAATGTTTATATCCATGAAATCCAGCTGTTAAATATAAGATTGTACAGCACAGCGCCGTTTTTGTTATGATTTCGTTGTGATCGCCGTGTTCACTAGGCCTAACACCGGCGACAAAACGTATTATTTTCAGTTGGATATCGATGGATGAGCATAAGTTGAAACTGATTTCCGAGAAATTTATATTAGGATGTACATTTGCAACGTAAAATCAGGTTAGTCTGTGAAAATTTTTTGTCACGAAGTCCCCGCTTCACTGTGTTTGTTTTCGTCGCCATTTTGGGTGGCAGTATGGTGTCATGGCGACCCCCTTGGTAAAAAGCAAACCAATCAGAGGAACGAAACTGTGATTGACAGGTCGAGCCTCTTTTTGTGACTCCTCCCAATGGCCAGACTCCCTTTTCATATACGGCTCTGGTTCTGCGTAGAGTCACTGTATACTGGGAGAGTACCGCGTCCCTTTGAGCTGCGCCGCTCCTCCCGGGATTTGACGAGCGGTGTCACGTGATATATGGATGGAGGTGCGAACGGAGGTGAACTCTATCGAGGCGCGCCAGGCCACCATTTTTCACCTTCCCGTGTTTGGCTTCCGTGTTGTATCGGTAGCAATCGCGTCTGTATTCGTGCGGCCGTTACAGATGTGCACCTCGGATCTGCGTAGCTATCACCATGCCTATGTGCTGCGCATATAGCTGCACGAACAGGAAGGAGACTGGGAAAGCTGTATTTTCTGTCCCGTCCGGCAAAAACGACACGGAAAGACGCAAGATATGGCTCCACAGGATCAATCGCAAAGACTTCGTTCCCACGAGAAGTTCTGTCCTTTGTGAGGTGAGTAAGTGTACTGTACTGTATTGTTAATGTACAAAGACATGGCCTCTTCATAAGAATATAGATGCGCGTTCCAAGAAGTTGTGGCCACCACCAGTGTTGTATCAATATTTCGTTCTGATCCCCATGTATAAGAAGTAGAGGTGATGAGATAGGTGATTATAAAGTTAAAGAAATAAATCGTGAATCGTTATCCTCAGGACCATTTCGAAGCTGACCAATTTGAGAACAACCGTGCCGATGGAAAACGAAAGCTCAAGCCAAATGCGCTGCCGACTGTCTTCTCGCACCGACAACCAACGACAAAGAGAAGGGGGCCACATCCTCGGCCTCTGGTGGATTATACCCGGTCTACACAACCTCTGACCAACGTCGACATGAACAAGCAGTTGCACGAAAACGAAGCTGCCATTCCATGCACGGTCCTCACGAATCGTCTTCCAAATCCTCAAATCATCACTGGCAATGGCCAAAACCCAGGTTAGTTTGAGTCGGTTGTGCCATGTATCACATCGTTTGTGTCACACGAATTTGACACAGTTTGTGCATGTTCTCATGCTGCCCAGGGAGGACATATATTTATTTCGGAAAGCTCAGCCTGACCAAACGTCGGCTTGCTATTCCTAAAAAATATATAATACAAAGATGAAGCAAAACCAAGACCAGGTCTTGAGGAGAGAATAGTTCATGATGGGTATTTCAACTGCAGGAAAAGAAAATGTTCAGAGCATTGAGACATCAGACTGCCTTGAAACAGAGAACCATACCCTGTTGGAGGACATCCCAGCCCTTTCGGAGGAATGCCTGGTATCCGCTTCACAATTTCCCAGTGGCACAGATGGCAGCCTGCATTGTGAGCTTCCAAATTCATCAAATACAAATCATGCTAATGTCCTAGAGTCTCCAGTAGGATCTATTACAGCAGTGCAACGTCCTGAAAACAACCAGGATACGAATACATATCACCTGCTGAATCAGCGCATTCTAGAACTTGAAAGGAAGCTAAAGCTTGAACAGAAAAAAAGGAGGGCTGCAGAAAGAGGAAGGGAGGACCTACAAGCTTCGTTTTCTGGCTTGTTTGCACAAGATCAACTAAGAGCCCTTGAGAAAGGCACAATGCGAGGAAGCGCATGGTCAACAGCTACGATAGAAAAAGGTTTGAAGCTTAGGGTAGCATGCGGATCTAGAGGCTATGAAGCTCTAAGGAGGGAAGGCTACCCAGTGCCTGCTGAACGCACTCTTCAAGCGCATATAGAGAACATAAAGTTCCGTCCAGGTATCATTCGGATCTCTGACAATGTGGACAATATTGTATTGACTGCAGTTTGTGTTACAGGCATTTTGGAAGAGGTATTTGCTGCCCTAGAACGTAAAGTGGATACTCTACGTAGTGATGAGCGCCATGCTGTATTGATGCTCGATGAAATGGAGCTCACTCCGGGTTTGGATTACGATAACACCACTAAATCTATAATTGGTGAGTACCAGTGTAAAGTAAAAGGAAATGTGTCAGCAGCCTATTATGACCAAATGAATATTTTCATCATGCAGGCAGGCCAACGATACCGCCATCAAATCCAACGACAGAGAATGATCTTGCTACTCATGCCTTAGTTTTCATGTTGGGTGGTGTGACATCTCGGTGGAAGCAAACAGTCGCATACCACGTTTGCTGTGAGAGCCCTCATTTCCCTTATTTTTCAATTTTTGTGCAGTGTGTGTACAAGTGCACTTATCCACTGCATTTTTGTGCAATTTCCAGCTGACTCTTTTGATGCCTCAACCGTCAAAGGTGTCATTTTTGACATCATAAGGCGTGCTGAGTCGTTGGGAATGGATGTTGACGCAATCATCAGCGACATGGGTCCTGGAAACCAAGCCATTTGGAGGTTATGTGGGATAACGGCGACGAAACATGGAAGACCAAGTGTGTCCTGCCCTCACCCATGCGATAATAGTCGTCAGTTGTATTTCCTCGCTGACACACCGCACCTTCTCAAGGATCTAAGAGGCCACCTCATTCGCAAGCAACCTCTTCTGCTGGACCACAAGACTGTGAAGAAACACAACCTACCCACAAATGAGGTGCTGATTCTTGTTCACTTCATGATAAATATTCGCCGACTTTGTTGAATGAATTGTTTCCTTCTTTCTAGGTGTCTGTCAAATATATGGAAGATCTGTGTAGGCGGGACGAAGCACACAGTTTAAAACTCGCTCCCCGTCTGAAAATGAAACACCTAAATCCGAACCATTATTCTAAGATGAACGTTGGGCCAGCCTGTGCTATATTTAGCCATGCTGTAGCTGCTGCCATAAGATATCTCGTGGCAGAGAGAAAGATGGACGAGAAGGCTATAACAACAGCATGGTTTATTGAGCAGGTGTTTCACTGGTTCACTTTGATGACCTCACGAACCCCAACATTGGCACTAAGTGATCTATCTCAATCAAAGGCTGAAAGTGCAAAGCAGTTCCTTCAGGAGTTCCGGGAGCTGTTCACGGACTTGGCAATTCACAACAAGGACAGCGCTACAGTGCATTGGAAACCAGTGCAGTGTGGAGTCGTTATTTCAACTACAGCAGCACTTGAACTCCGTCAATACTACATCAATCAAAAGGGATTTAAGTTTCTCCTACTTAGTAGGTTCTCACAAGATGCACTTGAGAGTTTGTTCAGCGTTGTACGCTGTAAATCACCTGTGCCACGCGCTAGAGAGTTTAAGTTGGTGCTTCGAGTGATTGTTCTTGCTCAATTTTTTCAACCGAGCAAGCACGCCTCATATGAAGCTGATGACTGTGAACAATTGTCAAGCTTCTTAACTGCAAGGGGGCATGAGAATGGTAGCACATCTGCACTGTTAACTGCGCCTGATAAGCTGGAACTCTGTGATGAGGAACAGGAAAGCCTAGTATATCTTTCGGGCTATGTGATACGAAACGTGAAAAAGAAACACACACTCTGTGATGTTTGCACTGCAAGTTTGGAAGATAATGGTGGGTGTAGCGCACCGGGCAAACTCACAGCACTGAAGTCGTACACTGAAGCAAACTGTCTATGTTTGCCATCAGAAAATGCACGCAAGTTATTTGAAACTTGTGAAGGTTACTTCAGGGAGAATGAAGATGCCCTTGTTCATGAGAGGGTAACAATTGTCCATCTGGCAGAAGGTATGCAATCGTGCGAAGAAGTGTGCAAAATGTTTCCAGGTTGTCACAATATCGTTGGAAAGGTGATAGACGAATACTTCCTGTGCCGTCTTCGGTTTGCCCTGCGAGAAGTGACTTCGCGCTTGCTTGAAAAACGCAAGTCGTCAGTGAAGTGTGCATCAAAATCTATAGGAATGAGGGTCCTAGTACAAAATGTTAAGTGAATAAACATCTGCACTTATCTCAACAGGGTGAGCAGTGGCAAGTTGTATTTAATGTTAACCTATTTTAATAGTCCTGCCGTAAGAAATTAACAGTAGCCTTGCCTGTGTTACCAGTGTGGTTTTGCTAGTCTGTTACGAGCAGGTCTTGAAGGAGTGTTCGACAGGTAAGTACAAGAATCGAGGAGTACGATGGTAGTAGTAGTCGAAGGGTAGTCCTCAAAAAGAAGGTAGTGAAACAGCAGACAACAATGCGTACGGCATCCTGGTCTCGCTCGACCAATGATTTCTTAAACCGGCACCTCTAAGCTGCGTAGTTATTGCACTGCTAATGAGTGCCATCGATACATGGGTCTAAAAAGTCCAGATAATCTTTCAAATAATGTTCATGTATCAATTGTTCGAACGAAACTGAGAATTTGGTAGCTGCGCGCCGGCCCAGCTATGCCCGCGAGAGGTGAAAAATGGCGCCGTAGCAGACGACGCGAGCGATTTGCGGTACTCTCCCAGTATACAGTGACTCTAGTTCTGCGCTCCCCGTGACTGCTGTTGTGGTGGGCTGCTTTGCTTCTGTGCCTGATTCTTTTTGTTGTTAGCTATTGATGGTTAGCATATTTACTCTTGCTTTCCCAGCCTCTGTATTATGAGTGTTTTTCTCCTTGCATGTCCAGAGCTGTCCTAACTTGCCCAGACATGCCACAATGACGTCACAGGATGTCCGGAACTTGTGGTCATAGCTGCGATGCTTTGCAACATGCCTCTGTGCTCTGTCGCCTGGCGATGGTCAGCGGCCGTTCCGTACCGCTTTCTTCAAGATGGCGTCGTTGATCTTCAACTAAACTCCTTCTCTCCACTCTCTCTCTATCTATTTTTTCTTTTTTATGACCACGATTATCCGGAAACGCACATCTGGTCTGGACACGAGTTAGATGCTTCCCAATTAGTGTGGTGACTCCCTGGAGGGTGCTGATTAATGGGGGGGCCCAATTAGCTCTAATTAATTAATCAATCGTGTTTAGACAAAGGTGTGCGTTTCCGGATAAACGTGGTCAGCTACTGATAGGGAGGTGCTTTATCATACTGAATCCGTAAAGATTGTTGCAATCTATGTAGATGTACACCTCCTCTTTATCGGGATCATAGCCACTGCACAGAGGGTTGTTAGCCTGTAAATGACGCCTGCTCGCCTGACAGAGCCCGCCTCTAACACCCGATTCCATGGCTGTACATGTCCTCGTCGTTGATCAATTTCAATTTTGCCTGCGTGTAATTTAGGGCACATTGCCACGTATAGGATGCCAGAGAAACGCAATGAAGCAATTCCAATCCGCCCGCGTCGTAGCACAGGCGTCGGAAGTGCTGCATTATGTCAGCATGTAATAGGGCATCCGTTTTCAGGTACAATGCATTATAATCGATTCCCTCAGATTCGAGCATCCAAAGCGTTCAAATACGTGCAGCGCGTAGTGGTAGTCTTCGTCGCTTATATCCTCCCCTGTGAGATCGTTTCGGAGGGCGGATTTTGCTGGCAGAGCCAATTCGTCGTACACCACGAAAGTGCTAACGTGGCCGTACGGGAATGCACCTTTACGAAGCAAAATTTCATAGTCGTCTCCAAATACCTGCTTCAGGCATTGGAACGCCTCTCCGCCCCCCATGGATTTGACTTTTTTCCACGAGTCCCAGTGACGAATTTAGGTACTGCATGGTATCGCTGAATAGGGAAGTGCCAATTTCGAATGATCGAATTTTTTCCATGGAACTGGCCACAATGAAGGGAGCTCGCTTCCACCTGAGAAGGTGAAATTTCCGCAGCAGTCCGGCCAAATCGTAGGCCAGATTGTGCACCATGATGGGCAGTTTTTCTCTCGTCATGCACGCCACGTTACAGGGGTTGCACAGTGTCGCGATGTAATTTGTCTCGCCGGCAGTACAACGCTTGGAATAGTCGTGATGTCGGACACGGGGTAGATCTTGCGCGAACTCCCGTTTAGAGTACGCGCAGTGGGTGGCGGCTCTGTGCTCGGGTCGTTGCTCATCATTCAGCACCATTGCGGCAGGCGTTCAGGGCGATCATCTCGTCCCGCATTTCCATCAAAGCTTTCACGCACTGCCTCGCGGAATCTTCACCGTGGTGCGTCCTGATGCGCATCACCTTCAAGTCGTGGGTGCGCACGAGCACGGCACAGAAGCTAGAGGTGACGTGACGCTGCATGCCAACACCACTGGGCGCGAGTACACTCTCCGTGTCCAACGCGACGACGTAGTTGTACTGCTGCTTGTACTGTATTTTAGTAAATTCTGCAAAATTTTTGCCCGGTTCGCAAAATTCTAATATGATTTATTCGTTTACGTCCGCGCCCAGGCGCCGGTGTTTCCCCGTGGTCTTTTCGTGGTTAAAAGAGCGCGTGCAACGCTCGCATACGAAACGCCTATTGTCTCTCATCAGTAACCGTTCGAGGGACGTGATTCCGAAACAATGTTCATCTATAGCCAATAAGTGAATTTTCTTTCCATACTCCAGTTTTAAGGGTCGCGACACGTGCACTCCCTGATCGACGTACTCGTATACGTACACGAATATCTTGTTTTTGTCTTGGAATTCGTCGAGATCAGAGTAGGAAACGGGGAAGCGGCTAGGCCACCAGTACTCCGCTGCGTAGTTTTTATATTTTTTCCATCTATATCCTTTCCTTCGGGTGCAGGAGGGAGAGTGTATTGTATTTAAAACATTCACCCTCCTTACGCGGTAGTAAAGAGACATTCGTTAGGACGTTCCTACGTTTAGCCAAATGAGTGGGAAGTACCCCATTGCATTCGAATTTTTTAGTTTTCACAGCGGAAATACACATTTGAACGCTTTGAGCGTCGGTGGACACGAACCAGCTCCCTTCCCGCTGATAATTTTCGACGCGCCCTGTGGACTCCTGAATCAGATCCATCAGGGTATTAGCGATAGCTCCGTGTCTGTGGACTTCGCGAGTAAACGCCATAAAGTGGGCGATGTGTGTGATTATCTCCCCACGAGTTTCCTTTATCATTAAAACATCGAAACAAATGCCAAACCTAAAGGGTATTCTCTGCGCTCTCAATATAGCGACCATATCGTGAATTCCCAGAATTGCGGGACACCTACTCTTAAAGTTGGCTTAACCTGCGAACTCGATGCCCTCCATTGAAGCTATACATTCCGTCTGCTTTCCGTAAAATATCTATTAGTACTGAGGGTTTGAAAAAAAGTGTCCACATCTAGGCGTGACGGCAGAAGGTTCTTCGATTGTCCACAAGTGGATTGGTAGCATGAGACCGTCACACTTTTTTTCCTGAGAGACTTATTTTCGCCGTGTTGGCTTCATGGCAGAATACATTGGCGTGTCTTAATCCTTTAATTATGTCTGCGCTGTGTTGTTGCGTTGCTGGTCTCGTGGTATAGTGAGCGCGATACGGATTTGCGTTCTTGGGTTCAATCCTTGGTGTGGTACTTTTTTTATACACATATCATATAGTATTTTTTATTTCATTTCTTAGAATTCAGGTACACTTGCTCATAAAATTGCCTTTACCTGCCTGCAGATCACTACCGTAGGCGCGACGTAATTTAGTAGTTTCGATAAGATAGCACAGTATAGGATTAGTTCATGCCTGTCCCTGTAGAAGCAGAACGGCTGAACATTCGCCAATATGACTCTTTCGTTAACTAGCTTAACTTGCGTAGTTGCAGCTCCTGTGTGTCGGCGACAGCCCAGCAGCTAGCGCATTGGTACTACATTGGTACTGATTGACGAAGAGCAGGTCTGCAATAGCGATCTCTGGACGTCCCTGTCTACTCTTTCTTAGTTGCAATAGAAAATATTCTCGAGTACATCGCTCATATTAATTTCCACTAAAGGTTACACTAAGGCCATAGCTGGCTGCCTTTGCATCATCAAATTGTTCACAAGTAGACCAATGTATCTACCGTGGCGTCGCTCATGATCATAGTCGGCGCCACCAATTATTAATATTAAGATTATGCCTTTCTCACGCGGACCAATCATTTCGCTTCACGAGCTTCTATAGCGCGATTTTTGATTTCGCAACGACATTCAACCAACAGAAAAGGCTTGATGCATATTTCAATTCTGAGCCACGCGTTGCGTTTTTTTTTTACCTGAGCACGAGCTCTCGTGCGTGCCTCGCGTGCCCACAGTGTTATTGCCGTGCAGATGACGTTAAAAGTTCTTTCTTATCTCTCCTCCTCGTCCCTCCCCGAATTTTTCCTCCTCCCATATCCTCGTGCAAATCTGTCAAGTCGGCTTTCTTGCATGGTTGTCTGTTATCCCGCGAAGCCGGCTCGCTGTGTCGTGTTCCTGAATTCTGGTCATGTGAATCATTGTCGCAAATCACTTCCTGATCGTGAACAGATGTCAATAGCACGAATCTTTTGACGATACCTCTAAATGCACTGTCGGTCTGGAAGAAGGGCAGGAAGGATATATCCACGTCGGGGTGCGATCGCATCACGTGAGCAGACAGTGTATAGGAGGTGCGCCGTCCCGAGAATCGTCTTTCGATTCATCCTCGATATCGTGAGGGTCAAAAAAGCAGAATACACACCTAGGCACTGTAAATTAAAGGAACCGTAAGAAATGTGCAACAAGTGAGGGGAATGACTTACTTTTGAAGCGAGTGGAACCAGACTGTTTCCCCCTGTGGCGCTCCCGCGTCTTATAAATCATTAACCACGCTGCATGTCCCAACACGTTGGGGTCATCTGTTCTATATCAAAGCTCGCTTGTTTCCGCATACTCCCATAGTTTGAAGGTCATAAATAATGTTTTCCTAGAAATGAGGTCATCGAGCTTCAGCAGCCACGCTGCATGCCCCAACACGTTGGGGCCATCTGTTTTATATCAAAACTCGCGTACTCCCATGGTTCGGAGGTCGTAAATCATGTTTGTCAAGAAATGAGGTCATGGAGCCTCAGCAGCCACGCTGCATGTCCCAACACGTTGGGGCCATCTGTTTTATATCAGAGCTCGCAGTTTGGGGTTGTAAATCATGTTTTCTGAGAAATCGAGGCCGCGCATATTAAAACGTATACCAAAAATAAACTGTTCTGCCCCATGAGACAAGTCTATCTGGAGAAAATAAAATCTCTATGAGCCCACGTCAAAGCGGACCGCCTGTATTACATGATAGCCGTCTCATTTCCACATGCCGAAACAAGCTTTCTGTAACCAAAAACAAAGGGTTCGCTTATGCAGTTTGGTTTCCAAGAAGTTCCAAATGGGGTTATCCAAGTCCTTCGCAGCTAACATGTGCGCGTGCTGCACATCACGGGCTGTTCCGATGTTATTGTGTAAACAAAATCTGACCCAGCTACGGTGCACCATCCTTGCGCCTAAAAATAGCCCCACCAGGGGTGCTTTATATAAAAGTTGCGATATATACAACTCATTTGAGCTACTTGTTCATCCGTCGATCGACTCCGAGTGAAGCGCACAACGAGAAAGGTATGTCTCACTATTGTCTTCAAGATGAGGAAAGTTAGGTAACAGTTGTTCTCACTTTCAGTTCATTCGGTGTTTGTAGAAAGTTGCACTGAGAAGTAAGCGAGATATGTCATCTATTTTCGAGAAGCTGGATAAACTAAAGAAACCCGGTGATGAGGACATTCAGAAAATGAGCATTATTCCGAAGAACGAAAAGCTCGACGTGTTGGACTTACGCAAGGTGGACACTATACGGGGAGGACGTGTACGTGGATCTCCTGATGGAAAACAATAAACGCGTAAAGATGTACCTACCCAGTCGTTTTAAGCGACTCACAGATGAAGATTTGCAAGAAATGCGTGAATTACCAGATCTGAAACTAGAGAAGGAGAGATTCATGGATGGAGTCGCATCGCACGACATCATCTTTACTCACGCCAAGAAAAAGTGACTCATCTCACCGAAACCAGCGAAAGTCCGTGTCCCATTTGTAATCATCAGTAAAATAAAAATACATGTATTTCTGATTTTAAGAGAAAAAATGTTGTGTTGTTGTGATGGCTTAGGAAGGTATATAGATAGGCTGGTGTGATAGGAAGCTATATTGATAGAATGATATGATAGGGAGCTATATAGAAGTATTATAACGCGTATTCATCGACTAAGCAAGTATAGTTTGTGGGGAGCTATAGAGAATAAAGAACACCACGCTTTTTTTAAGCAACAGACAACTTTTCTAGCATCTTTATTGATTTTGGGTCATTAGTGGCGAGATTATTGGAAAACAGGGATACAATGCTCTTCAGTGATTTCCCTTTGTCCAACAATGTCGCCATGATACAACAATACACACCACACATTGGAGAATACAGGCTTTGAATACAGACATCATTATATTCGTCTACGATGAGACGTTTCAGCTTGGGTTCGATGGGCGGATACCGAAGGAATCAAAGTAGATCAGTTTATCCTTTATTTTCGTGTAGAGAATCCCATGCTCCCCGGCTTGCTGTCAGCGATCGGTGTTGACCACGATTATTCCCGGTCTATCCAGCGCGGGCAGACGATCGTCTCGAGCACACGGAATACACCACAGCACAATATACACCACGGAAGAGCGCCGAAGTGTAATTGTTGTATTTTGAAAGTCTCTCAATGTCCTGCTCGAACATCGCTAATCCAATGTGACGCTCCTGTTCTTATCCACGGACATGATTCTCACATTCACAGACAGTATCAATACGGTCGTGCGTTCGGCCAAGGCGCGTCGGAACTTGAGTTGCAGACGAACGTTTCCACACTCTTAGAAATAGGTCTTCTATCGTGCCGTCAAGAGCTGCCGTGCTCAAGGCCGAAGTTTTAGACGACAGCTGCCCACGTGACCCGGGAGAAAAGAAAATACCATAAAAAATTGTCTTGCTTTTTTTTGGCGCGTACGCCGTATAGAAGACACGTTTATCACGTGACCAGGAATCGGACGCCGTGAAGTCTATTTCGTGTTGTCTAAATTTTTGCCGTGGTTTCTATGCGCTCGGAGTGATCACCTGACCGGCGTCGAGGACCGGAGTCACGTGAGCTATGCCACGGGGCCAGACATGCCGGTGGTGCGGCACTGGTCGCACCTCTTCTTCGATGCCTTGCCGCCAGCGTTTCCTCGCTTTGCTGATTCTGGGATTCTTTTACAGGTAAGACACCTTCGTTTAATAAATTTTATTGCGGTAACCATGCTAGCAGCACTACTATTGTAGTGGCTACCTGTTACTTCCCCACGCTTCTAACGAGCATTTGGAAGGCGCAGTTGCGAATGGAAGTGTCATGGCGGTCGTGACAGAACGTCAACGAAAGGTATGTGGTGATGCTTGAGAAGTTGAGTTAGGGTGCCTGAATGCGCGCGCTCTCCTCCTTCGTCGTCGTTGACAGGGTGGAGACTTCCTAGTGACCTCCGAACGCCATTTTCGCTCACTGACTGCCGCTGTTTGTGTAGGAGCGAGGCGGGACTTCGTCATTGGAAGTGTGTTTTTGGCAGAAAATTGTTGAAAAAAAGTGGGAAAAAGCTTAGAAAGGCGAAATTTTCTATCAGAACACATAGCTGCAAGCGGCGCTTGCGAGTGAACATGGCGGCACCTCCGCCGTTGTCCCCACCCTGTCAAGGAGGAGGAGAGAGAGCGCGCATTCAGGCACCCTAAGTTGAGTAGTGAAGGTATTCGAGAGACGGTAATGTGTTATCAGCTCTATCCGGTTTGTAGTTCTGTTAGAATTGCCTCTAAACGTGGACTTCACGAGCGCTAACGTTTGTGTATGGCGCAGGATGTTTTTGTCTTTCGGGGGCTCGTTTCGACCGTGGTTTGAGTAACCATTCTCTGTCTCAGCTGGCCGCAGTGGGTATGGACGTCACCAACGTGCCGCCTGGAGGAAATGTGCGTGCGATTCATACCGAAGACTGACAGCTATTAGCCGGTACACGGCACAAGTGTTACCCCGAACATGCGTCCAATGCTAACACTCACCTGTCGACCATGACCGCATTCAGTAAGATATCTCTTTGATCTCTCCTCCTACATACTTACCAATGTACCATTTTTTTTCTCCTCGCTGCCTCACCTATCATCGTTTTAGCATAAGCTATAGTTCGTACCGTTTCACTGTTGTCGATAGTGACTTTTATTACACTTAATGTTGTTCATATCCACTTTGTAATGCGTCTTTGTCGTCGTTTACTTTGTCACAGTTACGCCTTGAACCAGAATTTCGATTCGAGGCCAGTATGGGAAGCATGGAGGAAACGCTGCACAACGGGTGACAACTGCCATATCAACAGCCCCGACAAAGAGATGTAGAGCCGCTGAAATATGGTGATCGTATGCTCTGAGCAACAAACAGGTCTGCATCCCAGCGAAACTTGTTTCGTAGCGAGTTTCAAGCTTGCAAATAGTTTCGCAGCAGCGGCGTCGAGCCGCGCCGTTTTGTGCAATCTGTGATATTTTGACTATGTGTGGTTCTTATTCATTTTTATTTTCTCTGAGTCATTTCTCTGTGAACAGCGTATTTTGCATAGTTTGCAAGTCTAGTCAATATTCACTGTATCACTGCCACAATTTCACAACTTTGCCGAAATAAAGTCTTCAATCCCCTTTGAAACAAATTCTGTTGACTGCAAGCCTGCCTGCCAAGCCTGCGCTGGGGGAGAGGGGAAGCACTAGCACGCGGGAGGGGGAAACGACCGGGAAAGGAGGAAACAGACGCCACTTTTGTGGCTTCTACGACGGAAACCACGTGATGCGACGTCATTCCCCGCCCTTTCGCGTGGTCTCTACGTAGAAACCACAAAATTACCGTTTTTCGGGTGTCTGTAGAAGACACGATAGAAGATCCATTTCTAAGAGTGCACGCCTGATCGGTGACAAGTGGACGGAGGATTGATCGGGATCCAGGTTGTAGTATAGAGTAGGAACTTGTTTCCAACGTAGTGATCGTATTCGTAGGAGACGTGCTTCTCGCACAGCTGCTCCAAGAGGTTCAAGTAGCTTCGGTGATTCAGGTTACTGTTGAAGTCGAACGTGTCTATTCGCTGCGTCCCGTTCACAGTGAGCGTCGCCGATTCAATGTCGCACTTCACAAATCGATACGGGTCGCGATTGAATGCTCCCTGGTAGGTTAGGGTGGGCACGAATGCAACCACCACCTTAGACCGGTATCTTCTCTCTAAATAAATCTTCCAGGCCTGCATCCAGGTTGCCAACTGGTAGCAAACGAATACGAGATTCACTTCCGGCCAGTGTGTAGAGAGCCTTGCGCTGCTGCAATTCGGTTTCGTGCCCGAGGAATAGGCTGGGAGACACGGTCATTTTCTTTATGTACAAGGCGGCACTCATGATTTCCACTTTATGCGTGTGCTGCTCCTGATCGGTCTTCATAATTCGGAATTCGGCGGAGCCTTGATAAAAAAAGAACCCTAATTTCCACTGCCGATATGAGTAGCTTAGGCTGCAGGAAAATGTCCGAGTTGATCTTGGAAACCAGGTCGATGGTCTTGCCGGCCCATGTGAGGTTGTATCGTTCGGCCAGTCCACGAGCGCGAATGTTGTTTTCCGATTGACGTGCTTCTTCTTGCGTGTACAAACCCGCTTTATGCACGGTATTTTGCTCCGTGGTGCTAGCTTGAAGCAAAATATCCAGGTAGCTTCTATAGCTATACAAATTATTATTCGTAATCATGGTCTGATTCAAGGAAACGGCTACGTTCTTGAAAAGCGAGCTGGCGAACGCGTTGACGGGGTAGACCTGGTAGTACGTCGTCCTATCGCCCGAATTTGTTTCCGGTAGCGACCCATCGTCACGTACGATGCGGACTCTCGTCACTATGTACGCGGAGTTCAAATCCAGATAGTGATGCCCCAAATTCTAGAGCTGGAACTCTATGATGGAGGATATGTCAGCGACCGGGTAGAATACCTCGTATTCCCCCTTCAGTATATGCCATTGCGTTCCCGACACGGAAAATAATTGTGTTTCCGACTTATCCAACAGAGGAGTGTCGGGATGTACGACGTTAATCGTGTCCATCTCGCAACTAAATTGTTGCAGAGGAACCGGCGTGATTTATGCTGTCGAAGACGTCAGGTTTTCTCCGCTTTCTTCGTTCGGCCCCTCCGAGATCTCGGAGAATTTCTTGGCCCGTATCTTTCGCCCGTACTTCGGAAACAGTCTCCCTCCAACAGATTTTTGGCCACGCGTTTAGCTGCGGCGACAGCCATCTTTTTTGTGTACGGCGATACGCGTTTAAAGAGTGGAATAGCGAAACGCCCAAGCTGAGAAAAGAAATTGCCTCCCCTCTGGTACAGGTGCGACCTGTATACCGTCGGAACACCAAATCCGTAGATAGATACTGCTTTAGTGTACATGCTTAAAGTGCAGCGTCAGCATCGATCTACCGCGATTTTGTAGCGGTAGCTTGCGACCCGTGTCGTCGCGTGTAGAGACGGTGATTCAGGAAATTTCGCGCTGCACTAACTTAAAGTACTGAAGGGGAAGAAAGCTGAAACTCAGTTGCTCTTTCGTTCTATCGTTAACGAATGGAATTAATTTCAGTATTGGATGACGCCCGTTTCCCACTACGGAGGGCGTGACGAGATCCGTGTATATCATAATACTATTAATGGGAAGATCTATGGTCACTTCGTCGACGCCCGTATCATTTTCGGTAAATACAGTTTTCGCGCCGAAACCCAGTAGGTACGCAAAGTAATCGGATAATGTAAGCGACACGTTTTCTCGCAAGCTCAGCGAACACTTCCTCGCCCATGCATCGTACGCGAGGGAAGCCTCGGGTTGCAGACGCTCATTGATGGCGCTCACGAGAGCTTCGGGTGTTTCGCAGTAATTTGGTGGAAGTGAAATGCGCCGAGTTTCCGCCTCTCGAGTGTTTATGTGAATGCGGTACGTCTTCACTATGGGATTACACCTGATGCGCTTTTGGGATCCTTCAACGTGAATGTGCTTCACCTGAATGAGGTCCAGGAACTAGGTTGAGAAGTTGAAATTCACCGGGAGAGAGAGCGAGTAAGTGTTGTCTTTGTATTCCACCCTTGATTATGTATCGTTCGTCGCTCTGAAGAATTCGTTGAATGTGTCGGTAATTAGCGATCGGGGTTCCAAAATTAGATCGTTATTGATCAGTATCACGCGACGAACTCGCATAATAATGGGTCTTTCCTTCTGAACTGGTAGCACGGTTGGGACCGTGCGTACTCTGCCGCCCTCCACATGATCTCCTTCGATGTCGGCGATTCCAAAAGCGAGATGCAGCGGTCTGTCGACTAATTTCACCGAGCGCACGCGCGATGGTATCACTACGTGTTTAACGTAGTGATCTTCCTCGTAAGTCCACTCTATTTCATATTATATTCAATCATATATTTTATACAATAGTGTGTCCGTGTCTTCGAACGTGAGCTGTTTCGTTTGCCCGTTCTCCGTTGATAGCGTTATCAGGTTATCCGCCGCTTGGTTCACGTTCAGGAAGCTGTTGGGAACGGAAAATCCCTCTAGACCAACAACGTACAAATCATCCAGGTGTAGCGGCTTATGTAACGCGATCGTGAGGTCGTTCAGCGTGTTGGACGGGTGCAGGTCCATGCTGGCGTTCAAGAGCAGATACACATAAAATTCATTTTCTGACATCGCTGGGGGGCACCCAAGAATCGTGGTCTTTGGCGTATCCGAACCAGAGAACCAAGTAGTGCAGTACCCCATTAATTTTCTTCTAATCACCGCGGATATCAGTCGCTTATCGTGGTGGACGGGATGCAATTCCTGCTCGTAGAATGATCCCAGTATTTCTTTTCCCGCCGAATCTTTTACGTACACTACGGGTGGATCGGTGTTTCTCGTTCGCGACACCTCGAACACTTCGGCCGTCCACCTTTGATCGTAGCCTTTGGCGAACACACCGCGATCTTACGCGAGCCTCACCTGGTCCCCTATTTTATACTTGCTCTCGCGCGGGGTCGTCTTCCGATTCAATCTGTTGAACAGAGCTACTTCATTCCCGGCATTCACGTTTTTCGGCTTTTCGCCCGTGACGGAATATACCGAGTCATTATAGTCGACCTCTATCTTTGGCAGCGCGTTGATATCATTAAACTTCCCCATACTAGTGAAATGTCTGGCTATTCTTTCTCTAATTGTTCTCTGTACGCGTTCACAGGAGGCCGCCTTCATTCCACTTTGCCTTGTATAGTGATTTAGTAGCGACTGAAAATACAGACGAATGGGGGAACCCCAAAATTCGCTTCCACGATCGGCGAGGAGATTCTTCGGAATTCCATGACGGAAAACTAGTTGTAAAGCTTTCTTTATGTCTTGCGGGCGCTTTGTGCGAATGGGGACCATGTACAGGTACCTCGATAGCATATCTATGACCGTTAAGATGTACTTGTAGCCCTTGTTAAATTTCTGATATTTACGCATATCCAGAAGGCCTGCCTGATATAAATCCCTCACGTGAGTTGCAATGATGGAGCGCCGCTTAAATTTTTTCTTCACCGGCTTGCGACGGGTGTAAGCATCTTCGTTTTTCAGCTGTTCGATGGCTTCTCTGCGCGTGAGCCATCTAACTCTTAACTCCACCTAGCCCTTTCTCCGTGATCTTTGTATATGGCCCCATATTTGCTCCAGCGAGCAATAGGGTGCATTTTTAGAGCGCTTATAATTTTCGATACTTTTTTGTACCATCTGGATTTCTTGATGAGCGCGCTACGACATGCTAAGTAGCTCACGAGAGCCACAATGTTTGAGCGGTTGATTCGTTTCCCTCTATATACTAGCACATTATCCGCCTGCCAGGTGCTTTTGTAAGATTACCGGAAGATGGCCCAGAAGGCACCAACAATCCAAAGCACTGAAAGCGCTCTGCGTTTTCTTAAAAGACAGCGGTATAAAAGACCGCTTCTAAATTCCATCACTCCCAATTATTATATTTTAACGCGTAAGCACTGGAGCTGCAGGCGCCCTTACGGCAGCCACCTAGCTCCAATACACCACAATCCAGTTAAACTTACCTTACGCCTGCCAGGTGAAAACTTTCTTCAATTCTTTTAGCACAGATTTCGCGCGTGCTTTATCAATGCCGGAGGGTAGAAGATTACAATGGAATTGGTTGGGTTCCGGTTTCGGTTTGGGTTCCGAATAGACGGGTTCCAGAGTAGGAGGATGATAGTGAGCGCGCTTGAGCAAGTAATAGAGGGCTTCCAGTACTTTGCCCACTTTTACATCGTCCGAATCGTTGGATTTCAGAACTTCACCTATTTCTATTCTATGAGCCATGACCGATGGCTTTGGATATCGCTGGCCCGGCGGCTCCCGCCACGACACTTGGGAGCCCTGAGAGGAGCAGTGGAAGTATGGGAATGAGACCACCTCGTTGTCCCCTAATATATTTCTTCAACTGCTGGGGGCACTTATGAAGTGACTTGTAAGCGAGGAAGCGGATGGGTTTTTTGTGTTTTTTCAAGTTTTTATGACGTTCCGTCGAAAGTGGGATATTTCCGCGTAGAATGTTCAGACAGATTTCTGAAAGGATTCGAATGTCGTCGCAGCTGAGTTCTTTAAGTAACTCTACAAGGTGCACCGGTTTGCTGGTGGCCAATACTTTGAGGAGCGTGAGATGTCTTCTAAGATTGGTCATTTCACGGGCGTAACAGGAACTGCCGCTCGTGCGATAAAATACCCGTTCGCAGGCTGCGGGACGGAGGTGTTTGCGAGTGAAGATCTACAACTAAATAACCGTGCGCCTTCTCTGTCGACTGGTTATATGCGTCGAGGAAATAGGAGAGCCCCTGTTTCCCGAATACTTGACGTCTGAAGGTTTCGATCTGTTGTACGGTCCGAGCGTTCCGGAACAATACGACATAACTGGCGTTCAGGGATATCGTTCGAAAAGCGGCATTGTGATAGAATAAGGCTTGTGTGATCAGGATCACGGACGCATTTTTATGGTGGCTACCACGCACAAACAGCGACTCTACCTCCGATAGAACCCCCTTTTCCGTAATTTGATCGTCAATAACTATGAGAATGGGATATTGTTCATACCAATCTGTGGGTATCCTGTCCATAACCTCCACGCCGTCGAAATCCTTTTCCCATCCAGCTGCATACTTTCGTACGTAAAGTATCTTCTGCGGTGGAATGCTAAATAACTGGGGGTGTCTCATTATATTCTGCGTGAGCACTGTCTTGCCACACATGGACGCGCCGGAAATGAGAATTCGAGCGGGGTGCTAGAACTGCATGCGCATCATGGAATAACTTGAGGAGACTGTGTGGCGAGGTGTGATGCATCTTTATTTTCATCCATAGCTCCTAGCGCGATTGATGATCGTCTCCAGGACTCTTGTTGTCGCTGCGCCACAAAACTCCTAATCATCATCATCATCCAGGACTCTTATTTCTTCCTGACATAGTTCCTGAACCTCGTGCAGTGATTGCTCCCTGTAAGCCGATAGGTACTCGTCCAAGATTTCGCGTATGATGTCCCGCAACTTGTTTGCGGCGAAACAGGAGCGCGATATGTGGCAACACATCTCGACGAAGTTCTCTCGCTCGTGTGGCGCGTCGAAGTGGAACCACGTGGAGTTGATGCACCTGAGTTGCGCCATCTGGTGGCGCTCTAACGAGGTAAGTTTGGACATCTGAGATAAAGCCGCAGCGGGGCCGCTACCGAGCGCGCCATCTGGCCGCCGTCTGTGGGCCAATGAGGATCGACCAATCAGATGGCTTATAAGTGTAGAAAATGTGCGGAGCCAATCCGCGATCAATGGGCTTAGAATTGACCAGCTAATTGGCTAATTGGAGAATGGACCAAGGCGGGTGGAGCCATGCCGACTCATTAGCATAAAGGCGCCGAGCTAAGCCAGCCAATCACCGATCAGTGGGTTTGGAATGGTCCAATCAGCGCGAAGGGGCCCACTCATTAGCATAAAGAGGCGCGACCCGTTGAGCTAGCGTGCCTTCCTCTGTTGCAGCCGTGGGATGGTCTCTGAAATTTTCTTTTGTTTTTGACCTTATGTTGTTTTTACATGACAGGTTTGCATGAATCCCCATACTGAGATGCTGTAGCAATTGTGGTGGAAGGCTCTTCAGACGAAGGTGGGTCATTGCAGCATGTTGCTGTTTCATCACAGGAATTCACGGCATTTGAGTGATCACTGTCAACCATGGAAAGTGTACTTCCTGATCAGGATTCGTAGTCCCTTATGCATAATGCTCTGTAAAACAGATGATGTTAGAATTGAAAGACGATGGCCGAAGAAAGAAAGACGATGGCCGAAGTACATCAGAGGACTCGCCATAAAACATGTACACTCATGCTTACATACCTATGTGACAACAATAAAAACATATATGCGCTGGAATTTTACAATAGAATAATGCATGTTATAAGAATAACGAGTATGCTAGAAATATGGCTGGTTTTGTGAGACAAAAATGAATATGAGTGGCAATGTACAGATAATTTTAGCGAAATAAATGACTATGTAGACTACTTAAATAGACTACTTACTGCGGTTGACGGACGAAGTGTCGGGTACGGATTTGCTTTCGTGGGCCGGCCATCAGGAAAATGAACCGAGCATACCCAAGATGCAGGAGGGTGTTACCAACCAGAACAGGCTGCGAGCTTACCCGAGCAGACTTTCCGCGATTTCAATCCTTTCTCTGAAGGTTTCGGGTATACCGTGGGCGCAGATCTTTACTTTCTATATCCGAAGGCAATGTGTGCATCGAGAACTGCAAAAGGCACTGACAGTCTATGTGCAGCAGCCGGGCATACTTTCACGCTTTGATGTCGCCTTCGCAGTAATACCCCTTGACATTCGTTTCGTGTCACACGGTGAAATCAAATGGCAATACATGCGAATGAGTTCGGGGAACTCATTCGTTTTTCCCTCTCGCACCGACAGCGTACCCTCGCAGTAGAAAGGTGGCAAAAACAACAATGATAAACCGTTCGAAGAAATGAAAGACGAATGAAAAGTTGTACTCCAATATTTTATCACGAATTCGATAACTTTTGACGCGAAGGAAGGAAGACTAAACACTGTTTTTCGGAGAACTACCCTCGTTCCCAGTCACCACGTTGCCAAGTGCAGGTAGGCTTCTTAACATGGTCGCACGTCCAACTGGAAAAGGTCCATTGCCAACACTCTGTATGGCCAACACTTCTCTCAAAAGACGTTTTCGCCTGTCTGGTTCCCACGCCAGCACCGCCGTCTGGGACCATAGGGGTTGACAATTATTACAGATTCTTAGATGGTCCGACAAGTTTGAATCTGGGCTGTTTTTATGCTGGCCCAACCTTTGGTTAACGCATTGAGATGTTTGAGCTATGTATACAAAGCCACAAGCTAACGGGATTCTATATACAACATTTTTTGCACAAGGAACAAACTTGATGGTTCTGTGTTCAACATTACAGCCAGACTCTGGTTTCGAAAAAGGTGTTAAACGATCTAACCTGAAGTTGTTCCTAAAGAGGAGACGGACCCCCCATCTCATTCGACATCGCCTTCAAGTTATGTGAAATCTTGTGGTAGTATGGAACTACTGCAATTTTCTTGTTTTTCTCATTTTCTTCCATTACACGTTTCGGGCGAGCTTGAAACTGAACAAGTAGATTGTGCTGTATTAGCTTAAACTCATATCCTGCTCTTTGTAATTTGGCAGTCTGTAGCCTGAGAGCACTGAACACAAAATGCGAGCAAGACTTGGTCAAGGCACTGGTTATCAAGGAATTTATCAAACTATTTTTCACCAACTTAGAATGGCAACTCCTTCTTGGCAGAAGGGTTTTTTTACTTGATACACAATATTCCCAGCATGACCCACTTTTGAAGTGTAAGGTCAAATCTAAAAACTTCAACTTCCCGTCGGTAGGATGCTCTTCCGTAAATGTTAATTCGGGGGCCGATTCACGAGCCACACGTTGCAGTTCTACCAAGCAGGAGCGGGAACGAGACATAAATATCAGATCATCGACGTATCTAGCCACCAAAACAGTGTCAGGCAAACACGAATTTACAAAAGCATGTAAATGAGGGTCGAGGCAACCTAAATAGATTTCAGATAAGAACGGTGCAACAGATGAACCTACGAAAACACCATCCTTTTGGGTGTACAAAACGCCATCTATGCAAGTTACATTAGAATCCAAATACAAATTCAGCAATTCCAAAAAATCACTTATTGCAATGCTAGCGTGAGACTGGAAACGTACCAAATTTGCGTTCAAAAGATCCGAAACCCGTTTCAACAGCAGAGGTTTCCTTAGAGAATGAGTACAGATCTTTGACATCCAATGACATCGCAAACATTTCAGAACCATGAAACGGCAAAAGCATTTTCACAAAATCTTGAGTGTTCCTCAGAGATAAGGAGTTGGGTACATCTAAAACCGACAATGATTTTTTTTACCGTTGTGCGACTTAATTTTGTTTGAATTACACTAATTGAAACACGGACTTTCATTTGAGAGCAAGTTGTTTTTGTATTTAAGACACCAGGGCCGAACATCTCAAGCCATTATACAGGTACATCAGTTCTATTTTTATTTCTTTTGCTCGAAACTAGCGAAACATTAGATTATTTCACAGAATCGTTGCCTTTTCAAAGACACCTAATTGGCTAAGTGCCACAAGCAAAGACAACTAAGAAGCCTATATGATGACAGTTGATGTTCTGAGCCAGGAACACATAGAAAGGACAAATACATACAAAGCCTCAAGTGCTTAAGAAATTAATGATGAAAGAAGGAAGTCACTGAAAAGGTTAGCCAGCTGTAGGACTCTTACCAATGCTTACCAATACCGGTGCAAGGCTCTTACCAATTGAGCTAAGCTAGCACACCTCCCCAGCGAGTTCTAAGGGTGCGTCATCTGAAGGGACAAACCAACCACTCTCTCACTCATCCCACTTTCACTCTTACATGTTTTCTCACTCATACACACATTCATACGACGGTATCGACGCAAGAGGCATCTGTTGAACATGATGACAGGCAGTGACTTCCTTCTTTCATCCTTTAATCATTAAGAAGCATGCGTGCGACGCATGCGCGAGCTGCGACGCGCCGCCGCCATCATCTTTGGTGGCTCTCGGTGGTCAAAATAGCGCGGCCGGGGTGCCCTTGGTTCACGTATTCCGTGCGAAAAATGCAACCAAACGATGCGCTGCCGTTGGTTGCACAAGTGCATGTAGCTCTTAGCTGCCTTATTTTAGCCTTCTTATCTTCAGCTTCATGGGTTGTTTTTGTTCGTCAACCACATAAAAGCCATTCTTGTACCGCTGAAAGGGCACACACACTACCCATTCTGTGTACAGAAACCCTAGATATGTTTAATGTGTCTGGTACGACTGCTGCCTTGTAAAAGTATACTAGGCCCTCATGGACCTTGTTCCACGTTTCTTTGCCGTTATCTGAAGGAACATCCGCCGTGTGTAATCCACTTGCCCATAAACACATTCCGCATGCTAACCCACTTTTTCACGTCCAAAAAGCGGTCCAAGAGCCTGGATTGTTCACCCTAGCCCGTTCGACCACTTGATAGGTTTTTCTGCTCTGACACATAGTGACTAAACATGCCATATATGATTTTCCCCCATAATCCCCAACACTTTGTCAAATAATAATGGACCATTTCCGACAACGCGTATGGGCATGCCCAATCCTTGAGTCCCCCATCTTTGAGTGGAAAACATCGCTATGGACCCACCTGCGGGAGACTATCATGTTCATTGTGGGGAGATAATCGGTTTCAAGGTTACGCGGACGTTTGAGATCTGGTAACGAGTACAATGCGCTTTCACTCTTTCCGCATTCTTCTTCCAATCTTCTCTTGCTACTTTCCCACGCAACGTGCCAGTCCGAAAAGCGCGTCACCATTATTGGGGAGGAAAGACACGACATTCGACATTCCGTCGCCAGGGGCGACGCGAATATGGAAATGGTCCATTCCCTATTCCCCTCTCTCTGTCTTCCCTCTCACCGTCTACATATTCATGAAGTTCGTTGTTATCAATTAAACGTCTTGCTGGTTTGAGCCTTCGTGTTTGTGTTTCTTTACGTGTCTTGCCCATC
The DNA here is from genome assembly GCF_037126465.1 of Ornithodoros turicata. Classification (NCBI taxonomy): domain Eukaryota; kingdom Metazoa; phylum Arthropoda; class Arachnida; order Ixodida; family Argasidae; genus Ornithodoros; species Ornithodoros turicata. The sequence continues at coordinate 46,426,696 of NC_088206.1, read as the reverse complement.
GCTCAGGCTTGCCTATGGGATTTATCCACCAACTAGCCTGCATTTACGAAATTCTGTTTTGAACGCTTCCCACCCGATCCGGAGGAGCTCTCATGCTGTAATCCCTGGAGAATAATACTCGCAGTAAAACGTAGAACCATTTGAATAGTGGAAAACCTTACATGTTTTGCGGCGCTTGCTACTTGTGGAACCCATTTCGGGAAACTGAAAAACAACAGCCTTCAGACTGTGGATTTCTCGTTGCAAAGAGGTATCAGTTTTCCGGATGAATGACAATATGGGGAGCTCAGCCCAACACTACGAATGCCCCATACTACAAAAGCCCGTGTTTGCGGAGCAGGATGGGACGACAGTGACCCAAACTGCCCAAACTCAGGCTTTTATATGGACATGAGAAATTGATGTTCTGAGGCTGGAACACATAGAAAGGACAAATACATACAAAGCCTCAAAGTGTCTAAGAAATTAATGATGAAAGATGGAAGTCACTGAAAAGATTAGCCAGCTGTAGGACTCGAACCCACACCTTCTGAATTACCGGTAATCCAGCTGGATTACCGGTAATCCAGCTGGATTACCGGTAATCCAGAAGATCCGCCGAATCCGCCCAAAAATAAAAACCGAAAGCGCGGAACCCTAGTTATTACCAATGCCGGCACTGAACGCCCAGTAGCCGTTCCGTGTGGTGTAGAATTCAAATGACACAGATAATGCTGAGAAGCTTGACGAACTCTGCAGCACACTTGCCCAAAGGGACTATCCAGACTCCCTCCTAACCGAATTCCGTCGCAAGGCACTGACACTCGATCGAAACGAGGTTCTGGAACGCCGAAAAGATTCTGACGCGTGCCAAATAAGCTTCATCACAACGCACTTCCAAACATCAAAGCCATTCTACAGAAGCACGAGCCCCTCCTCCAAAGCAGTGACCGACTTAGCAATATATTCACCCATCCAATACAGGTGACATAGCGACGCGCCGAAAACCTAGCAGACGGGTCTAGGACTTTTCGGTACAGGGCATTTCGGTACAGGACCTTTCGGTACGGACATTTCGGTACACGGACCTTTCGGTACGCGGACCTCCGGTGGTCTCCGGCTTCTTAGTCACAAAACGGTGATTTTTTTTTTTTCGAGTACCTAAAATTGCGAGTACCTAGACTATCATGCAATGCGTTGTTTCAGTATGTCATCCAAGGGAAATACTCGAAGCATCCCATGCACGATACATGTGGTCGCCGCGAAAAGTATAATTTCCAGGCATTGCCTCTACAGGGAGTGACAGCCATAAGGCCGAAAAATCGAATCCCCGAACAAACCGAAAGTCAAAATTCAAGGCTAAGGTTAGGTTAAATTTTCTTTATATGGTTAGTTCAAAAAGAGTGTTTACAGTTTACACGCGCTTGGACGGACATTATGTTGAAATCTTGTGCGAAAAAATTGAACAATGTCTCTTCGGACTTCAGACAGGTCGGTATTTTGATTTTTTGGCCCTTCGTCTGTTAGCCGTTTTAATCTTTTGGCCTTTCGTGTTTTGACCTTTTGATGGGTTTCCCTCTGCAGGACACATAAGGGCTCAAGAATGGTAGTAAATGTGGTGACGGGAGTGTAGATGTTCCCCTAAAATTGCCTATATCTGCATGCTGCAATGATCGCAAAGTAGCCTTTCTGCAGTGCCTTACGGGTGGCAACCAGAAGGGCGTAGGAAAGAATGATCCCGGAGAAAACGTTCCCGGAAAAAAGTACCCACGGTATAGCAGGCGGGCATTTTTATCTGGCTAATTTTGTCCTACTCTCTTTCACAGAAGACATCCCAGATGCCCGTTGTTAATATAGGTCGTCAAAAATGTTATGTTCGTCAAAAAGGAAATGAAGAGGTTGCCGGACTTTTCAGCAAACGTATTTTCGTTGAAAGCCGTTAAAAAAAAGAAAAAAGAAAGAAAGAAAGGTCATGGTAATTTTAATTTACAGTGAACAACGCAACGGACAACGTACTGATGTTTTCGTGCGTGCAAAACCTTGTAATGCCCTTCCTTATACAGGGTGTCTTTTTTTATACAGATTTTTTATTAAAAATCTATAAGAGCCGCAGATATGCCGTTTGGGTGACAATAACTGGCAAAGAATATCTGCCGTCCCAGAGATGTTAGAAGTGAAAACAGGACGTCTGTAGCTCACACATTTTAAATAAAAAATCTGTATTGAGAACAAAACACGTTGCCATAACCAATAAGTCGAAGACCATATTCCGACGATCATATTCCGATATGGCCGTGTACCGAAATGTCCTTGTACTGAAACGTCCGTGTACCGAAAGGTCCGTGTACCGAAATGTCCGTACCGAAAGGTCCGTATCCCCAGCAGACTCCATGGTCCATGCCAACATCAGCAAAACGAGGACCCCGTTAGGAAGCCAGGTAGCCAGGGTAGGCATCGCTTGTAGAAGATCAGAAGATATGCCAGCTGGCGGCATCGGATAAACAAAGAGGAGACGCCGCTAAGGTGAGTCATCGAATTTGAGCACACTTAACTGTTAGCAACAGGTCCAGACACTGCTGGCCGGTATACATGATAAATTGTGGACCTCTAAATAGAATTGATCGCTTTGCCCCTAATTGCCCAATAATCGGTGTATATGCTACAGAATTCAGACGTAGTGCACAACAGATCAACACAAGCAATAAATAATAGGCTGCACAGTGCACATTCACCTGCATCCCAGGTGAAAACTGTTAGCAGTTACAAGTGTCTTATGAAACAATTTCTACTGAAAACCACTTTGAACCACTAAATTTGTACGTAAATGGTTTAAGGTGGAAGTTGTTTCATAAATCATTGAAACTGCAGACATTTTTCACCTGGGATACAAGCACAAGCCAGAGTAAAACAGAGTAAAATCCAGTGCCAGACTACACCGAACCAGGGTGTCGGAGCGAACCGAAAACCGGAACCGAAAACCGAAAAAAAAACCGCTATTTTGGTGCGAACCGGAACAGAATCGAAACCGTACACGTTTTTTTCGCTCAGGAGGGAAACCGAAAAATATATTTAACGGTTTTCGGTCCAAGAAAAAACTTCGCCGGTTTGGACTACGGATAGGCGAACGAAACAGACGTCGTGTGCTCTGAATTAATGTCATGGATACTATACGAGGGTTACGGTTACGGTGGAATGTATGTCGGTATAGTATGACCCTTAGGCTCCCTTTGTAATGGTTTATAGTTCGCGGACGCACACAGACTTCGAGGTACATGTGACTCTCTAGCAATGTGCCGTAGTGTTCGTTTTAATTTGATACCCCCAAACTCTCTTCAACTAAACAGCGACCCAAGGGGGCTGCATAACGGCTTCTTTATCGGTAATGTCGCGCAACGCGTCCCTTTTTTGAGAGCAGCCAAGTTGAATACATTTACGTATACGCGAGGGCAAGCCCGTGCAAAGTGGCAACTCTTTTGTGGACAGGACACGAAGAAAATAAAACGGAGCCGTCGAGCGCGTTTGTGAATGAAGGTGTTCCTCGATTTGCGTCGTACTCGTGCGCTGGTGCTTGCTGGCTAGACAGTAGCAACAGACATTCGGATGGGACGCAATCGCTCCAACCCAGCAAGAAAGTACTTTGCGTATGACATCACGACAAACAAGTCCGTTTGTAGCATGCGCTTCAATAAAGGCGAAAGCCCATTTGTACAGACAGTAACCTACAGGAACCAGAAGCTACCAATTTCACATATGCTCCGTGTATGCGGAATAAATGGGTTTACATTTTGTAACATTGATTTTTTTCTTTTTTTTTTTTTTGTGGGGGTGAATATTCCCAGCAGAAGCGGAACCGGTTAAAAACCGGTATGGACCGTTATTTTTTTACTCCGGAGCAGAACCGGTACCGGATCGTTTATGATGTAACCGAAACGAAAACCGGAACGAAAAACGTTTCGGTTCGACACCCTGCACCGAACACCGCCGGGGGGGTCACGCACTCCATCTCGCTGTAATGTATTATGGTGCGCTGCAACGAGCGAAATAAGATGCTCATCACGAAGTAATATACTAATATACGTGTTCGTTTTGCAACTTAACTTTCGATTTTGTTACGGTGTGGTAGGAAGCGCAATGCAGTGGGCTTTGTATAGCACTTTGAATCAATACGATCTATGAAATATATTTTTAACAAAAAATTGCTTTACTTATTTCAGGCTACAAATAACTGGGCGTTATGCGGAAATCCAGTAGTAGTCGATGGTAGCCAGGGCACGCCGAAATGCGAGACAAGCATTTGCATTGTGCCCAGTACTGTGTGAACTTTCTCAAACTATGGGAGCTATTACTGTCGGGCTCTGCCACGTCTCCCTCCATTTTTCCCCTGTCTTGGATTGGATGATCTGGATTGTTAGGGACTGTATCAAATTATTGAGACTTGAATGCTGAGCGCTGGGTACACTGGGTCCTAATTATTATGAGAGGTTGTCTACGGCATCCTAATGTGGCTCTACGTAGCTTTGATTGCTCATTTTAGCTATCGCTCAATCTTTGGCAGCGATGACGCAAACTCAAAACTAAAGTCGAGAGGTCTTTACTGCGACTCGGCCAATTTTTTGAACATTTCATGTCCAGATTACATCTTCACCCGGACACCTAACTCAAGCCTTGAATTACCGAACTGTTCGGGTGAAATCCGGACAGGTAGCAACCCTAAGTGCGACGATAACGAAACGAAGACTGAGGGGAACTCCTTCGGATCGGGTCCGAAGCATTAAAAACTCGCGCGCCAAAGTCACGTGATCGTCTTCCGTGAGCGACGTCAGCGAACCACGTGACCCTTTCTCCCCTCCTCCTGTACCAAGGCAGCTTCCGAAAAGGTTCTCCCCGATGGGGAAGTTTATCTCGTGTGTTTTTTAACCTTGTGTTTTCGTTTTCGTACACTTTGCAAAGTGTATTGGCGTCACAAATTGAGCGTGTGCGAATCGCATGGGATTGAATCGGAACAATACCGTCGAAGCGGTCGAAGCCATGGAAGGTGTTCGGAAGAGGATGACTGAAGTGCATTTCTCAGGATTGCCTTCTCAAAGCAATATTTATGGCATGACGACGCTTACAATGGGATGGGACGTCAACAGTGTGCTCGTGTCGTGCCTGCAAAGGAATGTCTTCTGCATCGAATATACCCGCAGTGCGAGAAATGTCATGGTTCCCTCTACGAGGGAGGTTCAGTTTACTTATCTGCCTGGTATGTGTGTACCGGTGCTCCGGTTTCAGAACCATGCAATAGTGTGCATGTCACCTCCCCTTGTGCTTCACTAGTTCTTGAAACAGAAGCCGTGATGTATGTTGCGGCAGTGCTGGTATAGGTCAACTTGCCACTCATCCTTGAAGTTTCCTCGGTTTCCTTCTCGGTTTGACACACAGTACAGTTTGACTCAATCAGAAACTAAACGGGAAAGCTTATTCATGAGCCCTGTATACAAGAGCTGTAAACGTTTCACTCGGAGCAACAAGTCACATGGAAAAACAAGCAAAAACACCGACAGACAAGCACACAGAAGACAACACACTGGCGTGTTTGTCTGTCCGCATTTTTGCTTGCTCCGTGTGAATTTGGGCTCTGACCAACTTGCCCGGCTCTCCACACTCAGTAGATCAACAAGTTGGTTTCCAAGAAACCTGAAGAAATACACCATGATAGCAGACAGAAGCTGTTGAGACCATTGATCACCTAGACCAAACAATGCCTGCTTGCTATTTAAACATATCGTGGTAGCCCCACCGCTCATGGCTGTGCTTATAGCCAGAGTAGCTATGCGAATGAGCCTCCTCCAGCTTAACATGCAGCCAGTGATAGCATTAAGCCTAGTATTAGTATTCTTCGGAACACAAATCATTATCTTATTTACACCTGCATGTTAGTATGTGTATAGAATACGTGACATGATAGAATACAAGTCTACAAGAATACATTGAATAGACAGTACGGTGAATCACCAGGACCCTACAACATGATGGTGTAGCAGGGGAGGGAGAATGAGCATTGAACAGGTTCTCTATAGTCTAGATGGCAATAGTATGAAGCATATCACTAGTGTTAATGGAAGATGTCATGCAGAATCTTATCTGCAGTTATCTTAAAGGGTGTTTGACCCTTTCACATATGTGGCTCCTTACATAATGCATATATCGGGTGTAGCCTATTTGAAACCGTTCAAAATAAACGCTCAATAATAAATGCGTAGCTATCCACTGTTAAAAACGTCCAGAATATATGCTTAAATAAATCCACAATAACAATAAACTGCGTAACTATCCATCGTTAATAATCAATTGTCAAACACCTACGGTTAAAAATATATCTTTAAAAAGTGAGGTGAAACCACCTCTCAGTCTTATGCCTCCACCACCCAAAAGCATGGTGAACCTGAAGCAAGGGACTTAAACTAACGTCACAAGTCCAAGCTAGCCTAAACTAGCTCAAACTAACGAAAACTAAACTAAACTAGCTGCACTAAACTAAACTAACCTAATTTTAATGGTGATTCTGAAGTGGTGATCTTTAAGCAGAGATATTAAGCAGTTTATTTTTGGATATTTATTTTTAACTGTGTATTTTCTAAGCGATTTATTCTGGAACATTTCATTCTTAAGCGGTTTATTGTTAATGGTAGACTTCCGGTACCCCCCCCACATATCCATTGTAATACTATTTTTCCTTTGACTAACCCCTATGCATGATGACTAGGGTTCCAGCTTTTCACAGTTATATTTTTTAGCATGTTACTTTGTCAGAATTTGAAGTTTTTTGTCATCTATTTTTACAGCTGAGTTAAAACTGTTATGTGGCCATAGCTCTGCATTTCAGGTCTTGGAAACTCACGATCACAATCATCTGATAAGCCATGAGTTTGGTCCCTGCTATGAACTCGTGAAGGTCGACATGGTGTATCAGTGAGCTCGATCATGCTGCATATTAGTGCACTCACCGGATAACATCACACTTGTAAACAAAGCAGATGTATGTTATCTGGTAAGTGCGCTAATATGCAGCATGATTGAGCTCACCGATACGCCATGTTGACCTTCACGCGAGTTCATAGCAGGGCCCAAACTCACGCCTTATCAGATGATTGTGATTATGAGTTTCGAAAACCCGAAATGCTGAGCTGTGTATATGTGGCACAACTTGCACACCCCAAATGCAGTATCACGATCACCTGGTGACGTGAACATCTTGAAATCTGGATCACATAACGCCGCAAATCCTTAACATAGTCAACGTAGCATAGACAAAATAGGCAACTTTCAGCTTTCAACAGCAAGCTGCCCTTCAAGAAGCCAATTTGTATGTCATCTGTGTTTCCTTGTCCACTTTGAGGTGGACAGGAAGCATGATCCAGAGGAATACCTTTGGCACAGGACATTTTCCAGGTGGACTCGAAAAATGGCTGAAATGATCTCAGAGTGCGCCGTGTAGAGTGGTGTCACCAAATAGGGCACACTGTTCGGTGACTCCAGTGTCAGGGTGCCTCTAGTCAAGGATGAAGTTCACCTGCACTTGCATAGATGCTTTGCGCATTGTTAAGTGAAAGACTGCTGCACAGTGGGTTTGGGCCATCAGGACATGGCATTTTTCTGCTGAGCTCTCAGTTACTGGAGTTTGGAAAAATCCTAATTTTTTATATTTTATAGGCGTTCCAGATAGACGTGAAAGCCTGGAACCTTAAATGTGACCTTGGTGCAAAATAATGATTATCTTTTTTTTTTTTTCTGTATGGTTCTTAGATGAAGTGCAAATGAAAGACTATGTCCTCTGGTTTGATTTTAAGAGTAATTTGTGTATTTTCAACTTACAGAAGGTGCAGATGTGGTGGCAATGGATGCATTCAGCAGGCCTTTAGGAAATAGTTTGGATGTCATCATCGGCATCGCCTTTGTGCGGGTGCGTTGCATCCATATTGGTCAGTGTGCTTCCCGTGGCATAGTAGTGTAGCTGGTTTCATCCTGTAAGTTTCAAAAGGGTGTTGCATTTCATTCCGGGAGTCCATGTGGCAACTAGGACAAGATGTCAGGTGTAAACAGCCCAGTGTCAAAATTGCAAGGACTGAGGGGATGGCCACCATGATGAAACAGGAGTAGACACGCACACAGCACATGTTGGTTACAGCCTTGCCAGTGGGGATCAATGATAGCAAGTAGGATGTGTACCCTCTAACCTTTGATGGGGCCATCATTTGTGCGAGTGAAGCTTGCTTTCTGTCACCAAGCAGAATAAGCATCAGCGGCAGTGTTGAGCAACATGCGGCCAGGTAACTCATCGCTGCTACTTACACTTACACAAGATGGGAAATAACTGTTCTGAGTCTGGAACACACAAACAGATTAACACAATGCGAACCTCAAGGTGCGTAAGGACGTAAAAGGTTGTTCACCTGATGTCGCTGCTTTATCCTATGTTGTATGTGTTTGTGTATATGAGAAAACATGTAGAAGAAAGTGTGAAGACAGTGAGTACGTTTCCTGTTCATTGAACATGGCCCGTTGGCAAGTCATCGCCAAACTGTGTCAGTGTAGCATAATGGTTAGCTCACTTGACAGGCAGTCCAGAAGTGCGGGTTCGATTCCTGTCTGGCTTATAACGTTGTCACCCAAAAACATGAAAATCATTGATAGGAGCACCAACTCCAGCACAACTTCACCACAGTTATGAAGTGAAATTAAAAATTACACGCAGAATTCTGATTTGCCTAAAAGCTTGCTCGTTCTCAATTAAGTGTTGACAATTTCCATTGTAGTGTCTCCAGTTGATCATTTCTGACACTGATGCCAACAACTCAATATAACAACTTCCAGTAACAATGATCCTTCAGTACATCTGCTCACTAGCAGATAGTTTCATTTTATAATGGGCTGTTCCAAGTCTGTTGTGCGTCCGATGATTTTTACACTCCTATGTTGTGGCAGTCAGCAAGCAGTTCTTGCGGTATTCATATTTTTGCTGATTAGTGCGGAAGTTACAGTCCCAATTCCTGATTTTGGGAAACCATATGAATACACATCATGTCATAATATCTCGAACAGGCCCCAGTGGACCAGTTGATAGCATGTCGGCCTACTTATTTTAAGGTCGCAGGTTTGAACCCATTTGGGGGCGGGAGCAGCTTGGTGGCTGGGTACAAGATCCTTAGGCACACTATCTTCCGCCAGGGACATTAAACACTGTGTGCTCTGTACTGAGATTTCGGTGTTAAAGAACCCTCAAAGTGGGCAAAACTAATCCACAGACCGACCACTGTCAATGCACCTAGATACAGAAGGCCTGCTTATTGCCTCCTCTTCCTCCTTTGCTATGTGGACATATATAGCCGAATTCGTCTGCCACTGCAATTTTCCGTTCTGCAAATTCAAGAACCCGCAAATGATTGCAGCTTACTTGGAACCTGCAGACCTGAATATTTAGACAAAAGGTGCAACACGCTTTCCAGAAAATCAGATTTGGGAAAGATTTGGGCCGTTTTGCACTTTATTTCTAAGTTTTACCATTTAGTATGCGGGAACGTTCAACTACCACTCCCAGACAACGGTGGTTCATCTTCATGGCCACGACCGGTGAAAGCACATTCGTGATTTGCTACGGCCGTTGAAAACACAATCCTGATTGGCTGACTCTTAATTGTTACGTCACGTCGATGAGCGCGCAGGCTTTCTGTATCTAGGTGGTGTTGGTTCTGCCCAGAGCTGTATGTTAAAAGGGAGTCTGGCCATTAATGGGTCATGCCTATACCTGAAGCTCCACCCACTTTTTCAGCTTTCTGACCAATGGAGTCTTGAACTATGGGGCGCTATCAATCAACCTATCCTCACAATTTGTCCCCCTATCCAACATGGGCAGCGCCATTTTGGGTGGCAAGTGGATTGGATGGGATTGAAATGGATACCTCTTGATTGAAATGCAACCTGCAGAACTAGTGGATTTTTTGTGCAAATTTGATGATCGCCACCTAGGGAGCATAAGGCACGTCGGCAGAACCACCTGCTGGGACACATTCTGTAGTCGGAATGATTTTTAAACAAATCTACATGAATAGTTGGAATATAAAAGGCAAGAATGTTTATATCTATGAAATCCAGCAATTAAATATAAGATTGTACAGCACAGTGCCGTTTCTGTTATGATTCTGTTGACAACATGATCCCGATTGGCTGATTATTAGTTGTTATGTCTCGTCGACGAGTAAGCAGGCTTTCTCTATCTAGGTGATGTTGCCACTGTGGTGTCGCTCATGATCATAGTTGTCTCGTGATGTAAAGCCACAAATTATATGTTATCTCAACAGGTGCGTGCATGACTAGCTTTGTTTGTTTGTTTGTTCGTTCGTTCGTTCATGTGGGTGTGTGGGTGTGAAAATGAACACACATGTGAAAATGAAAAAAAAACACATGTGCTGCCCCCATGGACAACACATTGTCAATATTATTAACATGTGTGACATTGTGTACTAACATTTAAAAGCTGAAGCGACGCACTCACACACACTGCGCGCGAACACACACACACACACACCGCGTATTCAACGGTGCGTGCGTGCGTGCATTGCTTCAGCTTTTGTTACACAAAACGTTAGTACACAATGTCACACATGTTAATAATATTGACAATGTGTTGTCTATGGGGGCAGCACATGTGTGTTTTATATTCTCATCTTTATCAGCTGAGCAATGAACCAGCCGCGTGTCTCGTGACACTTGTTCTTGTTTCATTAAACCTGTGTGAACATTACCATCAGCCATGTCTTGCTTGGTCCTTTTCGTCGTTGAGGTTCTGCGTACACCCTAACAACACATTCTGGTTGTGATGCTGTTTTTCAGTCCGGGGAGAACCAGCCATCAAAGCAGTACCTCAATATTTATTCCCAAGGGGAGCCAGGCACTGGGGTGGATCTTGACAAGATAGCACGTGAGTAGAACGACTCCCGTATAAGCAATTTTGCATCTTTGAGATCAAAAGTCTGGACTTCGACTTACAAAGAAACTATACGTTTTTAGTACTACTCTGCATCTGGAACAAAATACATGTGTATCTCACATATTTTTGAGAGTATTTTATACCATTCTAATCAAAATATGTTTTTCTCATTCACTGTGTAGTTCTAATTGTAGTGCATGCCGAACAAAAAATTAAAATACTCTACATCATTTTTTTTGTGTGTCGTGTAAAGTGGTCTAAAAGAAGCTGATGAAGTTCTTCAGTGAACAATGGCCTCTTAAACCTTCATATTTTACCAGACAATAAAAACAATATTATCCTCCAAAAAGCAAATATGTATTGCCGTTATGCTCAGTGTCATCTATCTGTGCAGAGGGATGCCTCCATTTGGAGTTGGATTACATTCCCTACCAGCTGACCCATTCACAGTAAGTGGCACAAGCAGGTTGAGACAGGTTCTAAATTGTTTGTTAGGTTATTTTCAGACGAACAAGCAGGCAGGGAAACAGTCTTTCTCGTGAGCGGCTGTGACCGCAAGATCCATGTCTTTCGTGAGGTAAAGCACAGAACTCAATGAGAGATAGCAGCACTAAATGGTGCATTGCAGGATGAGTCACACCAGTCATACAGTGAAGTTCCCGTGGAGGATCATTTTCCAGAGTTTGTGGATATACCAGATGTGTAAGTTCTTATTTGTCGGTTTTAGTTTCCCACACCATTTAAAAAAGAAAAGAGGTGGGTACAGTGTGTCTTTGATTTGTCAAGAAGTGCAAGGGACAGCATAAAGATGTGCAAGCCACGATATGTGGAGGGCACAAGAAAATTCTCCTGCAGTGATTAGGCGAATCATTTGAGAAGACCAATGGCAAGCCTCTCTGCATTACCCCACTTCTTGGATGCCAAACGACAGGACTACCGTACAATACCGAGTGCACTGATGGGTATCACAAAAGAACACCATCTGCTGAGAGCTGCCTATACCTTGCTTCATGAAGTTATGTTTTCCTTGAAATGGTTGCTGGTAGTACTATACGCATAGTAATTTCCTGAGCTGAACAACTGTTTCTCTAACCATTGTTGTGGAAAACGTTTCGAAATATATTGTATCTGCACGTCCAGTTGTCCCATAAAGGTATACGCATCTATGCTACCCCATCTAGAAGACACAGGTGCACTGTAGCACGGGTGCAGGTGCAGACACTATATATGCAGCTCTTCCGTTAAACTCCCAGCACTTATTTTTTTCTCTGTGAGATGGGATGAAGATACCAAAAATAAGCGTTACAGCCATTGTTTTTGAGAGCTGCACATATGAAGCTACTAGCTTTTCCCTTAAAGCCACAGTGGATACTGATGACAACAGCCATTCGACCACTGGTGTTTCCCTGAAATGCATGTATGGACTCCAGATCAAGCTGTGAAGTAAGCAAGGCAAGGACCTCATGTGATGTGAAGACGGAGACATAGTTAGCTTACACGCATATAAACTTTCCACTCAAGTCAGTAAACGGTGGGTTGTTCTACAGCACGGTTTGTCTTTCTCATGTCTTTTGGTTCTCCTCAGCTGATTCAGACCAGCTCGCATGGCATAGTGCAGTGGTTCCTAAACTTTGCCGCCCCGCGGCCCATAAATATATACACAACCTTGTCGCAACCCCCCCTTCCCCTCGTCGCGATGCCGGACGTCTTCCGATCTCAGCGCATGAACGCTAGCCAAAGCGATACACTGACATCTTATTGGAGCTACAGTCAGAGTGAGTTCTCTGGGCCAAAAAGTCTTGCATAATGGCATGCAATGGCACGCATCGACAAAGCACGTGAAATGGTTTTCCTAGGTTTTTGGCGTCTGCCTTAATTCGAGAAGACGGCACTGAGCGGTGCTCATGACGTTGATTTCTGCCCCCGTGCACAAGTGAAAGCAGGCGTGAAAACGAGGTTGTGTGACGTATGCAAGCGTTTTTATGAGAAACCTCCTGGTCTGTGGCGACAGGCCTCCTGGTAACGTAGAAGAAAGAACGGGTAGGGCGTGGTTTTCCTTCTTTCTTTCTTTTTTTTTTCTGGGCTGCTTTGCAACCCCCCTCGGAACGTGTCGCAACCCGCAGTTTGGGAACCACTGGCATAGTGGATAGGATGATCACCTTCCATGCCGAGACTTGGAGGTGACGCGGGTTCGAATCCCTGCACCGACTGTGCTGTCTGAGGTTTTCCCTGGTTTTTCCAGCAGGCTTTCCAGGTGAATGTTGGCACAGTTCCCCCCTGAAGTCGACCTGAAACGCATACTAACCCCATTGTCCTCTACTCCTTCCTGCTGTCCTCTCTCCTTCTGTCCACGTCTGTATGCCACTCGTAGACAGTTGGTTCGCGGCACTAACACGGAATTTTTTTTAAATTCTGTGTACGTAGTAGTTTTGCTACTCCGCTAGGTTTTTTCATGAATACGTCTGGCACAGGACACTGAAACAACGGACATCGGTTTACAAGAGTCCATTCATTCGACAGATATATTACAATGATTTCTTCGAAGCTAATGTTAGGTTCAACACTTACAGACAACGGAGCACATAACAGCTAACACATCACAGTTACAGTCACATCTGGCGATGTGGGCAATTGTCTAATAGATTGATAGGCCACATGTCGAATTGGAAGCAGATACGATTACATACGCTACTACAAGCATGCTCGAACTTGTTCTGGGCGAAATTCTTCTCGAAGTAGATGTTTCCAGCTTGCCAACAATCATCGTAAGGTGGAGAACGGACAGCAGTGCTCGTTGTCAGAGCCTCTACTTGCATGAAAACTGCGTTCACCCCTTCGTAGACACATTGAATCTGAAGTGGACGGAGTCTGCAGTCCTGTTCTTTGCTGGGTTTCCCGTTCGGCTTTCTTTATCACACAATAGAGCCGGCAGCGCTCCGCATTGCTCATAGCCATAACTATTCTATTTCTTAAGGCACGATGCCTTTTATTAGCCACAAATTTAGGCATTTAGAGCTGGTGCTCTTAGTATCTCCACAGATGAGTCCTGCACTTTACTACAAATCATCTCAGATTGTAGCCTGTAGTGCTGTGTACACGAATCGACTCTAACTTCACACTTTTAGCTACGCAAACGAGACAAGTGCGCTCACCAAGACGACAGAGTGAATCACCCTTTTGGCAACCAACTTCAAACACTTGCTGCGCCCACGGGGAGCTGAGTGGAAAGTTGAGGCCGGTTTCATTGTTGTTTTCAACCTTCCAGAGATCAGAGGTTACAAAGCAAAGGGGAGGGGCCCAGTAGGTGCCCCGCCCCTTGCCCTCGTAATCTCTGATTGACAGTTTGAGTGACGAAAGTGACAGTTTTCATGACGCTCAACTTTCCAGGATGCCACCCTACCTCTGTGCCAATTTAATTCACTTAAAAAAAAGCTGATTCAGCTTGAGGTCCACAGGCCCATTCGAGAAGGTCATGGCAGCACTAGATAGGTATTGGAATCAACTATAATGGTGTTTAGGTCTTATATGGACACAGTCAAAGCCCTGTGAGTGATGAGTACTTGCACAGCTTCACTCATTTGTACAGTGCCTTGCACAAGGAAAGTGTACTGGCCTCTGTAGATCAGTTCGAAATTTGACTGCACACTGATCGCTAGGTTGGACACAAACCTGGCAGAGGATGCCAGTAATTGGGCAGTGTGGTCTTACCAGTGGCTTTCTTAAAAATCATCAGCATCCCATTGTATCTTTCTTATTCGTATTGGGCACATTTGTCGAATAAGTGTTTTACATTTTGACGGGGGTTTGGTCCCCTTTTGCAGATCACTAATAAATGAAACAAACAAATGAAACAAAACATGCGGTAGTAAGAAATAAAATAATCGTTTTTCTACTGAAAAAATAGACACGGTTCGTGATAGAGTCTACTTGCATTGACAGAGTTCTCTCCATGGCCTTGAAGTATGCAGATGATGACAGAAAACGCATATCTGCTTTCTGCTGTGAGGGTGGCCTTGTCAGAGTTGCTGTGACAGAATTGCAGCGTGGCGGTATGTTCCTCTGCACTCAAGACAAGGTACTGCTGTGACAAATGCTCCTTTCATTTCACAGAGCTTGTAGTGACATCGTCGTGGGTGAAAGACATTGATTCCCCCCTGTCTGTGATACAGATTTTCAAGGACTCTGTAGTAAAGCCTATTCCGGAATTTCTTACGAAAGGTGAGCTCTAAATGCTGGCTCACAATGGTTACAGCTCCTGTCATTATGTTTTTCTTCTCCCACAGTGGGCATTGCAAAAAGGGAAGGTTCAGGAGAAGAACCTATCCACCTTCTTGTGGGAAACACGCTCGGGCCCTCACTTGTCTACAGGTGGTGTATCATTATGGTGTATCATTATGAACGATGAACACTCAATGGGCCTCTGTCTGTAAAGTTTCTGAGGTCACATGTTAGGTATAGTGCTACTTGGAGACGTGCACAGCTATCACTCTATCGGAACAGCAAACGTTCTGTCTTGGGACAGGTGTTAGATCAATTAAAATAGGATGTTAAGGAAAGCAACCTTCAAAGTGAAGGTCATTAACTCCACACCCCAATTTAATAGTGCTTTTTTTTCTTACTGGCAAGGCATTGCTGTCATCTGTTCTTTCCAAATACATATTCTGTGACAGCACTGTTATTTTGAATTCTAAAGCAGACCTAGTGCAGAACTGGTGCAAAGTAGCAAAAGGCTCAAGGGTTTCTCCACCACTCTGATGATTTTGAAATTCCTGCATGCACACAATCAACGTTGTGATTTCGTGTTACAGCAATTTTTTTTAGACAAGCACTCCATTGCAATATTAACTGCGCACAAGGTAAGCGATAGATTCACTGAGACGAACACAGAGTGGAGCCATGGAAAAAATCGACGAGGGGGGAATGAAATGTGGCCCTTAGGATTCAGGTTCCCAACCCCTGACCTAGTGTGTCATCAACTAACAGTGAACGTTGGAACTCTGGGAGCATTGTACTCTGTGATTGACTATGCTGCATGTAGCTTTATACTGCTATGAAGATCAAAACAAGAACCTGACCAAGCATAAATTGAGTGGCGGGTTTTATTTCAAGGGCTGCAAAACAGGGCGAAAAATTTGTGATATCAGGTGGAAACACAGATTTTCGGATGAAAGTGCTTCTTGCATTTCAGATGAACACGAGCAACACTGCTGAATGCACACTGCAAAGCGTTCTCTGGTGTGCCGTACTGGTGGCTGAATTTGCATTTGGAAAATTTATATTCGGGATTGTTTGGGTTTTACCCTAACTGACGATGATGCAAATCGGAGGTTAAAACATATTTTTTACAGAATTTAACCGAAAAACACAAGGCCCTATGCATATGCTTGTATTATTGTATACATAAGCATTCTGCTCTGTAATATACACAGTGTAGTGCATTTTGTGCCATACCACATCAACGATTGATAAATATTAGCTGGTTCCACGATTCATGTGCAGCATAGTTGTGTGACATGGTTGAACTGTAGTAATCTTTGAGCGTGGATCTTGGAATATCGAAGCCAACTTCTTTGAATGCCTTTTCTCCATTGGTTTAATAATAATAATAATAATACCTTTATTTGGCCCAACATTGGACCCAGAGTACTGGGAAAAAAGCTACACTGGGTAGCTTGACGAGTCCCAGACCCTGCGCCTCACACAGCGGAGCATACAAATATGTAGAAAATACGTACAAATGGTATTCAAACGCGAAGAACAGAAACGGAAACAGCAGACATAAATACATTTCAATACCATGCATGAATAATTAACACTGCAGGGGTATATTTACAAATATTAAGTCGACGATGACAGTAATAATAAATATGACAATAATGACAGCAATAACAATAATGACAAGAATAGAAATACAGTAATATGGGGTTAGTGGTTACGCACCAAGAAAAAGGAGTTTGATATTTTGGATGCTTGTGTACATAAAATCCATTTCCTTATATTTGTTTAATAGTGTGGGAAGGGTGTACCGTAGTTCGTACGCAGTTTTCTAACCTGCCAGGATAAAGGGGCTCAGAATTTATATGCGTTAGTGTCATTCCAAACAAGTGCAACTAAATTGCAGAAATGGGGATTGTTCTGAAGGTAGGAGCGTCTATATGTCATAATCAAACGATACTCATACATATTGGGTATTTTAGTGAGGGATAGGTCAAGAAAAATTTGTTTTGTGCTTGAATAATATTCGGCATTTGCGATTGCACAAACTGCCTTTTTCTGTAAAAGAAACAAGGCATGTATGTTCCTTTTACTTGACGTACCCCATACTAGATGACAATATTGAATATGAGACAGGAACGATGAATTATATAATGTTAGTTTAACCTGCATAGGTAGATAATAATGCCTATACAAGATTCCAACCACTGCGGAAATTTTAGATTGTACGTATTGGTAGTGGTAATCCCAAGACATAGTGTCGGAAAAACATACGCCTAAGAGTTTGAAGTTACTCATGATCTCTATACACTTATAGCTAGGGTTCGTGGTATTCGGCATTTTCCGAAAAATGCCGGAAAACACCCCCCGAATGATTTTTTCAGATTCGGAATATTCCGAAAAAATACGAATTTCTCGTATCCTGACAGCTGCCATTCCTGGAACCGCAAAGGGAAATCCCCTTGGAATCTCCCTTTGTCGACTATTTCTCGAGCGTGGCATTATCTTCGGGCTGTGCCCTTGTTTCGTTATGCGTAAGCACTTATAGGAGGATGACCTCAGCTCTGTTGATGAATCTCGTATGGATGATATAAAGCGCGAGTTTTTCGAATATGCTGCATGCCCTGCCCCTCAGGTGGATATATCTCCTATTCAGTTTTGGACGACCCGTTCGAGCACATGGCCTTTGTTATCGCAATGCGCCTTAAGCATACTGGCTATTCCTGTTTCTAGCGCTAATGTTGAGCGCGCGTTCTCTAAACTGCGTGTTATTAATCACAAGGAGCGAGCCGCTATGACAGATGCGAGCATGATGATGCACGCTTGCATCTATTACAACAAGAGGTAGTCTCATTGTTTGCTGGTTTGGCACAGGCAATAAAAGACATTGTTAATGAAACCATGAATCAATTCACTTCTTTTCGGTTCGTTGTTACTTCGCCCGCAAAATAGGCTCTCCTTCATGCGAAATAAATAGATGCCCGTATTCGGGCATTTATTTTTTGGGCAGAATATAGATGCCGAAAAAATCCGATTTATAGTCCCCAATATAAATGCCGATAAACACCCCCCGAATTGGGTTGAAAATAAATGCCGAAAACCACAAACCCTACTTATAGCTAATAGTAAGTTGAGTGTCCCATTCTACCCATTTGTTAGTGAGTCGGAATATCGTAGCTTTTGTCTTATTGGTGTTTATTGTAAATTTATTTTTGGAGGCCCACGACTGAAGGTGTTCAAGAATAACGTTACCCTTTTGTATTAATTCATTTGCTTTACACCCTGATAGGAGAATGCTCACATCATCAGCATAAATAACAAAAGACGCTACACTGTTGATATTGACAATATCGTTAAGATATAAATTAAATTAAAAGGGGCCTAAGGTGCTACCCTGAGGCACAGCAGCAGTTACCTTTTCGAGGTCCGAGATTGCAGAGTCAATTTGCATACATTGTTTTCGATTGCTTAGGTATGTTCGAAAAAGTTCAAGAGCATTTCCTCTCACGCCGTATTTATATAACTTCTTTAGTAACACATCATGGTCAATACAATCAAATGCCTCTAGAAATCAATAAACATTCCCAGCACAATGCGTTTTCTCTCAAAATTACCTAAAATGGTACCCTTTAGATTCAGTAAGGCTAACTCGGTTGACATACCTTTCCTAAAGCCATGCTGGGCGTTAGATAGCAATTTATGTTTGTCCAAAAAACCCATTAGCCTTTTATGAATTATCTTCTCTAAACCTTTTGAGAAGAT
The DNA here is from genome assembly GCF_037126465.1 of Ornithodoros turicata. Taxonomy (NCBI): domain Eukaryota; kingdom Metazoa; phylum Arthropoda; class Arachnida; order Ixodida; family Argasidae; genus Ornithodoros; species Ornithodoros turicata. The sequence goes on along the minus strand of NC_088206.1, from coordinate 46,407,771 downwards.
GGGAAGTATAGAGACCGGTCCTTCTCACCGCCTTTGTGTATTAGGGACACTTTTGCAATTTAACTTTAGTAATTTAGTAACTTTACCAATTACTAATATCATGTTAAAGATATGTGTAAGTTATGGAGCTAAAATATCGATGACGTAATTTAGCGGTTTCACTTGGAGCCCATCAAAATCTATACTCTTACTGTTGTTAACAGAAGTAAAAACAGAGATGACCTCCGTGGATGTAGTGGGTTCCAAGAATAAGGATTCCCTTATGTTGGAGTGTAACATAATTTCCGAAGATGGAACTTGTGACTCTGTCAAAAAAATGTCTGTCTTTTAAAAAAAAAAGAATTAAATGCGTCAGCTAGCGACTTGTCAGACACCGCTTTGCCGTCAACATACATGCAACCTATTGACTCCTTCTCCTTGGTTGCACCTGTGATGCGTTTGATGTTTTTCCATATCATGTCAGGTTTGTTTAACAGTGACTCCTCCTTAGCTTTGCATAACACTGAGTTGACATGGTTCCTATACTGCTTCCATGCTAGAAGATCACTGTTCTGCCTTGTCGCCAGGAATGCCCTATAAAGTGCTCGTTTTCGGTGTGCTGGTTTCATATCTAGATACAAAAACAACCCATTTGAACTGAATATGAAAGGCCCTGCATGCATTATACTTAAGCACACAATTATCATAAGCATATCCATATAGGTACAATAAAAATAATAATTAAAAAATTATAATTGAGAGTAGATTTACACGCAAAGTGAGTCGGCCTATTCGTCACTGCAACGTGCCGAAAAACACAGACACAGCTGAAGTTAGACAGAACACAAGGCGCACTTCCAACACGTCTTTACTACACAGAAACACAAACAAGGATCCGAAACCCTATTCATGTTGCGACATGCTGCACTTACCACAGGGTAGGACTGCGGATAATTTTCACCACCACTTTTTGCTCACCAACTCCCCTTTGCCTGGCATTACCATTCTGCAAGTCATGCATGTACTAGGAGAAGTGCAGTTTATACTTTGCTTTGCATGCGGATCAAAGTTCAGTTAGCATAGCATTCGTTTGCTTGGTAGCATAATGTACAGGGTGTTTTTTACCCTTTACAGAATTTTTATTAAAAAGTTATGAGAGCAGCATAGATGTTGTTTTTGCAGTTGAGTTCCACGACCAGGAAGAAAGTAGTACTTCCTCTCGAAGAAAGTATGCAAGTACAAGATGACTAATTACCTAAAATTCATTAACTCTTTAATTAGGGGATTTTGGACGAAAGTGAGATAGCAGATCGAGAGATGAGCTCGTTGAACGCCATTCCACGTTTAAAAAATCCTGAAACACCCACAGGCTTTAAAATATCCATCCCCAAATTTTGATATGCATGTGAGCCGAAACTGCAGCGACTCGGAACGCAGGGAGTACAGCGCTCATTTTACGTCAGAGGGCCACGTGATTTGGAGCAATGGAGATGATTGGTGTAGGTACTGCCCAGCTGGGCAGATAAACTGCCTTCCGGTCCAGTTAAGCCTCCGTCGGTGAGGGTGATGCGCTCCTGAGGCGCACTTTTTCCGTTTTGGCTCATTTGCATACAGAAATTCAGTGATGGATAGCTCACGGCACGTGCTCTTTTCTCGATTTTTAAAAGATGCATTCTGCTACCTCGAGTTTGCCAGAAATTCCCTAATTTATTTATTTGTTTATTTAGTTTACCCTGAGGGCTTAGGAGTGCAGCAAAGTAATTAAAGAGTTAATTAATTTTAGGTAATTAGTCATCTTGTAGTTGCATACTTTCTTTGAGAGGATGTTCACCTGGCCATAGCACTCAACAAAAAAAAAAAAAAAACTATGCTGCTATCATAGCTTTTTTTATAAAGATAATGTAAATGCTCGAATTTCACCTCACGTGAAAAATAAAATTATATTAGAAATCTACTTGCCTGAACCCTATGGGGTCAACACTACTTCATCTCCAGGGAGATTTTGCCATGGCTTCTGAGCACTTTTATAATTTATTCGCGAGAAATTCCCAATTGAACTCCGTAATTTGCCAAGTCAACCTGACATTTTTTTTACGGCAACAGAAAGCGCATGCCTGATTTACCTCATTCTATTTCAAAATACATTCACTACTACAATGATAATAGCAAGAAAAAAATTGTGGAAACAGTCGTTTCGAGGTGTGCAAATTGCCAGCCATGCTCAGATCTCCGAAAGAAGCGATGCGAAGAGGCCATGTACCTGCCACTTTCCCTTGTCCAAGCTTTTGCTGACAACTGCAGGGGCCCTATTTTTGTCAAAAAGTAGTCAACTTTGATTACTTTATGTCACAAATTGTTGGGCAGAGCTACCAGAGCACGCTCCACCCATAGGCTCCGCCCTTATCTTGGGATATTTATTACTAGCCCTTGTCTCTAGCGTATGAGCAGTGTGAAGGTCACCCACTGTCTGCATCCGCTACTGTGTAAAGGAACCACGCTCACACACTCGTATTTTTCTTATCACCTGCAGACTTCAACATTTCCTATGTAGAGCAAATAGATTACACATGGACACTTTTCTTCACGGCTACACAAATTTCTCTTTCACAATACAGCCTTCCACTTCCATCGAGAACACGCAAGGGCGGTCTGTGATGTGGGCACACTGATAAAGCGCGAAGATTGCAGGATCAAGAGCTCGACTATCGGTTGAGGGCACGCAACATTCATTTCTGTTCTTTACGCCTTCTTCACGTAACGACCAATGACAGGCGAGACACAAATTAATCGAGGTCGATTACTTTGACGAGGATAGGGCCCCAGCATGGTTGCTACGTAAAGTTATCTGGAAGAAGAACGAGAAGGAAAAGAAAAGGGTGGGTGACAATTTTTGCAGGTGACCGTCGCACTTTGCATTCATTTGACGGAGAACTGAGCTCGTCCAACAACTTGCACGCCTCGAAATGACATTCTTTGCAATTTTTTTCCCAGCTATTACCAAAGCAGTAGGGAATGTATTTTACAATGCAATGGTATAAATCTAACGTGTGCTTTCCGTTTGTTTAAAAAAAATGTGAGGTTGACTTGGCAAATTTCGGATATCAATTGGGAAAGTTCAATTTTTCACAAATTAAATTTGATAAAAGTGCTCAGAAGTCATGGCAAAATCTCCCCCGGGATAGCTGGTAGATTTCTTATTATGATTTGCCTTTTTTTTTTCTCTCTTCGCATTGGTGAAACACCCTGTAGTATATTATAAGCAATAAGTTAAAGGGGCACTAAAATGCAAAAACAAGTTCACTTCAAATTACGTTACACGCTATGTTAATTTCGTACTTGTTGTCGTAATTCAAAACTTTGATTCCGTTACGAAGCTACAATCAAAATTATACCGGACTCTTTCTTGTTTCGGCGCTAAGCAGAGAACAACGCTTCAGCTCATGCATCGGTGTTTTTAGTCCAAGCTGCAGTGCCACGCCAAGGAGCAGTCCCGGTGAAAAATGCGTTGCAAAGTGGACTGGCGTCGCTGTCCGAAGGACGTGAAGATAAATGTTGTCGGTGGAACACTCGCGAGAACTGTTGTGGGCGAGAATTCAGTGAATCGGTATTGAAAAATGTAGCAGTGCGCATCATGCCGAGCCAGACCTTCAAGGTAGAGGGGGCTCGATACAAAAACTCACCCCACTTCCCCCTCCCCCCCCCCCCTGATCGTGTGTGCGACAACACACACATACTTGTGCACAGTGCAAACTGTGGATGAAAAAAAAAAAGGAACAAAAATACGGTTACATGTATAGGCTGTCATGACCAATGAGGTGGTGTCATGAGATTGGAAGTATTTTGAGAAGCTCATACTTTGAAAACCTTTCAAGAGCTGCTTAGATAGACGCCGTGAACTGCAAGAACTTTCGCGGTCGTCACACTGGTCCCCCCCATATATTATGTTCACCTTGGATTTGCACAATTTGTGCGGGTCGATCGGCGGCAGGTAGGGGGGACTCGAGCCCCCCCCTCCCCAGCCCTCGCGTGGCTATGCCACTGTGCCAAGCATATACAGAACACTACGATCCGACTCGTTCCAAATCCACACACGCACGATAGGTATGCGCGCACTTCTCCTGCTGTTTCATTGGATGCCGCTAATCTTTGCCTCCGGGGGATACCATTCGTTGCTGCTAAAGACGGATCTGTTTTCATTGTGTTTTTCTTCTAAAGAGTAGTGTTGTGTGAACTAATTTAGTTTGAATTGTACTAATTGAAACATAGACTTTCATTTGAGAGCAAGTTGTTTTTGCATTTTAGTGCCCCTTCAAGATAGTCCACATACTCACATAGTCCACATACACACCCCTCTGAAAGTCCACATACAGAAATCCATTGGAATTAAATGTAGGATCTGTATAAATGGCATACACTGTTCTTAGTACATGTATGTAGTTCTCAAGAATTCTTATGTGTGACTTCACATGCATTTGCTGAATTTGAGTGCCTGTTTTTCTTCACTCTTCTAGTTACTGTGCTGGGTGTATGCACTTTCTTAGAACAGTTGAGAAACGTTGAGGCAATGAAGCTGTGGATGTATTGATTGTATTGTCACAGGGACATATTGCAGCAGGGTCTCGACAAGTGTGCAGTGCTCCCACATAGTGAGCACTTTGATTCAGTCACCTGTGGTTGCATAGCAGATGTGGACATGGATGGAACGCATGAAGTGGTCTTGGGGACCTATGGCCAGGTGAGTGGCCACAGTACGAAGTATGATGTGTCCTAAGGATTGTAATCCTTGCAGGAGGTGCTTGTTTTCAAGCTGGAGGATGAGCGGTATGTGCCTCTATGGCAGCAGACAGTGTCCCATCCCGTCCTGTCCCTCAGATACCTTGACATCACAGGAGACGGACTTAGAGAACTGGTGGTTCTGTCCACAAAGGGGCTTCACATTTTGCAGGTATCATGTGGGCATGGCAAAGATAGTCCCACATTGTCACATTTTTGCATTCACAAAGAACTTATGACTGTAGGGCCTGACATTTTAGGGTTACACCCGATTACACCCAAATTATTGAAGCAAAATATAACCCAATATTTACCCCCCGATGTTGCTGAAAAATATAATTGGAAAAAGTCAGGCCCTACTTATGAGCCAGTCATAAAAAATTCATATGGTTGTATTTGTCACAAGCAGTAGTGAAAGTGCTTCAATTGTGATTTTTGCAACACAGCACAAAAATGCCTTCAATGTTCAATGCTTGCACACGATAGTAACCTGATATATATTTATGTGTTTGCAATACCCTTTTTTGGTCCTTGATGCATTACAGTGGGCTGGGCAACATCACAGCTCGCATACTACAGCATGCTGCATTACAAATCATGTTACTATTAACGCAAATTATTATTATCCTTGTTATAGGATTATTAATGACTACAAGAAGTATTAGTATTGCATACAGTGGTTGATATGATAGTTATTACAAGATTACTATTGCGTCTCACATTACAAAAGCAGGTGACCAGTAAGAGTGCTTCTGAAATGGGACATATCTTCAGTGCTATTAATGGCTGTTGGGAGGTCACCCCAGTCTCTAATGCTGGAAGGCAGAAACGAATGATGATGAGCAGCTGCCTTGTACTTGGTGGTTCGATCTCGACCATCACTATATCTCCCGAGAAAGTGCAGATATGATGCCAGGTCATCGACTTCCTTGCTTTACTGGTACATCTCCGAATGGCATCATTTCTTGGTGTTATTTGTGCTCATTTCCGTTCTGCAGCCGCACTCATAGATATTGAAGGATGAAGAAGGAGATGACTATGTGTAGGACAACAAAAGAGATACTTCACGCTGAAAAGATCCAAGATGTTCTAAAACAGGAAAACAAGCAGCACGTGCTACCTTTGCAGTGCCCTTCGTGTATTGAATACGGCATAGATATTTTGCTGTTAACCCAGACTCATGTGTGCGCGTGATTGTCATTCCGGACCCTTCTCCACTTGAACTCAATCTCAGGTGGAGCAGGGCCCAAGTAGACCCATCAAGGCTGGTCCAGCTGCATCCATCAGGGACGGTTCCAGCCAGAAATTCTTCCATAAGCCAGTTAAGGTGGAACCATTTGAATATCCAACTGGTTCTGTCCAGGTATTTTCGCCTGGGATATGATGGGGATTCTAATAGCGAAGCCTTGAGAAGCAGGTTAGTGTGATATACGAGGGGCGTTCAAGTCAAACCGGGACTTTCTGTCTCCTGAGTGTACAAATGACTCCCGCTACTTCTTTTTCATCATTTTCACACGCGACAGGCCTCCGCGTTCACCACATAGTGGTCAAAAGTTTGTGCGAAACAGAAGACACGTGCTAGACAAGATGGCCGACAACGAGGTGAGCGCGCACATCGAACAGCGAACTGTCATGAAGTTTCTCGTGAATGAAGGCATAAAGTCATCTGAAATTCACAGAAGACTTCAGGCTCAGTATGGCTACGATACACTTAGCCGCAGCAAAGCGTTTGAGTGGTACAAACTGTTCCGAGACGGCCGTACATCAGTGCAGGACGATCCCGGCCGGGGCGGCTCAGAGCCCAGTGTCAGAGTTCCTGAGAACATCCAACTTGTGGAGCGCCGGATCCTCAAGGACCGACGGATAACATGTCTCGAACTGACTCAAAAGACTGACCTTTCGGCGGGAACGTTGAACACTATCATTCATGAACACCTCCAGTTTCGGAAAGCCGGGCCTCATCACCAAAGGAGTCCTCCTCCTACAGGATAATGCACGCCCGCATACAGCGCATCTCACGACCACGCACCTTACAGGAACTTGGCTGGGAGTTGCTGCCACATCCCCCTTACAGTCCAGACCTCGCCCCCAGCGATTTCCATCTCTTCGGGTCACTGAAGGCGTTCCTTGGGGGCCGCCGCCTCAGCTGCGACGACGAGGTCAAGAATGCGGTCCGATCACGGCTGCTACGCGTCGGTAAGGATTTCTATGCTGCTGGCATCCAAGCCCTCGTGAAACGCTGGGACAAGTGCATTAGTGCAGCTGGAGATTACGTTGAAAAATAAAACTAATTTCTCGCCTGTAAGTTCATTTTACTTTTGCGAAAAATGAAAAGTCCCGGTTTGACTTGAACGCCCCTTGCATCTTACTAAGAAGGCAAAAATACGATACTGTGAGCAGTGTAACGGCAAAGTGAACTATCAGGTAGGGACAGGGAAACTTTCATGGCACTTATACTTCTAGAACAGGGACTTTGGGTGCACCTGGAGCAAGTAGGGACATTCATGAACAGACATGGCTAGCATATTGGAATTGTGATAGACTAGTGATGAAGGACCTGATCCACTGTAAGTAACGGTACTATTGTTAAAAGGAGGAGAGTGGGGCACTCTTTTTTAGTGCCATAGCAAAAGCTACAAAGATTGCATCAGTTGGATACCCATATTCCATATTGATAAGGCCGTCACTGGTAACACATAGGAGTTGTGATCTGCATGACAAGATATATAATGACTCAAAGCACCTTTCCGTTCATGTGTTGTGCAAGAGTAATTGAGCAAAACCGGAAGCTTCAGATACTGTCAAGGTATGCAATAAAGTGTGCACAATGTCGCACACAATGAAACTAATAGGCAGGAAATCAGGAAGCCGTGAGTGTAGTTTAAGCACCTTATCCTATCCCAGCAATCTGTATTTGCACTGCATGATTGAAGATGAGAGAACAACTGCCAGTCATGCTCTCCAACAAGCAGCAATGAAAATCTTGTGATCTTTCAGTACTAAACACGGTCCAACCAACATTTTAGTGTATTTCAAGACTATCTATAGAAAGTACCTTCATTTTCTAATGACTTCTCTCTTGCGTATTTTGGAAATTTTCATGGAATGAAGCTTCCCTCACAATCACTAAGCTCAAAGAATTGTGCACACTCTGTGCAGAAATGAGTTTCAAATGTGGTCAGAAGTGCAGGTGCAGTATAGTCCCATTGAATGGATTTGTGCTACCCGATTCTTTGGATATGTACTCAAATACGACCGGTGGCAAATCGCCGCTGATACCCACTCGTAACTTTTCCAAAGCGTTTCCATTGTTCTGGATGTGGCATTGAGATTGTCAGTGTTAGTACAGCAGCCAGTGACTTGCAGTACCTTTCAATACTGACAAGAAACAATGTTCCTGTGAATATTGCATTGTGAAGTACAGGAGGCTTCACTGAAATTTCATTCCCTTTTTCATTTTACAGCATGACCTCCAAGAAACTGCTGAAGTGTGCATGGAGCGAATACGAAAGTTGTGCAGACTGCAACGATAAATATTTATTTATAAAAACACACGAACAATGATCGGGGAGTTACTTGATCCTGTATAGCATCTTGCGCTGCATTCGGTGCTGGATTTCACCACGTCTGATCATGAAGTGCAAGACTTTGTGGATCGCTCGCTCAGGGTATTTCTGTAATCATAATTTCATATTAAAGCACCTGTTTGTACAGAGCATTCTTGAAGGCAACTTTTTATACTAATAAAGTATGAACAGCAGACGGTAATGGAGAGTTATACTTAGAGCCCTGTGTGTTCGGGTTTCTTGTTTTTTGAAAATCGTTGGTTAAAATCTGGTTTTAATTTCAGGAGCCGTAAAAAGGTAAAATCTGTTAGGGAAAACAAAAAGTGCTTCTTGCATTTTAGATGAACATGAGATGTGGAACAGCTGTGCTGAGTGTCCGATGCTTAGCGTTCTCCAGGGCCCGTATTGGTGGCTCAATTGGAACTTTGCCAAGTTCATTTTCGGGTTTTACCTAAGGTGATGGTGATGAAAGTCGGGGGGGGGGGGGGGGGGGGGGGGGGGTAAAACAGGTTTACCCTAAAACACATGGCCCTAGTTATACTCAGAGACAACTCGAGCTGCAGTCATATAGCTGTAACTCCGCAAGTGGAGCATGTAGTCAACAAGTGGGTTGATGCGGGGTAGTTGGTTGAAGTACATACTTGAGTGGAACTGCAGCCACGGATGCAGACAAATGGTTGGTTGCTCTGTGTACTGTATATAAGTGCCTCCTCCTATTAAACTTCTGCTAGTTGCGAATCTGCAGGTCTCCTGTCATTTTTTGTTTTAACGCACTTGTCCGCGTCCCTGGCTGCAGTTCCACTCAGGTACGAGAATGTAGTCCACACGTAGAGAGCAGGAGATGCGAGAAAGTGGCACATGCCGGGCAGACATGAAGCCGACTCACATGTTTAGTTTCCTTTGAGGGTATAAATAAATAAAATACCTGCTTCAGGAAGTCTTGGACAATGCTATGCTCTGAGACCTGTGAGCCAATGGCAAAGCGTCGCTTGAGCTGGCCCTCGATGCGGAGCAACAGCTGATGCTCCTCTTCTGTAGTAAAGCCCTCAGCCCCAGAGAGGTTTCCAGAATGTGCTGCATCTAGTGTGGACACCTGAAAAAGCCTCAAGGCTTCATCCACGTGAGACTCTGTTGCAAAGGGCTGCAGTTGCATCTTGGCCAGTGACTCAGCAGTACGTATGATTGCCTCCAGTTGCCTACACATTAGATAAACGGTCAGGGTCAGTCTCATCCACATCTTAATACATGTGCATTATAAGTTTATAACACACATTATAGCATAAAATATGTAGGGTTTTCCATTTTTGGGACTTATTAAACACTGTGTGCCAGCTTCCAGTGAAAACTGGTGGCTAACTGCAACAAGAACAGTCAGCAACCCTCACCCTGAGGGTTACCTGGTACACCCAGTGGACCATATAATGCAGAGGACGCCAACGGTCGCCCAAGGATGCCAGCATGCGCTCAGCTTTCTTACGAAGAAGTGATGTTATAGATGCAATGAAGGTAATAGAATCAGAGGCAAGCCTAGTGACTGGCATCTTTTATGGGCTGGTCCTAGTTTGGAAGCAAGGTTCCATGATGCCAAACTCTGAGTTTGGCAAAAAGGCGACAGCCCCTTCTGGAGCGCTTCAGCGTATCAGATGCACGAAATACATGATAGCACTGGTACAGTTGAGTAGAGCGAACTTTTCGGCATGTTGGTGGGACATCCGGGGCAAAAATGAATGCAAACAAAGACAAGGATGCTGGAGGCGACCACACAGCACTCCCTACCAGCAAGATTTATTATCAAGGGACGGCCAACTTACAAACCTTCGAACATATACCCAAATTTCCAAACCGGCAGGGCAAAGGCCCTCACCTGAAGACTTGTTTAGCATATCTTATACCTCTGTCAGACAGGCGCACTTCCTTAAAAGCATACAGTCATTCACTTCTTGCCAGACGGTCAGCCATACAGCCTTTGCGATTGGACCATTTTCCTGAGATGTGGTGCCCTCTCGAATGTCGTCTGCTACTAGCTGAAAACAAATGCACGTGCTGAGGTGACGCAGTTTCGTTTTCATGTCTTTCGTTCCAGCGTCCTGCATCTATTCGCTTTTTGAGTATCCACCTTAGGGTTCAAGCCCTGTTTCTGCTGCTTCTGTCTGTATGAAGTTTGAGTGCTCGTTTGATATAAGCAACATGACTCTGGAGCTTGCCGTGCCATTCCATGCCAGACCAATGAGCTATGCGCCACTGTTTTGAAGATGATGATGCTTGCACTTCTTCAGCGTGATGCAGCCATTGTGCATTAAAGCTGTTCGTTATCGTTCCCAGGTCCTTTACCTATATTTTTGGTGCCGGAACCCAGGAAGCGCAGCCTCACTCACTGACGGAAGGACTCCAGAAACAGGAAAGTGGTAGTAGCGTTTGTGTAGCAATAGTAATGGTTCAGGCTATTTTCAGCCAGAACGAAAGCGGCGCATGCGCTGTGCATTCTGATGAAAATGGTCCATTCCCGCAAGACAGTTTACGGGATTCCCTCGAAACTGCCAAAGCCTCGTTACCAAACGCCATGAACAGGATGGTGCAGATTTCATTTAATATGCATTTAATTCGAAACAAAATGTTTTTACGAGACGTAATGTTGTGTCAACTTTTTTCGCATGCAACACCTGATGTGTTCCTGATGCATTTTTGCACTTTGTTTCTCTATCTCGCATGTTCAGTTTATAGTGATACCATCGAACGACTGCACTCCGTGTCGTCCGCTTCCAAAACTTTGCCGCTCAACAAAACATCCAAAGCGCTTCAAACCAAATCTCGTTTGTCCTTGCGTTTTTCACATTGACTACTTCAGGGATGTTTGTGCTGGTGATGTAAGAATGGGCTTACAATAGGTAGCTGAAGCAAGTCCTACTGTACACAAGCTTTGGCCTCTGTGTTTTCACTTAGCCGCTGGTATTTTTCTCGCTCTGCTTCGGCCTTCTTTGAACCTCGATGCATTACTGCCTTCCTGATGTGTGGATCCAGGAAGCCCGAAGGGCCTGCTTCACTGTTTTCATACTTCATCACAAGAGTGTTGCGAGATCACATCTGCTTGCACATTGCTCACCTCCTTTTACCTACATGATCCCACTACAGCAAGAGCAAACTTCACGAGAGACCGCACTCTCTAGTTCCACTGCTTACAGTGTAGAATGTATTCTCAGTTAACGAAAGGCCACGCATGTTTACTCAAAGCAAAAAAGTACCCCACTGTAGGGACCGGATTGTACGACAGCCCTATTCCTTTGTAGCTCTGACTGATTAGCATATATTGACAGGGAAACTGATCCGCTGAGAAGGTTGTTACACATACCTGACGGTGATAGGAATGCTGCACTTCTTGTCCGTTTCTTGTTCATGCTCTCTGGTTCCGTTGCGCATGAGTACATACCGGTTCTTCAGTTTCTCAGCAGCCTGAGGAGACAGCCGTGGACCACATTTTCTACACAAAGCATTTGTCCATACTGTCATCACTGAAACTCTTAACAAACAATGTTCATTTTATCCAGCACCAAGTTTCTGATATGTATTTAATATGCGTTAGGGGACATAAAACAGGAACAAACATTTCTGTGTGCAACCCAATTTTGCTCAAAATGATGGCTTTCGAAACGACATATGACAACCACCGTGACACTCATGCAAAAACCTCACTTCCACAACGTAATAAGCATGCATCCACATAGATTTAATATGCACGAACAAGTGCAGTACTTTCCCTCGTGGAATGTCGACGTTCCTCTAAGCCGCTCCTGAGATGTGACATGTGTAATAATTTACATGTTTTATTGTGCTAGGACTATACTAAATAAGCAGCAACAGCTACTTATGCTTCCCTGTGTACTAATACTTCTATTGCGCTCACAACTATGTGTTGTAAGCCATTAGTTTCGTCAAATAGCTGTACGGTTCCAGTGTCATTAAATTATGAGCATAACTAGGGTCATGGGTTTGCAGTAATTAGTTCTTGAAGTACGCAGATATTAAGGTCCAGGGGGCCACTGTAGTTATGTCCATGATAGCATTACTACCTTAAGTGTGATTTACAATACAAGCACAGTATAACACCCAGCAACCAAATCCAATAAAATCCAGTTGTTCGTAAAAAATTGTTCGTAAATATTACAGATTCGAATTCAGAAAACTCAGAATTTCAAGACTATGCGTTATGGAAAACCAGCTGTTGAGGAAAGAGTAAGAAGGGGCTGAGAGTGTGCGCCCTGTAATTCTGTTTGCTTGTTTGTCGGTCAGCAAACGTTTGAAGGCAATTCGGCTCGGTCATCTCTTCCCTTTCGTAACACCAGCAACGTTGAACAAAATATTTATTTATTTATTTATAATACTTCTGGCGATTGCCATAGAGGGAGGGGGCAAATACAACACGGTCAACATTAGTGCAATTACAATGGAGATGGAAAGAGAGGAAAAAAAAATTGTAAAGGATTGTGACTGAATAAAGTAAATGAGCCACTTTGGTATCACCCAGTTATTTTGTATAAACATGTGAAAGTAAAACTGTCTCCAACGTTCAAGACTTATGATTAGGCATGTGCGAACAGCGATTTTTTTTATTTCGAATCGAATATGAACGAATAATGTGCAAATCGAATCGAATTCGAATAGTTTTCGAATCGAATACGAATTATTAACAAATAACTCAAAATTTTCTCCAGGAGAAATGATAGCAAGCTGTGCATGATCTAAGGATTGTGACACACTTTAATTCGGGATTAAATTCAGAACCCAAAAGAAACAGGAACTACATCACTTCAGGCTTTCGTGTAGGAATACTAGTTCATCAACATGCTCTGGTAACTACGTTTGTAGTGGCCAACAGGTGACCGTGCTTTCCCACTGAGTTCATTTAAGTCCTTGGTCTGCTTTCTTGCATCTTCAATGCTCAACTGAAGAGTGTGAGCAAAGCATGGTATGCTTGTCCATGACCTACCCTGCAATTAAGTTAACGGGCATTTTCCGTGACAATACATACTGGTGGGTCCTGTGAAAGCCCCCATTCTTCAATCAGCTATAGGAGCAAGTTGTGTAGATTGGTGCTGTTATGGTTACCAGACATGTGTTTGCAGGCCAAAGCATAGCTGTGGGCCACAAAGTCCTCATCCATACTGTGGCATGTGAATGAGGCATAACTGTCACCTGCACGCAAATTCGAGCCGTATGTCGTTATCGAGTATCGGCGCTTTTCAAGTTGTCCTCAATCTTGTACTTGGCCCTCTCAGTTTCCTGCTTGTATAAGTCAGGAATCACTGACCGCGAGAAAGTTGTTCTTGACGGAAGGGAACATTGTGGCTCCGCACAGTGCATCAGTTCAAGCAAACCCAGTTCCTCCACTAGTGAGAACGAGTGAAGACCCCTTGCTATGAAATGCGCGATCTTCATAGTGAGCGCATTCACACGTGCGTCTCATGACTTCAGTTTTGGTTTGAAGAACGAACGCACTGTTTGCGACGTAGTTGCGATGTCCAATTTCCAGTCCAGTCCAAAGTGACGCTTCAGATGATTACGTTGTCGTTCACGTAGGTGTCTGGAGCGTGGCACGGCATTTAGCGTTTCCCGCTCCCAGATGACACTTCGCTGTTTCTCCGGCAGAGCACCAGAACATTGCTCACTGTGCGGACGTGCGGATGAAAAGACACACTGTTCCACTTCTGGCGTCACGTGGGCTGATCGCGAGTTTTCTAGAAGTAAAAAACCGGAAACGCTCGACTGGCTTGGCGCGCGCTGCTCTACGGCGAGTCTAGTGACAAGTGGGAAAGCATTTATTAATTTCTCCAGCGAGTTGTGCTTCTGCAGTGCGAGCACGCTTTGCTGCGTGGTGCGGCAACGCTTCCCCGTGCCAAGCGCCGCAATTATTCGAAAAATATTTGAAAAAACAAATAATTTACGAATACCACTACTCCATTCAAAGATCAAATCAAATTTTGCATTATTCGAATGAATATTTGGAGGTTTAGAACATTCGCACATGACTATACTTGCGATCACTTGTTTGCTCTCATTATGAAACTCTATCGCTATATCGCCCAGCTAGCAGCAGTTCTTTGCATACCAGCGATGTGAAGGAAAGAATGGAACCCATATTGTCTTAGAGGGTGCATGTTTAAAATTGGCCGACCTTTCACGTTGTGCATTGGATTTGCTGGCTTTTCTCGTATCAAGTGTAAACGTCGGAAGGGAATTCTCAATGCTTTGTTTGTTTGTTCACTTAGCAAATAACATAAAGTGAAAAAATTCTATAACAAAGCTGAACAAGGACAAATGAAACTTGTAAGTATGTGCAGTCTGATTTTTGCAGGCAAGTGGTGCGTGCGATCTTCTAATGTTCCACTGTACAATGTGAAACACTATGACGGCTAAACACCATCGCTACCGAGTGGAATTGCACCTGTGTAGAATTTCTGTGGAATCCGTGGATGGTTCGAAGTCTTCCACCACACATGGTAAAGGGAACTAATTGCATGATTGTATGTAGAGATACTTACTCTCTGCAGAAGGCAATATACTTCTTCAGGACATTGAGGCTGAGCTCCCCTTCTTTTGGTTCTTCGGCGGCAGCATTCATGTGGATATTCATCACGTGCTTCGCCAAAGTCTGTACAGAGCCAAGTAAGATTAATGAACTCGTTATGCAACACAAGAACCAAGTGACTTACCGTGTCTCTCCGCTCATCATGGACATCTTTGACAACAAAAATCATATCAAAACGGGACAGAATGGTAGGCATAAAGTCAATGTTCTCGTCGGCCTTTGTATCGTCCCAGCGACCAAAGACACTGTTGGCCGCCGCCAGAACAGAGCAGCGAGAGTTGAGGGTTGTCGTAATACCTGCCTGCAATCACACAGTCACTACAGTGGCATCGATGCATCTGTTACATCACTTACCTTCGCAATTGAGATGGTCTGCTGCTCCATGGCTTCATGTATGGCCACCCTGTCATCTTCTCGCATCTTGTCAAACTCATCTATGCAGACAACTCCACCATCTGCCAGCACCATGGCCCCTCCTTCCATCACGAAGTTCCTCTGAAGGGTGGACAATTTATGAGAAGAGCGTTTTAAAGCCTGATACAATATAAATGAATGGCACAAATGATGTTTTTGGGGTTGATTCCATGTTCATAGAGCCTTGTATCTTCGGGTTTGGAGCTTTCTGAAAATCGGTTGGGGCAAAAGTCGAATTTTACTTCAGGAGCTGTAAAATGGGGTGATATCGGGTGGAAAAGCAGATTTTAAGGGTGGAAAGTACAAAACAAAAAGACTTGTGAAATTTCAGATGATGGTGCCGAGCAGCTGTGCTGAATTTTCAGTGCTTAGCTCTCTCCAGTTCCCAAACTGGTCCCCAGTGCATTTTCGGGTTTTTTGCATGTGTTACCCCAAGTGACGATGGTGCAAGTGGGAGGGGGGGGATAAACGGTGTTTACCGGGTTCAACCCTAAGAGACAAGGCCCTATCATCATTGAATGCTTACCCAACAGCCTGCTCCCCAACTACTGGTTAGGTATGGCCTTATAGCCAACTAAGATTTCACTTGAGCACAACTATGAATGGTATATACTGGCAATATAACTATGAAAATGTGTAGTTGTTCAGGAATAAGTTCACAAGCAAAGGCGTCCAGGTCCTTAGGAAAGGTGACTCCTTTACATGGTATACCGAAGCTGATGCTTACAGAGTACAACAGCAGATGGTACCCCTGCACAGTGATTATAGGTACATGTATCTCCATAGATACAGTGCATCATGTCTGATGACAGATAATATACGAAAGTGAAGACAAGGACACGACTATGTGGCAGTGACACGATTCGCTCCAATGCTCATCTCGCATTGCAACGAGTGAGCATATTGCCCATATTACAGTGTTGTAGCACGGTGGTTGTACTCAGTACAGGCCCTTGAACGAAGGGTTATTCAATTCAAGAGAATGGGGCACTATCTTCAAAGGCAACCGCTTAACATTATTTTGAGACATATACACTGTAGTTGGAAACATCATTGTCAAACAGGTAGATCAGACAGACATGTTGGCTGAGAACACGTAAAAGTCTGTTTTGCAACGAATTCAATGCTGAAGTGGGGGCTATACGGTAAAAAGGGCACAGGATGCAGCAATAGGAGATGATTACCTAGGTGTGGATGAGAGGACATACAGAAGAGAGCCTTCAAACGTTGGAAACAAGAAGTACAGAAACAGTCAGGAATCATGAGAGAAAGAAAGAGAAAATGAAAATGAATTGAGCCAGTCGTACTGCACGTTAAGCTCATATTGTGGAATCATGCCAAAGGCCCAAAAGCATAGATGTGTCAAGGTTACTGCAGTTGCTCAGAGGTGGTCAAGAGACTGGTCTCTTTTTGCCAGATTTGGTGGGTCATTTGGGGAATTTAATACAAAGGTCACTATATCAGACACTTCCTCACAGCTACGCCTACTTGTTCTTAAATCGGAGGGCATGTGTAATGTGCAAGCAGAGTGTTCAGTTGGGTCCAGGGCCAGTTTGCAATGTGAAGACAGCAGTGGCAAAAATTATTACCAGATAGTTCATACGTGTGCATAGTCAAACCCGCATATTTCGAATTATTGCGTATATCGAACAATAAACAAGTCCCCTTGAAGATTACATGTAAAAGTACAGCACGGGTGTACGGCTTTATCGAACTTCGGTACCGCGGTTACCCGATATATTGAACGTAGAGATCCTGAAAACGCCACCTCTTCTGGGCATATTGTTGAATGCAGCAAGAAACAACACAAGGAAGAACGAAGTTGACACCACGGCTGCTTACTCACAACTGACAGAATATTTATTTCGGGACGGACAAGGCAAATAAAGCATTTACAATGAACAGGTTTGAAACATGAATAAGATCCACTGTTCCCCCCCCCCCCCTTGTTAACACACTATTTAAAGATAACCCGTCACTATCTAACACTTTCACACATGCCACGCATGGCTGACAAAGTACCGAGCATATTAATCCACGTCAAAGATTACACCGTATGCAGATACGCCATCTCTTCCAAAGACAGGTCAATGGATGGCTGGCTTACAAACATATCCCCGTTCTTTATTATTAGAATGCTTCAGCTACCTCCCTTGCTATCTTTTGTTTGAACATACTTTTTACCTCTATGTGTGACCTGTCTTTGGAAGAGATGGCTTATCTACATACGATGTAATCTTTAATGTGGATTAATATGCTCGGTACTTTGTCAGCCATGCGTGGCATGTGTGAAAGCGTTAGATAGTGACAGGTTATCTTTAAGCATGTGTGTTAACAGGGGGGGAACAGTGGATCTTATTCGCGTTTCAAACCTGTTCATCGTAAATGCTTTATTTTCCTACCTCAACTTCGTACACTCTTCTGGGCACTTGTGCTGGCGATCTCGCACCGTCAAAAAGGACGAGAGAGCGAAAGAGGGCAGAAGAGGAGAGAGCACGTGGGAGGAAAGGGCGAAAACACGAACGAGGAGGCGCCAGGAGCGCTTCGTGAACTCTCGGTGTTTCCGGGCGTTGTTCTCCCATGCATGAGCGCTACGGACAACGCGGGTGTAGATGCTGTGGCGGAATGACGGACGCGGACATCGTTGCGGACATAACGATGAAGAACCGGATGAATAGATGAAGCGGATAGCACCGACGACGATGAAGAACGACATCCATTGCCAACAGCCACTGAGCTCATCTCAGCGTTTCAAGTGATTTATCGCTGCTGCGTAGATATGGAAAGCTCCAGCCTTACAAACGTGGAGCATCTTGACAAGATCGAGACGCGTGTGCTCAACTTCTTGGCCCGCAACAAGACGCAAGCTAAGGTCACCGATTTTTGTGCTGTAAAATAATGTGTTTTCACTACTTTCTACATCTGTCATGACTGCGGTTGGGATAAGTGCTTCGGGTGCTTCGGACCGCGGGTGCTTCGGTCGTCGCTAATGTAACACGTCTGATACATCGAATTATAGATATATCAAACTATTTTGTAGGGGTGTGCGAATATTCGAATTCTCGAATTCGAATCGAATATCAAACGCTCGAACTATTCGATTCGCGAATCGAATATCCAGTATTCGATTTTTCGAATATTCGACTATTCCGCGAATATGAACGACACAACCCGAAAGTGGGCTTCACTTGATGCTTCCGTGCACGAGGTGAAGCCTGCTTTACAAAATTGCCCTTGCTGCAGGACCAACACAGGCAGGACGGTGTTTAGTTTAAGATAACGTTATCCAAAGTTAGTTTTGTAGACATCGTCTGTGGAAGGGGCAGCGCCTCTCCCACATGCAGTTTAGCGGTGCCGACGAGAGACTGATTTGATGTCTGTGAGGTTGCCTTTAAAAAGTTAGGACTCTTGAATAATGACTACAGCCCACAAACAAGAAGGGTGTCTTAAAGATGTCCTTTGCATCTAAAATTTCAGTAGTGCAACTTCCTAGGGCGAGTGCAAAGAAACTAAAAGGTGTTCATGGCGAAGCTGAGGCAGGATGCCAATTCGTTGGTTTCACAAATGGCCTGTGGTTGTCTGAAACAATTACAGCCTCATCCGTATAATATGCTACTGCCTGGCATAAAATTCTGAAATGAAGGTAACCACTCCAGTACCACAGTAAGTGTAGGCTCACCCGAAAAGCATGAAGCACTCTCATGTAACATTAAAGAGTAGGGGCTTTACACAGAAGAATTGCATGGCTCTCTTGTGACAGTTAATGCTAGAAAAATTACAGTAAAGCCATGGGCTACGAAATGGAAACTTATGGTGTGAAAGTCACATATTGTAAATTTTGCACTAATATTCGATATTCGATTCGGTATTCGGAATTTTTTTCCCCATTTGATTCGATATTCGATTCAACTTCAAATATTCGGATTCGCACACCCCTACTATTTTGCGATCCCCTTAGAGTTCGATATATGCGGGTTCGACTGTATTAGTCTTTCAATGATAGCAGTCCAGTGCAATAATGTGCAACACATAAACACAAAACAAAGCGGTCATCCTTTGCCCACCCAGTTTCATTAACTGCTTTAGACTATACTGATCATTGACTAAAATAGCACTGTCTGCACATTTATCCTGGCTCTACCTTAAGCATTTTGCAATGCTTTCTACTTCCAATGTTTTGGGCAACCTGTCGAGCGCTATCATGTAAAAATCTATCTTTCCCTTTGCGACTCAGCATCGACGAGTTGTTTGGTCATAACTCACGATCACTAGAACTGCGTAGCCTCTTGCAGACAGACCGCAGATCTCTTCGGTGAAAGCCCATGAAAACAATAACTATACACGGCATTTGACAAGATGCAACATAACTTAAGTTGTTGTCAGCGTACAAATATGTACCAAGAAAATTATGCAGGACTGGTATCTATGTCATGTCCCTGCACAAATAACAAATAAATACCACTAGTAATCTGTCAAAGGGCAATGGAATAGTGTGAATAAAAGAAGCATACCGTGGCTGCATCTCTTGTCACAGATGCAGTCAAACCTGCTGCGCTGCTGCCTTTGCCTGATGTGTAGACCTATCACAATCACCTTTATCATGATATTTGCCAACTGCATTTTAGTATAGATCTCTTACTGCAATAGGGGCCACTTTTTCAACAAATTTTAGCAGCTGACTCTTTGCTGTTCCAGGATCACCCAGCAGCAGTAAGTTGATGTCACCACGTCTCCGCAAGCCATCAGGGAGCCTTTGTGGAGGAAGACATGAAAACAACTTATCAGTCTCCATCCCTGCACTCGGGTGTCAATTTGTGCCAGAACTTTTATGTGTCTGCAGTGGTCACAATCATGTCCAATAGAAATTTTCAAACAGCCAGAAAAACTGCTTAGATCTTGTGTGATGCAGCAGTATCACACACGGTTTCAAAATTGTCACTCGCTTTCACAGCTTTTATGTCAAACCAAGAACCAAACCAACAAAGAACCAAATTTATGCCATTGAAAACTGCATGACTCACGTCGCAGTTCTGCAAAATATTGTTTTCTCTCTGCGCTGACGAAGTTATACAAATTAAGTTCTAGTTTTGAGAGTTGTGACAAAGATGGGTGCAACTTGGCTCCCACCCAGCAACACTGCTGCACCACAAGCAACACCACATTCAAGGTCATCTTCTGCAGAAAGGGGCAACACAGCCAGACTACTGTTGTCCCCTTTGTTCTGTGTGCTGTTTGTGTATTCCTCTTGCTGAAGGAAATGTTTCCCCTTTCTAGAGTACACCAGTTCCACATCCTTTCCCGGAACCAGGAAGAATTAATTGAAAAAGGAATGAGGTTTGGATGATAAGAGGGGTCGCATTATCAAGAAGAAAGTGGGGACGGAGTAGGAATTTTTATTGCCAGGGCTTGGGAATCATAGTTTTTCTGTTTGTGTGTTTCTAGGTTGTTGTCAGTACATGGTTGAAAGTGCGACGTTGTGGAAGTTTGTTTCGAACGTTGGAAGTTCATTGGAAGTTCGTTCGGAAGGAAGATGTTGTGAAAGTTCGTTTGGACACTTCTAATTTGTTCTTCGGTACACCTTCTGCCTCCAATCCGCAACTGCTAGCCATCCGCAGCGACAGACACACAGACAGCGAGAGACAAAAACTAGGAAGATGCTTGTGCCATTGCTAGGAGACGAACATTCAGCATTTCATCTATCTCTTTGTGAAACTGAAACTTATGAAGACTTGCTAGCACTCTCACAAATTAGTACTAATACCCATAACATTCACGTTCCCTGTATTGAGCCTATGCGTGATGATGTCTTGTAATATACAGAGTGTATGCTATAAAAGGTCAGTCACATTTTCGCGCATGGCGCGATACCTACTCAACAGACAGACTTCCGCCGCCGCAGAGTGAAGAAGTTATGGCAGGAAACCCTAAAAAAAATCGTCGATATCAGGCACTGCGTAACAAAATAGATATGGCCACGCAAACTTTCGTCTTCATGCATTTCCTATGCGCTATACCGACGTAAACACACCAGTCTGTCGATAGTTGTTTGTAGCTTCCGCATGGGGCGCTAGTGACGTTGAATCCACATGTGTACGCTCCTGAACCGTCAACTGGCACACAGCAACGCACAAAGGATACAAAATACGACAGAAACAAATGGAACACGAACAAATATAATAACAGGAATAATAGAGTCCAATGAAGCTGTATAGAGACACAAAATGAATGAAATAAAAACGTTAGAAGGGCGGCTAAAAGTGTTGTTCTCGCAACAAAGCAATCGCAAACAGACTGTCGTTTGCTAAGAGAAGAAGCAGAGATGTTTCGCCAGGAAGCGGCATACGAGCCGCAACATGTGCAGAAAACATCTAAAACAAATCGTATCAAGCTTCGTTAAACGTAAATCTCAATGAGTACCACGGGTACGTACCGTGCATAACAGAAATACGCACCCACGTGAGTTTGTTTCGGATTCAATGTCACTAGCGCCCCATGCGGAAGCTACAAACAACTATCGACAGACTGGCGTGTTTACGTCGGTATAGCGCATAGGAAATGCATGAAGACGAAAAGTTTGTGTGACCGTATCTATTTTGTTACGCAGTGCCTGATATCGACGATTTTTTTCGCGGCAGCGGAAGTCTGTCTGTCTGACAAGTAGGTATCGCGCCAGGCGCGAAAATGTGACTGACCTTTTATAGCATACACCCTGTAGTTTAAAATAAGTAAAAAAATTGAGTTTAGGGCCCTCCAAGGGGCATGAGGTATCCAGAATATGTACCAGGGATGCTTGGGCATGTAGTGCATGGGACAACAACCATTTTTGTAGTTTTTGATACTTTATTAGTTGGACTAGCATTAGGCCAATAGTAGACTAGGTACTTGTATCGGACTAATAGTCAAATTAATCAGTGTTATGCAACTCCATTGTGGCTTTTATTATTCAAACAATTTTGCCAAATATGATGGATTCCCGCTGGATGGTTGGATTCTGGGTTTGGATCCCATCCTCGTCACCAGGTTTTGTAGTGTACTAGCCCCATTTAGGGTCTGAATATGTGCAAACAGCAGCGCCAGACAGCTGCTCTTCAACAGCCACCTATATTATATCGAAACTGTATATTCCGGAACTATATCAAGTACCGTAATTTCACGCGTATTAGCCGCGGCTTAAACCAGGTTTTTTTTTTTCTCACGAGCGTTCCGCAGCTTATCCACCGGTGCGGCGTATCTGATTACTATTTTTCCCTGGTATTTTCACCATACGCCCGTTTTAAGAAAAGGGCTGACAGTGTGCCTGGAAAAGCACCGCCCTGCCGATGCACGAACAGCGCGTAACAGGGGCGCGTCCACATTCGAGTAGACTGACCTTCCTGGTGACTTCCCCCAAGCAGCCAGCTTTAACGAAAGTGGTGACAGTGATTCATGTCTTCTGGAAGGCCACTGACACGTCGATCCATAAAAAACACCCAACAAGGGCACAATCTGATCTTGGTAGAACACTAGAACTGACCTCCTTTGTTGTACACCGTGCTGATCCCAGAATATGAACCACAGGGCTTATGGCCTTCTTTATGGTCTCCTTTGCACACAAATTAGTCGCGTCGTACTGCCCGTGGCTTATCTGCGAGTGCTGCTAATCTGCCCGAAAATTTTCAAAACGTTCCTAAAAACGGGTCCTGCGGCTTATACGCGTGAAATTACAGTATGTGCCCTCTGTCCCTTTCCTACTCGTCTGCCGCCCTGCCATTCTCTTCACTAGTTCCTGCGGCGGCGCTTCTGTCCAACAGCAATACACATGTCTGGCTTTTTTGATGACTGCCACATTTCAATTGCAAAACATGTTTACACATAACCAAAAATCAAGCAGTTTCTGAGACCAAGATGAGTTTCCACAACTCACTTACGCACATAGAGCACCAAACCTTGTGTTCTGAACTAACCTTTTAACCGACCCACCAAACAAGAGGCAGGCAATGGCTTTCTTCATGTCTGGGCAGCCATAAATTGAAGGAGCAATGCTGTTGACGATGCGCTCATAGACGTTGTCACTGCTAGCCAAGTGACGGAAGAAATCCTCCTCGTCAGGAGAAAGGGGTGCCCGACCAACACGTGCTGCCCCATCGGTGTCCACCGTGATTCCCACGACACGCAAGTACGGAGCACGGATGCCGATGTTGGATTTCTCGTGTGGTCCTTTCTGCATGCGTTCCCAAGAGTTTTTATTTATCCATATGCGATTAGTAACTTTTCATAATTCCAAAACATGCATGTGATAAAAAGGGGTACAACATGTAATGAGATGAGAGAAGCAGGATCAGGCATGCTTGCTGCAGAGTACATGAAAAAGACATCACTTCCTTGAGTTTGAGGAAGCACAATAAGCCACTTTGTTCTGTTGCTCATCACATTTAGAGCCTCAAGTTCTCGTGAAACACAGTGAAATTGTGACGCTCGAGTCCTGGCAAAGCCATGTGTATTTCAATGGGGGCGAAACTCCCAGTAATTTGAACATGTGAAGGTGCACAACAGTTTATTCGAACGAGATTGCCCGGCCGCGCCCGACTCCCAACTACGCATTGGCTCGGAAGCATCGGTCACTGTTTACTCATTACACAAATTTACTTATTCAATGTTAATTTACCTATTACTTATAAATCCATTTCTCATAAAAATGATACAGTAACGGTGTGTGCAAACGCGACCAGCACAGAACTACGTTGCTTTAGTCCTCTGTGGAGCAAGCAAGCCTGTTTTTATGGGGATCAAGACCCTTCCTGTTGACAACGCAGCCGAGAAAAAGGCAGCAATTTGATATTGTCTCAAACTGGGTCGGCGATATTTGCGTTCGTGGGCGCTTCTAGAGTCGCGGCTGAAGAACCGAACGCAAGCGAGTATAAGATTATTTTCTGCCTTTTTTATGTTGGTCTGTAAAACTATTCTGGAAAGAATCAGCCTCTTGTATTTACGCTATCGTGTGACCGCGAGTGGCAAGACCTGGTGAGCCATGATGTGTCTCTGATGCAGATGGTATGCGCTGCCAACGCATCAAGCCCTCATTCAGAGCTGCTCCCTTTAGTTCGAATTCTGCTTGATTCGAACAAATGTTCGGTCCTCTTCGAGTTAACGGGATTGTACTGTTTCTCTTTGTTTTCTTGCTTTTTTTCTTCTTTTTTTCACAATTCGGGGGGTAAAAATCAGGAAAATAAATTCGTGTTCTAAAAAATATGCAAATTTGGGTGGAAACCTTTCCAGCATTGCAAGTTCTGAGAGAAATCTGGCTTTATTACTGAAAGCAATAATATGCACAACTAACAAGTTTTTACCTAATGTCCTTGTTCACAAAAAGTATGGTGCTGATCTTTCATAGCTCATCATTCATGCTGGACCTATGTGGATTTTGTTGTGACTTTTGACTTTTGTTGTTTGGACAAAGTAGTGGTCCATGTTCTTGCTTTTCGCATTCTCTCTGGCGAACGAGCGTGTCCATCAGCGTAGGCTGCCCTCTTTGTTTACTGCTAGCCTTTTCCACACTTGACTAACTGCTTTAGTTGCCTATGGGACACAGCGTGTTCGAAGTGGTGGTACAGCTTTCTGTCTCGTTCTGGTGAGATTTCAATTGCACCATACTTGCAACAACGCAACATAGTTGCCGTCGCAGCAGATGAAGTTGAAGGAGTTGAAGGTGCACCAGTTCCACATTTTTTACACTTGACCACTTCAAAGTCCGGATATTCTACAGCCTGATCCTCGGCAGACGTCTTCAGACGTCCCATTTCGTACGTTATTTGCTACGAGCGTCGAAGTAACCCCTACTTGCTATTTTTGGTATCCACAGTTCCGTGTGCAGCATCCAGAGAGCCCTGTCATTGAACCGCTGTTCGTTGTGCCATCTACAGCTTCAAACAGTCACTCTCTCTAAACATTCTCGCACGGTTGCAGACTGCAGACTTTGTCAACAGGTGGCGCTCGATTCCATTTTTTTTTTTCTCCCTTCGTTCCAAAGTACCACTTCATGGGTATTAATCGGGTTTAACCCGAAACTAGCAAGCCTCAATTCAGGGTGCAGATTCTGGGAATAATCGGGTTAAATCCCCAAACTTGCGCTTATAGCCACGTTGTGCTTCCTTAAACTCAATAAAATTATGCCTTTTTCATGTACATGCCTGCTGTGATGAACTCCCAAGTGTCCCCAATCGTGTTCATTAGACTCAAACTCACCAAGTGCTGCACATGTGGAGTGACATTGCAAAAGATATGAGCAGAACCAGACAACATGCGACTAACATGTCCTCATGTACTACACCTGCTTCTCAAGTCTGAAGAGCTCAAGTATTCTCAAATTTAACATCCTAACAACTGCACACAAATAAATGTTTTTCTCATCCTAATGTACGATGGCGTGCAGTACAGTGCAATTTTGTTTTTGTTTGTTTGTGGTTTTGTTTGTTCAGAAGGTGTTTTCGGTCAGATCGCCACACCCACTTTTCTGGAGAGATCCAGTTGCAGAATGATAAGCCATGCATCTTTGAATTATGTCCCTTGCTTTAAAAATGCCGTCTGTTCTAATCCTTTAGCTTGAGGATTTCTGTACATAAAACTAACACCACAGTGTGTCAGTCAAAGATTATGTCAACACAGAAAAAAACCCAGATTCCAATTTAGCAGGCCGCTTAAAAGATTGCAAAAAACTATCACCCACTTTTGGGGGGAGATGCAATTATTGAGAGGGAACCGGTAACACGGACATTTCTCCCTAGATAAGATTTGGTCATTCAGTATGCAGGCAATTGTGTTAACGGTGCATCGCTATTCATCCGGCTTTTAGACGCCTTCTCTGAATTCTTACTTTAGTTTGGCATTTCTTGTATTGTTCTCGCATTTGTCATCTTCTTTATTCCTAAAGACTATTGTTGCATTTATCTTTGCGCATTCCTGTGTTAGTGAAACATTTTGCTGGTTTGACCTATTTCTGGCATGTCCCTTCTGTGTTTGTCCATACCTCAGGCTTCTTTAGCACAAAAAGAGTATGAGAAAAAGAGTCAGGAGATAGAATACACTTAGTAAACCTGAATTTGATATGTGTAACACGAGTCTGTTAACAGTTAACCAGATAATTGAAAGGGACATGAACAGGAGCACTTGTAGTCGAGCAAAGGGTAGGAGATATACACCACTTCGAAAACAACTTATGCGCAGTAATGGCTTAATGCAAGCTCCCTGTGTTTACTTTCACAACGTGATCTGTGCCTAAGCTATCGTGAGGTGTGGGTGTACTACACAGTGTATTGGCCTGTGCCTACAGTTAACCACAGGCACACTACACATGCAGGCAGAGTGACGCTGTTTCGTACTGCGCTGCAATACACACTTCTATCTTTTACGGCACCAACTCCAGAACTTCGAAGAATGTGCACAGACACACCAAGCACCATGCATACTACCCGAAGAATAAAGAGAAAGAGTGGATTACCTTTGTAGGGCGTCCAGCCTTTTTAATGGAGTACACACCGATGGCCGTGATTCTGTTCCCAGGCACAACACGCTCACACAGGTACCTGCAGGACAGACATATTATCTTTGTGCATCAAGCATATTGGTGGTCTACCATACCTGTCACAATACAGTTGCAAATGACGAGGCATCTCTCCATAGGGCACTTCCTCTGGAACTTCTTGCATCTTGAGCACCTGGAAGTCAACACACTTGCACTTGTCTGGGACAATGAAGTACGGATCCACTGGGCAGTTGGGCTGCCCGCTGCGATCACTAGATTGGATGGCAAAGGGAACAAGGTATAAGCGATGACTTGCTACAAACAGGTATAGGTAAACAAGATAATGAATATAGACAAGAAAAAAAAATTCAATTGTGTTCTCTATCTTTATCTGCCTGCCCCACCAGCAGCTTCACTAAATAAAGACAAATGTGAAGTGCTTTTTGTCTCTCTATGCACTGCATGAAAAAGTGGATGGGTGTCCATTTTTCCACTCAAGTTGAAAAAGACGTCAGAAATAGATGCACTGAACTTTGATATTAAGGACGTTTTACCTCATGTTGTTGGATTTACACACCTCTTCATACTATGTTTACATACCTTAGGTTTACACCTCTTCCTTTGTAATGGGTTGCAAATATCTCAAAAAATGTGGTAGCATAGCTGGGCAGTTTCATTTTAAATCGAACAAGACGCAGAAGTTGGGTCTTTTGATTGTGACGAAAAAAATATATGTTGAATGGGACCTCGGGCGATGTAAAACGTGCCCTACACTAAACTCGTGCAGGCATTAATATCTGAGGTGGAGAGGAGGAAAGATCAGAGACTCTTACGAGCGCTTCTGTCGACACCATATTTATGCGCTTAAGGAGGCGTTCATTTTCATCGTAAAGGGTAAATTCTTTTGGGGTGAGAGACAGGGTACTAGTGTCTGCGCCACGTTGTTCTTGCCGCCGTGTGACGCGTATTTAATTTCCAGAAAAATCGTAAACTCGGCATGTGCGTCAAAAAATCCCACAATTTGCGGTCACGTACCACCGTAAGTATTTCTCCCACTGAAGTGAAATTAGTATCACTCGACAGATCGTGCAACGCCCTTTCGTGTGGTATGTTTTTTATGTATAGCGATATGGGTATTATATAATTTGGATGCGTTCAAATGCACAAGGTATACGATATTACGGAAATTTTGGCCGCAGATATCTCAAAAATGCCATCTTCGATTTTAATAATTTTCGGCACATGAGTAGCTTCATCCCGCTTCTTTCTAATGGCGGAAAGACAGTTTTACTTTTTTGCGTTTGACAAGAGGAGCGATTTTTTTCCTGAGGCAATGTTTACGACACGCACGGTTCGCACGTGCCGCTACGCACTTTAATGCGCCACACGTGCGCATCAAAGAACACCACGAAATAGTGTGTCACGCTGAGCTTAGACACTATAGGGACTGTGCGACAAACTGGTGGCACCGTGATGCGGCCTCCGGAGAAAGTACCTTGAGTGATAGCCGCCGGGTAGCCAGCTTTGTTTACATGTGAAGTGCGGGTATCTTTTTTTGCCACAGCATCGCTAACTGTGCTAGCACCTAAAAGAACTCTTCATTAGGGACCAGATGCTTCATTTCTCGTGATTTCTACGCTTCCAATACCACCGAGGTCACTAGACTCGCAGCGAATAGCGTAGGTGACGCGCGTTCGGCCATTGCATGAGGTGTGCACAACATGAGCGAATATATTCTATTTCTTTTGTTCTAGTTTCAATGAAACTGAATGAGGACCTGCAAAATGATCAATGATTTACAGTTGCCACTTTCGTGATGGTGAAACGCCGCTGGATACTGTATCACCGTCAAATGCACCGACCAAACGGCAACCTATTTCGAGATAATGATTGAGGTGTTTCATCGCCAGTGCCCAGAGCCGATATTGCTCCCGGTATGACGAGCCTCACAGTGAGAACAGAAGTTCTACGTTGTCCAAATTGTTTAGTATTTACTCACCGACCATTTCACAGCTGTCGTCCCGCAAGCTTACGGCGGTAGCCGAGGTAGAAACTCATATACTTTCTTCTTTGAGGATCTCTTTAGAGTTATTGTATCTGAAGATACTGGAAAAACTGCAGTACAAGTTCAGGCAATAAGTTGTGACCCCACGTGTTTATTTGTATGGATAAAACGGACGCACGATGCAAATTTCAGTGACGAAGCTATGTGTGTGCAAGGACAACGAAAGGGATACAAGACTCAGTCAAAAACATGATATTACAAATGGCTGGAGTCAGAGGAATACACGTGTATAGCCTTCGCTAGCAAGCCATTTTGTGAGGAGTCAAATAACCATCCTCTCGACGTATCACTTACAGGTGTTTTGACCGGGCAGACGCGAATGGCTGTCCTCCTTCCGTACTGTTAGATGCATTATAAATACGGTGGTTGCTTCTGTGCAGTTTGTCTCCATTCTCTTCGTTCGCGCCCCAGAAAGGTTCCACATTATTTGCACTTCGAAAATTAGCCCTTCTAATTACGGAGGTCGCCACGCAAGCTACGGTTCCACTTGAGAATGCATAGAACGGGCGGCGCGGTATCACGTCGGATACGTCCAAGACCGCCACCGGCGGCGCTGTCGCGACGGAGCAACGCGCCCCCTGTAGGTGTCGCACGGTTCCTATACACAGCTATGTCCACTATATAATATTAATTTGGTGTGTCTAAGAACAAAGTGGATACTTGCAATACGCGATGCTACGACAATTTGAATGTAGTAGTCCTTTCGGACAGAAACGAGGTAAATGCACGTTCAAAAGAACATTTTATTGACACAATAAATATGTTCAGCTGAGCCTTCCATGACCATATCTAAACAGAAGCTGCAGAAACTTGGAACACAATTTTATGTGTTGCCTCGCTGCTTTATGTCCACACTAATTTTTCGCGGAGGTTGGAGATTCGTTTTGCACGCTTCCACTGCTCCCTTTTTACCAACCTATGCTGCTGTGCCTCCTCTTTGGGAACATGGAGAAGAATTACATTTGGGGAGCGAGGTTTCAGTTTCGCTACAAACTCTACAGCCGTCTGAATGACGTCCGCGGGCGAGGACCGTAGGTTGTACACTGTGGCACTGTGCTTCAGGATGCCACCGATGCCGTCGCAAGCGCTCTTACCATGGCCAGGAGCGGAGAACAGCCACTTTCTTAGTGCTGGTGACTTCGACATTTCAAACACCTCGTATCTATTCTTAAAGTGGGCACTTGCACCATCCGACACATACACACACTCGCTGTAAATTGCTTTATGTTCGTCCAGCCATTCATAGATTCGTTGGAGAGCCAGTGTTGTGAACGCACTGTCATGGCACATATCGTCGCTTATCACAGCTAGGCTGCGGGTGTCACTACTTGTTGACACCACGCACGTAAAAATCGTAATCTGCGATTTTTTCCAATGGTAGCTTTGAACAGCATCAGGCAGCACCACAGTCCAGTTTTCTGCGAAATCCAAGTGAAACACAACTGTGCGCGGTCTCACAGAAAGTTTCTCTTTGCGGATGGCTGCCTTTTGCACATCCTTCAGGTATTTGTGACGTATATGCCGAGAAATCCAGCGGTAACATGCTTCAACGAAGGCCTCGCATGCAAGGGAGTTCTTCTCGAGCCTACCAAACTTCCACAATGAAAGTTCTATGTCGCCCACGTCATGCAATGCGAGGGTCTCGGCTGTAAAATAGTTCTGCGTTGGGCACATGTCACATTCGCCTCTTCTGCAGTCATCAGTGGTGGTAACACACATGCACAGCAGTGACGCAGATAGAAAAGTTTGCACAGTTGGAGCACACACATTCTTCACGGTACGGGCTCAAACTTACCCACCTGGGGCGCAGAGAATAGAATTTCGTCAGTCCAAGTTTGCAGATCGGATTCGCCTGCAGGAACAAACTATAATAACCTCTCGGATTGTACGAGTCATGTAGCGCTTAGCGATCATTCACTTCTTTCCGAGCTCATTGACGCTTACGACGTCGTTTAGGTAATATTCAAGAGCACGTGCAACGTCCTCGTCATTTGCTGGGTTTTTTGGTTCGTACGGTTCAGGGCAGGACCAACTGAAGCTTCTTAGCCTTAAGGATTAAGTACTTTGTGGCTTCTGGGATTACCTTCACTGTGTGTCCCATAGAATACGATGATGGTAGGAGAGTAAGGATGCGGCACTTCTCTTGGAGGGTCTCTGCTTTTAGGAATGCTACCCCAACGTTTGCAATCAACTGCTCGACGTCCTGGTCAGGTTGATTGGGTGCCTCGGGAACCTCCGCATCATATGCTAGGCTGACCCAGCGTAGAGTCTTTTTCGAGAACTCTTTTTCTAACTCGTCGACCTTTCTTTTGGCGTACGACGACTTGTACTTCACTTGCCCAGAAGGCTGAAGTGGTGATACGTTAAGGATGGTGGACGCCACGCTTTCGTTAAGGCCGGTGACATAATCCGTACTCTGCTTGTAGGTTGGATCTTCCGAGCTGCTGGGCAGCGACTCCAGTTCATAGTCAGGCTGGGCGACTTTGGCACATTGACGGAAATAAGTGACGCAGTTGTTGCACAAAAAGTCTGTTTCCTTAACAGTTACCGTCTGAAATCCAGAAAACATGTTCTGCACATCATGTACTCCTAGGGCACATACTGTTTTGAAATTCTTCTCGAAATAAATCTGATTTTTGTGTCTGTGTCGATAATCGGCACACACTACACGACGGTCGCTGTATGTTGGCGTAGCCATCCGGTTCCAGTCTTTTGGTTAGAGCGCATGAACGGACATCACCGCCCAACACACAGGTCGACAAAACTGAGGCTGCTTCGAAATGTGAAACCAGCCCCACACAACCGACACAACTCTCTCAAAATCTGTGTCAAAATGCGTGTTACTGCGCACAGAGAAATCCTTGCCTGTCCATTGGTTGCCGGAATTTGAAAACAGGACGACGGCACTTCACGCTTCCTCGCCTGCGTGCTGCGTACTCTCTTAGCCGTTTGATTTGAAATTTGA
The DNA here is from genome assembly GCF_037126465.1 of Ornithodoros turicata. NCBI lineage: Eukaryota > Metazoa > Arthropoda > Arachnida > Ixodida > Argasidae > Ornithodoros > Ornithodoros turicata. The sequence goes on along the minus strand of NC_088206.1, from coordinate 46,375,932 downwards.
ACGGTGAGAATGTCGGCGGTGTCTTCCGTTGGGATGCAGGTGCGTTCTCCGTTCGCGGTCCTATTCATATGTTATGATCGTGTTGCACTGTTTCTCAATACAAGCATCAGTCTACGAACAGCCAACTGTATTTGAAACTGCAATGATGTCGTGAATTCTGGCTCGAGAAACACGTTCGAGTGCCGTTAGATTTGCATTGGAGTGACAAGAAAATAGGATTCATGAAGCAGCGTGGTGTTTTGCTTGGCGTATAGTAGGCAAGGAAACGACTTGCTCATCATGTGATTGTGGGCAAGTATGTGAAAGTGAAAGTTGGTCGTTGTTGGGAAAAGGCTGTATTTTGCAAGGGTGAACGGTTGAACTTTGTTGCTAGGAAGCGCTATGCAACGGACGTTGTACGCTCAGTGCATGTATGTGTGCCAGTCTGCCAGGCGATTGTGTTAGTATATGATGGCTCAAATAAATTTGTTTGTTGACACATATTTTGTACTTGTTTTTGAATCACGGAATAACTGTATGGTGGGTATGAAAGCTAGTAGACCTAGAAGTCAGTGGTAGCCAGGACCGGCCAAGCTAAGCTGCCAGCAAAATATGTTTTATTGCATGTCCCAAATCCAAAGGACAGTCCACAAGAGTGTGTGAACTTCGCCAATTCCTGTTTCAGACAGACGGCTTTGGCTATATTGATTTCAGGCAGATCTGACAGAGATCAGTTTTCTCATGTACTTGAGACCCTTTTCGGCACCTGCATAGCTTTTTGCAACTAGACACACCAAATTAATATTATATAGTGGACATAGCTGTGTATAGTGTCTAAGCTCAGCGTGACACACTATTTCGTGGTGTTCTTTGATGCGCATGTGTGGCGCATTAAAGTGCATAGCGGCGTGCGTGTCATAAACATTGCCTCAGGAAAAAAATCGCTCCTCTTCTCAAACGCAAAAAAGTAAAACTGTCTTTCCGCCATTAGAAAGAAGCGGGATGAAGCTACTCATGTGCCGAAAATTATTAAAATCGAAGATGGCATTTTCTAGATATCTGCGGCCACAATTTCCGTAATATCGTATACCTTGCGCATTTGAACGCATCCAAATTACATAATACCCAGATCGATATACATAAAAAAACATACCACACGAAAGGGCGCTGCACGATCTATCGAGTGATACTAATTTCACTTCAGTGGGAGAAATACTTACAGTGGTACGTGACCGCAAATTGTGGGATTTTTTGACGCACATGCCGAGTTTACGATTTTTCTGGAAATTAAATACGCGTCACACGGCGGCAAGAACAACGTGGCGCAGACACTAGTACCCTGTCTCTCACCCCAAAAAGAATTTACCCTTTACGATGAAAATGAACGCTTCCTAACGCTCATAAATATGGTGTCGACAGAAGCGCTCGTAAGAGTCTCTGATCTTTCCTCCTCTTCCCTTCGATTTATGGATTCCCCCGTTTTATGAACACGAGCAGAGGGAACCAAACTTTTTACATTCATTTTTCCCTCGTTTTATGAACCTCGATATCTGAATAATGAATGGAATTTCTGGGAACCAACTAGGAGTTGCCCAGCGCTTTTGCCCTCAATTTATGAACGGATCGTTCCGAGGTCAACAGAAACCTTCAAAGGGATAATTCCGTGGTCTTATGAATGACGCCTGAACGGACAAAACGTTTTCCAGGTATTGCACCCTCGGTTCTTAAACCCTCGAAATCCGAACAACAAACGGGTTTTCCGGGGTCGCACAAGGTGCAACCAAGTGTTCCTGACCTCAGTTGATGAATAAGGTGGTCGCTGTCACCCGGAGATTAATAAACGGATGTTAAAAATCCCGGAGGAAATCCGAGACCAGTCCAGTGCGAATGTGGTGACATCTCTTATTTCCAAGATTGACACAGCGGAAGGCATGGTGCAAAGCAAAATTAAACAATTTAGTATTGCATAATAAACAGAGTGTGAATGCACTAACGTCTGTTCTTTGTGAGATTGATACAGCAGAAGGCATGGTCAAAAGCAAAATTACACAATATATGGCATTATAAACACAATCCCAACTCGGAAATACTGTTGCATTTGCTCGATAGTACTCAGTTAACTGAATTTTCGATTTATGAATCCTTCAATTTATGAACGATTTTTCGGGGAACCGAGGGTGTTCATAAATCGAGGGTTGACTGTATATGTATAGTGTTTTTTGTGATAAAAGTTCAAAACGTAGTACAGACCTATTGCAACGTCGTGGAAGTGCATAACCCTCAAGGCCAGGCTTGATTGCGACATTGGGCACAGTTTCCCGACAGGATCGGCACTGCAGTGCAATGCTGATAGCCTTGGCTTTGATCCCTGATGCTGAAATGACTATGCCAGGCACCTTCACAAGCCGTGACACTTGGTCAGACTGAAACACAATTTGCAAATTAGTGACAGCATGACCAGCCTTTCAGTAACCGATGCCTGCACTATAAAACAGATTTGCTCCCAATATGTAAGGTCGACAGATCACTGTACTGTTAGAGAATGATTGTATCGCCCCTCAGCACAGTTTGGTTCGTAAGCATCCCCCAGACAACCACACAAAATTTATATGTCCAAACAATATCCTGAGAGTGCCGAAGCGGGCATTCCATGTGAGGGCCGCAAAGATATATCCAAAGAATGTTCGAAGATTGCCAAAGAGGGCATTTCGAGCAGCATCCACAAAGATATGAAAAAAAAAATGCACCGAGAACACCGCAGTGGGGCCTTTCACTCTTCTGGGGGAGGAAATGTTCAAGGCCAAGTGTGGTTCGCGCTGGCAATAGTCACGTGACACTTTTCGAGCCAGAAGACGAATGGCAAAGCTGCGTGTTTGGCGATGAAGCAGGAAGCCCAGTCAAGACGCAGTTCAGTTAGTTGAAAGTGATGTGAAACCGCGGGAGTAGACGCGGCTGCTAGACCGCTTCGACGCAAGATTTCTTCTTTTGTAAAAGTAAACATGCTATACTATACCTAGGGGGTGACTTTTTCGGGTTAAATGCCTTTCTCAGATTCGGGGGTAAAAATCGTGCGCTATTTTTAGATCTGTAATTCGGGGAGAAATCGGACGATAATTGTACCTTCGGGTGTTATCGGGTGTTTTTGTTTCTCTTCTTGTCTGTTAAGTCCTTTCCTAATCTCTCTTGTTTTCGTCTTTTTTTGTTGTTGTTTTTTGCGGGATCGTGACCTTATAGTGGTAATCCCCGAAGGCATAGACAGTGTTGACACACATGGGTGTATTGCTGGGAACGTAAGTGACCCATTCTTACATGTGTTACACGTGACGACCTTTGTTCGTCTTCAGTAGAAACGTCACTTGAGGATTTCATAGTGACGAATTCGGGGAGAAATAGGGTTTAACCCGAATTGGTTGGAGGTCAGTTCGGGGGGGAATAACCGGGCAGAATCGGGTTTAACCCGAAAAAGTCACTCTCTAACTATACCGTATACATAATGCACGGGTATGGGGCCTTAGAAAGCAAATGCAGGCTGTTTACATAATGGCGTGACCACATTGCTCAGAGGGCAACTTTTTAAACAATCTTGTCCCGCTTGGATTGCTTATAGAAATGCTATCGGAGAAATACTGCGTCTTTATTAGGCAAAATCAGTGCAGGTTTACACCTGGGTAATAATGTGGTGACAAACACAGAAGATAATTCCGTTCCCTGATTGAATGCGACTGGTGTGAATTGGAGACACACAACGAACGCACTATACATGAACGCGAGCGCTGTTTGGATTAGAGATCTCCAGTACAGACACATGACACTTGTTGTAGCGTGGTCTGTGTGGCGACAATAGCAAGTTAATCCCCAAATATACCTCTCTTGTAGGCCTCCGAGAAGTAAACGCTTTTGAGATAGAGAGCGTCATCCAGTCCTACCTACTACATGCAACTCGAGCATAATTTGGAAGTTTGTAATTTTTGTAGATTACCAGAGTAAATAAAGTTTGCCAGAGCGTTACACACTGACTCACGAATTGGCTGACGCTTTCTTTGTTAGACTCATCATTTGTCCTCATATGTGTGCACATGCGTGGCAATCGAAGAAATGCAGTGTAATTTCACACGGATGTGTGAAATGTCTGGAACTTGCGTACAGTACATTAGATATACATAAAGTTTTGGAGCACCGTCTGGTGGGGTGGACACATCAAATAATCGTAGGTGCGTTAAGGGTCATTAATATCCAAGTGATACATTCTTGGGATATTCCTAGGAATGTCCAAGAGGATACCACGGGGACATTTCTGGAATGCAGGTGGGATATTGAATATCCATAGAGGAATATCCCTGGGACGTTTGCAGGATGACATTTTGTTGTCTGGGCCAGTACGCAGATCCCAAACGGCCCCACGATCCCGTACTAAAGCAGGGTCCCTGTGGTGGCGAGATTTTCCGTCAATAAGCTGCCTCCAAACCAGTCATAAGCATGCGATTATCTCCGAGATGTTAAAGGGACCACGAAATGATTTTCGCGAATTTAGGAGTACTCTGCAGGAAACCGTTCCCATGATCCCTCACTATCGTACACACATAGACTTTTAACCATATTAAGTACAACGGGGGCACAGTTATCAGACAAAAATAGCAGTGCGTGACCGCTGGATATATGCCTTCGAAGCGGGCTTATGTCATCGCTATCCAATTCTCTCAGCTAACTGTGAACGAGGAGGAGGACACACCCTACGGGACCATATGGGTGCATGGTTTCGGTTTGGACAACGACGTCGTATATCTGCCGTCGAAATCACTTAAAATATGACGAAAGGCAAATTGTCAGCAATGGAGGAAGAGATTATGTGACACACACATCTTCTATTGATCGTTCGGTACTCAGCAGCTCGTAAAATGTCACAGACTGAGGTATGTTCTGACGAAGAAGTTCAAAGAGGAAAACGTGCCCTGGTAACCATGCTGACAGTCAATGGCTATATTACATTTCTCGTAGGATTCTGTGTCAACGGTTAGATACAATCTTGTCTCCAGGTCAAATTAAAACATATTTCATGGCGAAGTATGCAAGCTTGTTTGCAAATTTTGCAGTTTGCTCGCAAAAGCCCGTCCACGAATCGGCAACATGTACTGTGTATGATGTCACGGCCAGCCCGCCTCGGACGCGGGCCGTACAGCTGCCGTTCACGCTCGTGGTTAATATAGAATATCTCCGCTATTTGAACCATTTTCAACTTCATATTTCACAGAGTGAATGCTTTAGTACAGGGGAACAAATTAAAAATGATCATGGGTTTGTCAAATATCCATTCATGGTAACTTTAATGCAACTGAGGGAAACATTTATAGTCATACAGCGCAACTATTTGTATGTGGTATGCATGCACTGTCATACACATGTAAAATATTTGCTTTGTATTTAGCGGACAGAGCTATACCGCTACAACCGAGAACAACCAAAATGTGTGCAAGCAATCTGGTGTACTGTAGACAGTAGTGTAGACTGTGTGATATATTGTGCCATAGGGAAATAACGTATACCAGGTATGTATCTCTCTTTTGAGGGGAAGAGTGCTCAAATTAAACGAATAAGTTCAACCCACCATAGAAAACAGGGACAACAATTCCTTGAGTCCGAGGAACACAACATGGAAGAACATTACAGCCCTGTGTCGTCCGCCTTTTTGTGTTCCTCCACATTTAATTCCTCAGACTCAAGGAAATGCTGCCCTTGTTTTCTATGATGGGTTAAAATTATTCGAATGATTTGACAATTTGCCACCTCCCAAAAATACACCTTGTTTTCCTGTCCATAACGCACACTGATGTATAGGCCTCGCAATGATATATTCATACCCATTAATCAGTGCGAAGCTTCTCTTTCGGAATTTTACAATTCACGTCAAAGCACAAGTTTGCTCATCACATTACTGGAACAGCTAGCCTTGGTAGTCACACCTCCAGTGTGCTCAAACATTCACCCAAAAGTTGTGTCTAGTACATTACCCTAATCTCTCTCATGGGCAGTGGAAGGGCTTCAGATTTCAGGATGACCTGGATGTCAGCAATTTCTTCTTCCCCTTCCGGCCGAGGACGCGTGATCTCATCTGCAACTTCCTTGGCTGCTTCTTCAAACTATATGTAAAGTATGGTACTATTAGGGTTTGGGAGACTAAACGATAAATATAAATAATTCTAGAACATTATTGGAGGACACTGAATAATTTTAGAAGGGATGCCAAAATGAAATACAACCAGGATAAACACATAGCGTGACGAGAGAACTAAAAGTAACTAGCACACGTAAAAACTTGTATGCCTGAGTCGGAGAAAGGATACTGAATACCTAGCATTATCAGCAACACAATCCAGCATTATTCATGTGATCGAGCTTGAGAGAAAAACAACAAAGTGTTGAATAAATATATGTAATAGATTTGTTAATTTTATTAGGTCAATTTTAAGCAAATGAACATTAAGCAAGTTTCAATCAGCAATATTGGTGCAGTTTTTAGGCCTTGAGGGGTTAAATTCTTGGATAAAAAGTTTGAGGAAATGGTAGAACAGGGGTTTTCGACCAGGGGCAGGGGATGACACCATGTAACATTCGCCTTTGATCAGCTATTGCATGCACTCTGCATAGTGTGTCGTTCATCTTACATCTCCCGCACCGTCACGACAGTTCCTAGATGCACACGGTACCGGAAGTGCTATCTTACACTACTAGATTACACAACAGATTCGAGCACATTTTATATGTCATCAAGATCCCTGTTCATTCCTTGCAATGATCAAGTATGAGACAACATCAGAGGCCCGCTGACAAACAGTTTTAATTTTTTATCCACCTAGAACCGTGATATCCAAGCAAAACTGCCTTCAAGCAGTATACAGACAAGAAACATGCGAGGCCTAATGCACAGGGGAAAACTCGCAGGAAGAGGAAGCTTTCCAGATTGCAACGGAAGAAAGAGTCACACACACAAGCAGTCCATTTTTAGTAATGATTCAGGAAGAGAGAGCAGTCTTGCACACTGCACAAGCACAAAGCCAAAGAATGGAAAAGTTGTTGGCACCTAATACAAGAGGCAGAGAGGGAAGCCAAGCTATTTAACCAGGTTTGCGTTAATAAAATTGCAAGTCAGCACGAGTCCTTCGTCTGTGTCTCTGATCACATACTCTGGTCATTTTTCGTCAGTATGCACAAACTACTCTAAATTGTCACCGTTCTCAAGTATTCCAGCATACAAAGAGGCAGACACTAATGGCAGGTCGCTGAGGTGAAACGCTAGTGCATAGGCTGAACCAGCATTTCACACAACTGCATGTGTTATCATAGGTGAATGCATGCACCAGCTATTTTAGCTTATGTGAGAAGCTGCTGGCCAACGAGCGTCGTCTGTGCCTACCACTGGTAGATGATCTGAAGGCTGCTTCATCAACTTGTCTGCCAACATTTCGTCAAAGCTGGCAAGATCCTCAAGAGAGACTTCCAACCAGTAATGTCCCATGTTGTAGTGCTGCTTTAATTGATCTCTGAAAATAAACAATGAGAAGTAACAGACTAGATCAATTATCAATGAAATGAGCAATTATTGACACCACAAATCAGTGCACCACACCTGCAACGCGCATTGCTGGCGACAGGAGCATGGCTTTCCCATTACATACAGGGTGCTTCAGTAACCATGTCAAAAAATTTTAATAGAAAAGGCATTTATGTAAAGGGAATTTCTGCCACGTACTACCAGTAATTTTATCCAATTTTAACTAAAAAATTTTATTTATAGAATTGAACTCTGAAATCTGCAACATCAAAGCACCGTTTGTTTACTTGTCAGTATAACATTGCAGATTTACCCAAACCCGCCATAAGATATGCAACCTAGTGTAATAGTAGCAGCTGGAAAAAATGAGCAAAACTGGTTGCTTGAGAAGGACGACTGCTGGGCCACACTCAGTTCCCCATCAGCGCAAGAAGCAGGAGAAGAAAACAATAGCTCATTTCTTCCTGTTTTCATCTCACTGTAATCACAGATAACAGTAGCATTGTAAGCTTGCTGGCTTTGTCAGCAGAAGCATCGAAAAGGATACGGAAGGGGTCCACGTCCTTCTCGTCTCCCTTCTTGACGGGAACTGAGCACAGCTCAACAATTGTAAAATATTCATTTGCAAAACTGAGCAGATCAGGAATACAGGGGAAATAGCACTAATTCCGTGTCAGAGGGCCACGTGCTCTGGTTGGAATAGGTGCCAATAGTAATACTACTCCCAAAACGCAATTTGAAGCAATTTTTGGAGCATCCAAATATGCATTGTGGAGCACTTTGAAGCACTGAAATAAGATCCATGACGAAAACCCGAGACTGGGAAAAAGACGAAAAACAGACGACACAACACAACACGTCTGTTTTTCTGTTTTTCGTCTTTTTCCCAGTCTCGGGTTTTCGTCATGGATCTTAGCCACCAGCTCGCTTGCTTTTTAACCATTTTATCTGAAATAAGAGTTTTGAAGCAGCGAAATATGCGCTTCGGAGCACTTTGGAACACCCAAATGTAAATTTTCCCAGTACTTTAGTAGCAGTAGTAGTAGCAGAACTACCAAGCCTTGCTGTCGCTTCACGTGAACTCAAACATCGCCATTTCCCTTTCAGCACATGCGCTTATAGCAAGGGCACTCAACCGGTGGATGGGGATGTTATGTAGGGACATCATGGCGGAATGACACGATGTAACATTAGCCTCCAATCAGCCCCTTGCACTATCTCTGTGAAACACACCCTTCACAGGACATCTCTCGCCAGGAACACCTCAACAGTATGCCTCATGACAGTTCCTGGGTGCTCACGATACCTAGCGGTAAGGTCACCTGCCATAAACAATAGTCTGAAGAAACTTGGAAGAAGGAATAAAATACCTCCAATTTTTATGCGTGTGTGGAGTTAATATTGGGGGAATAACACTTTGATGAATGGCAAAAGGGGGTGCATGGGGCATCCCCTCCATCCAATACCCTCCCCTCCCCTAGAGTTTCTGTCCTTGCATGGAGCTTCAATTGAACTTAGGGAGTGTAGTACAATGCTGTCAGTGTACAGTGCTGTCCAAGGCAGTACTCCCCCTCATAAAAATCCCCCAAGGCAATTAGGCATCCAGTAGTTACATACTCTCCCGAGACAATGTCCGCCCTGCTGTACAACTCAACCGCAAAAACAGAATCTACAGGGTGTCCCAAAAAACGTGTCATTCAATTATTATTAAAAAACTACTCCATCTAGAATCATGCAATGTAATAATAATAATAATTCAGGGCTTTATGTCACGAGACAACTGTGATCATGAGCGACGCCACAGTGGTCGGGTCTGTGGATTAATTTTGCCCACCTGACGGTTTGTTAACGTGTGCCAAAATCTCGACAAATGAAACACCACATTTAACGTCGCTTGCGGAAGACAGCGTGTCTGTGCAACTTGTACCCTCCCACCAAATTGCCACCGTCCTCGGCCAGGTTTGATCCCGTGATCTTGATATCAGCAGGCGGACACGCTACCGACTGAGCCACCGATGGCAACCCTTACAATCATGCAGTCAACAGCATTTGTTCTTACTATGTTTTTGCCACCTCCTGATCTGAATGTCATGTAACGCAAGTTTTATTATGTAAATTTTTGCGAACTGAACTCGGGAATATCCCAAAGTAAAGGTCACTTTTTTTATTCCACCAACGTAAACAGCATGCCAAATTTACTCAAATTCATGATAATTGACAGGGACATTGAGGTGCTATCCCATCAGAAAAAACAGCTGAACATCATGCTTTACGGAGCACCTAGAGCATAGTGCATAATGAATTTTTCAGTGCAATTGTTGTCAGTCCGACGAAAGGAGGTTGGAAACCCAGCCCACAAAAAAATAGTAGAAAGAGCTAACACAGGCATGGCTTATCGCATCCGGCTTCTGCAGGGATCATGCCTTCCCTCTCTCAATTTCAAGAACTGCCACTTTTTCAACTATCCCTCCGTGGGCTGGGCTTGCAACCTCCTTTCGTTGGACTGGCAACGATTGTGCTCAAAAGTCATTGAGCGCCATGCTCTGGGTGCTCTGAAAAGCACAATATTCAGCTATTTTTTCCCGATGGGATAGCTCCTCAATATCCCTGTCAAATATGAATTTGAGTAAATTTGGCACGCTCTTCACATTGGTGGGGTAAAAAAATTACCTTTACTTGGAAAATTTCAGAGTTCAGTTCACAAAAATTTACATACGAAAACTTGTGTTACATGAGATTCACATCAGGAGGTGGCAAAAACATAAGAACAAATGCCGTTGACCGCATGATCCGAGGTGGCATAGGTTTTTATTATAATCCAATGACAAGTTTTCTGGGACACCCTGTATATACTGTCTTCACAACCTTTTTTTTAATCTGGTGCAGCTAAAAATGAGAGAAGGGATAGGGTGCAAGCAAGCTGGTAAAAATCTACAAATGAATGATCTGATGAAAATCTACAAACCAGGTGCACCCATGCCTCCATGTTTTTGTCATGCAGCAAAAAAAAAAAAAAAAAAAGACACCCTGTATATGTATTGTTTGTTGATGTTGTTTAGTCATTTATTTAAGACAATACAGCCTTTATAGTGACAGGGCTAGAGGCATATAAGTGCGTGCGTTGAACCTGTTGTCTTCCAAAGGAGTTTCCTACTGTGTAAGGATTATATGAGTGCCACACCAGGTGCCAAGCATATCCTTTAGTCTGTTTGATTTCTTTACGATGATCGATTCATGTTTTTTAAGAATTGCACTCCTAAATACTTGTAGTCCTTCATTTGGGCTATTTCCCTATTTTGGAGCATAAAGGACTGATCTTCAGATTCTTCGCGATTAAAGCTCATCCATAATGTTTTCATCAAATTAAATTTCAAGCCGTCTTTTTCTGCCTCTGCCGTACAATAATCTAGCATATGTTGTAGGTTGTCCACCAACGAGGCGATCAGTACTATGTGATGAGCGAGAGCAAGCGCTGTGATTTTTGTTTTGACTTCTCATGTGCTTGCAGTTATTATTCTTAGGCAAATTCTGTGTACTTCGTTTTGTAATCGGACGAGCAAATCGTTGATACAGACGATAAAAAGAGTCTGTGACAGTGGGCAGCCTTGTCCTAGTCCCATTTTGATTGGGACTGCCTGAGATTTGTATTTACCCAGATGATACACTGTTTCACATTCTTCATATAGTTTTTCCAATATTAGTATTGGAAGTCATCTTTTCGTCATCTTTTAGTAATCCCGTTCTTTCTAGCTTGCCAGATATGATTTTGTGGTAGACTGCATCGTATGCCATTTCGAGATCAAGGAAGGCGAGGAGCAATTTCTCGTTTCATTTTCTTGTTATTTCTAAGAGTTGCGTTGAAATAAAAATGTTGAAACTTGCTCGTCCATTTCTCCTGAAACCGTATTGTACCTCCCTGAATATATCGTGATGTTTGCAGTAGCTAGGACTGAGGCAGAAAGTTTGTATACATTGCCCTGAATTACTATGGGGCAGTATGATTCAATACGGGAGAGTGGTTTTTTAGGCTTGCATATCAGTCTTTGACACTTTCCAGTCCTTTGGAATTTCCTTCTGTGTCATTATGTCATTGTAACACTGCCTGAGTGCTGCTAAGGCGATTCTTTGGAAGGTCTTTAAAACTTCGTTTGGGATATTATCAGGTCCCGATGCTTTCCTGGAGAGGAATCTTCGTATGTGTGACTTGAGCTCTCCATCCGTAATCATATCATTGATGCTCAAAGCGTAGTTACACTAGCACTTTGTACTTGCTGGTTTATCTAGTAGTATCTCTTTTTGTGATGCCTTGGTCCTATTGTTGAGCACTTCTTGTCGTCCATAACTGAAATTGGAGGTAGCGCATGTGGATGAGACAAAGGACAGGAGACACACTAAAGCCCTGCACCATCCACGGATGGAAGCCGATATCCGAAGGAAACTTGCGGATTCGGATGAGTATGGACGCTTGTTGTGATCTGCGGATCAGATGGCGCCGGATCAGGAGCGAATCGGATGCGGTTGTTAATGAAGCAGATTGGCGCCGGGTCAGATGCGGATACTGTATCCCCCCACATTAGCCGGCATGCCGAGAAATTCGGGGAAGTCCAAATTCTGCCGCTCCCAAATTTTGTATTTTTCGGCATGCCGCAAAATTTTGGGGAACACAAAAAAGAAAAAGAAGGAAGAAACAGACGTTCGTACTGGTAACGACTAATATTTATTTCATCTTTAACTGTGTTTAAAACTTTCCCCTGGTCTTGCGTGACGTTTCTGACGTGGCACTCAGTCGTCATCGTCTTCCGTCTCGCTGTCTGTGTCCGCGTGAGGCTGGATGGGTTGTTTGCCTGAAGAGATGGCATACCTGTACACATCAATTCTCTCAAGAAGCTGTGAAGCACGTCCTGGTATTGGCGTCCAACCAATCCAACAACATTGCACAAAGAATTGCTTGATGAGATCATGGGATACCATATCCCATGCTTCCTTCACCCATTGCGTGACAGTCAGGTAGGAAGCGCTTCGTCACTTCCCAGTTTTCGTGAACTCCGCGACACCATTGCGCAGCCAATCTTCCCAACGCTTCCTCATGGCCGCCTTGAATGGCTTGTTCCACACGACGTCTGCCGGGTGGAGAAGAGGTGTCAGGCCTCCCGGAATGACTGACAATGACGTGTTGTAGTGTTGTTTGAAGCTTGTCTTTGTAGTATTCCTCAGATGCGCTGGCCTCACTATCCATCACGAGGACAATCTTGTGCTTAAAAAAGGCTCCTGGACGTGCACCCCAAACTTTCTATTTGTAAGTGTTCATAAGATCTGCTGGGATGTTGCCCTTCATAGCAACAGTCACTACAACTTCCTTTGGGAACTCACATTTTGGGACGTTCTTGAGCCCTTTAAAAATTATCATGGACTTTAGCTTCATTTCAGTCTGCCATTGCACCCAGGACAATGGTGTATCTCAGCTTCTCTTTTCCAGTCGTTTCACACCTCACTTGCTTGACTCCCTTGAAATCGAATATCCCGTTCTGTGGTGGATCGAACCACGGAGGAGTCTCATCCATGTTCCCTATGCACAATGGTGGTAAACAACCAACAGCACTGTTGTTGAAGTAAAAAAAGCTGTGGCACAACAGACTTGCGTTTTCCGGAACTTCCTGGGCTACGCTTGTGACCACCTGCACACAACGTCGTATCTGGTCAAGAAGTGGTCCAGTCACCCGTTTGATGCTTGGAAGTCCTGGGACTGACCATCGCCGTTCTTAAGTATTTCTTGGGCGCAGGATTTTATCGTGCACGTAGAAACCGGAAAGCCGTTCTTACGTGGGAGTGTTATCCATGCTGAAAGTTCCAGCTCCATATCAGGAAACTTGGCCCATTTCTTCTTCTCCTCCTCACTTGAAGGAACGTTTCTTCGCTTTTGAATGCAGATGTCACTAAGTGAGGAGCATGTGCGAAGTTGGTCCTTGCTTTTCATCCAGTCTTGGAGGCACTGACGAGGAATTCCATGGGCCCTTGCCGTAGCACTGATATTCCCGTTGAGCTCTTCCAGTGTCTTGAGGACATCCAACTTGAAGGCAATCGAATAACTGTGGCCGCGGGAACGGCCACGGCGCCGTACTCGTGCCGCCCCGTTGTTTCCTGGCTTCCATGTCCCGTTGACCAACGGCACAGGTGTCTGCAGCGCCCATCTCTGTCAAATTTGAGGAGAACACTAACGACGATGCGAACTGCTACACTGCGTCCCAGCGGCGTTCAGGGATAAACTGATCTCCCCATTCTTTTAGGTCACCCTGATGACCTCATGAGAAAGAAGTGTGTGCCTGTTATAGTCACAGGCAGCTTTCACTCTGGCTAATCCCTTTTGTGCGTGTGCCCTTGCTTGACGGCGTTATATTATTCAAAGGCTATTTTGTCAGGTTTGATCCCAAAATGGAAGGCAGTCTGGGTTTTTACATGCTCTTCGCCACGAAAAAAGATGTCCTGGATTTTTCGGCATGCAGCATAATACGGCGTTTAGCAGCATGCTGGCCTCCCCCAGTCTTTCCCAGCATGCTGGTTGACGCGGGGGAATACGGTAAACCGCGAGATTGCGCCACCAATTTTCTTGCACTAGGCACCGAACACCGAATAAAAGGTGAACGCAAGCTGCTCGCACGACTGGGAGAGTAGACATCTGGCGTCTCCAGTCTAGGTGCACGTTCGGCGCCGATCTTGCATCCCACTCGCAATAAACCCTACTTATGATAGGCAAGCCTGAGCGATGCGCAAGACACGTAAACAACACAACACAAAGGCTCAATACTTGGGCCAAATGGCAGCTAAATCTGTGCTTGCTGTTGTGTATCCTTTGGTGACATCATGGACGCTCAGGACCTGCCCTCGCTACAAAAGCTATGCCACTGCGGTGGTTTCACTGTCAGAAGAGAGAGGAAGTCGCCCAAGTGAACAAAGTTCGGTGACAGCAGTTTTTGTTACCTTTATTTCTTTTTTCTGTGCTAGTTTGTGCAGACGGGAAATATACTTTATTTTCTGGAAAATTGCCTAGATATATTGAGCCCAGAAATGAACCATCTCTGTGTCCCATGGGAGACGCGGATTTTGCGGGTTGGATGCGGATGTACAGAGTGTGAGAAGATTTCTGGACACATTTCAAAACATTATAAAAAATTGTATATAATAGCAATCACGAGACAACTGATGTTTTGAGGCTGGAACACATAGAAAGGACAAATACATACAAAGCCTCAAGTGCTTAGCTCAGTTGGTAGAGCCCTGGACCAGTAATCCAGAAGATGAGGGTTCGAGTCCTAGAGCTGGCTAACCTTTTTAGTGACTTCCATCTTTCATCATTAATAGCAATCACAACACAAATTGGCACAGTGCTGTAGTTTTGTCAAAAGTTTTTATTTGAACTCCTCAATGTTGTATGGTCAATATGATAGGAGTTACAAGCTGCAGAAAATCCGAGCCCATGCGTTTTCAATGGCCTATACCGCCATCGTTAGTCTCAGGCGCTCTCCGTTTCATGCTGCATCGGGTGTTCAAGCGCTAAACCGAAACTGATGTCGAAGATACAGTAAAATGATACTAACATGAAAAATGGTTAGGAGCAACTAAGATTTATTTGAACAAGAACTTTCGTGCAAGAAGTCACTGAAAAGGTTAGCCAGCTGTAGGACTCAATCCAGAAGATGTGTGTTCGAGTCCTACAGCTGGCTAGCCTTTTCAGTGACTTTCATCTTTCATCGTTAATTTCTTAGGCATTGAGGCTTTGTATGTATTTGTCCCTTCTATGTTGTTCCAGCCTCAGAACATCAGTTCTTTCATGTTCAACAGTTGCCGCCTGCGTCGACCCCGTCGTATGAATGTCTGTATGAGTGAGCAAAAATGTAAGAGAGTGAAAGGAGGATGTGCGAGAGAGAGAGTGGCTGATTTGTCCCCTTAGATGACGCACCCTGGAAGTTACTGAGAAGGCGTGTTAGCTTAGCTCAATTGGTAGAGCCCTGGACCGGCAATCCAGAAGATGTGGGTTCGAGTCCTACAGCTGGCTAACCTTTTCAGTGACTTTCATCTTTCATCGTTAATTTCTTAGGCATTGAGGCTTTGTATGTATTTGTCCCTTCTATGTTGTTCCAGCCTCAGGACATCAGTTCTTTCATGCCTACAGCAGAGTTTGGGGCTTCCACAGAAATGCTGTGCCACTTTGAGGGCTGCATTACTTACCCTCGCTGACTTTCCCGGTTTGAAATCCTTCCTCTGAAGATTCGATACCTACCGTTGTCGAATCAGCTTGATTTTTTCTCTTTGTGGAAACCCGTGCATTGCAAAAGGCCTCGAACGCGGGCAGTCTTTGTATAGCGACGGCTCATGAATTTAACAAACAGCTTCGTCCCACACGATCAGATCCCTGTCAGAGTTTCGACACTCAATCACGGAACCAGTCTTCGCTCTGCTTTTCCAGATTTTGCACAGAACTGTAGCACAGCGGCAAAAAATGTCGGAAGCACTCACATAGGCAAAGGCACGGGAGGCGCTAGATCCTGAGGGGTATCATTCGTTGTGTTCGTACGCCTCGGCGCCGGTGGCTATGAATGTAGTGCCCTGGTCAGCGCATGAAGACATCAATTGTTCTCAGTCGTCGGTTTCGCGCTGTCGTAGGTGGACGTGTGTGTGTTGTGCTTCTTGTTTCATGCTAATTACCACATGGAGGTAAGTAATTTTAGTTCCTTGATGTTTGTACTCCCGAATTTTTAGTGAAACATTCGCGCCCTGTTTCAGCTGTGGTGGAATCCGTTAAATAAGTTCAATTTCGGAAGATTTACAGGCAACAGTGCCGAATGATACTCCGATCAAATTGGGACAATCAAAAAACGTATACCTGTTCTCATATAGTCTTCGATAGCTTATAAATAGCCTCAGTGAGTGATTTAACGTGTGACACAGTTAGAATTTAGGTTTCAAACCCCTGCAGTGAAGCAGCAGTTACGAATGATACCCCTCAGGTTTTAAAGGAGCTAGGAAAGCACTTTAATCACTAGCATTTTTTGAACCAAGTGGTTAATAAGCATATTAAAATGCACCATGCGAAGTAATACTATCAACAGGTGCGTAAATATCGCAGAATTCGATTTTGAAAATCGCGACCGTGCGCAACGGTGGCAATACCCGGAACGAGCCGTCGAGCCGCTTGCGTCATTTTGACGTCAGAAAGGTGGATCCCCTGATTGGTTTCGAAGAACGTCGTCTGCTATTTTTCACTCGGAACCCCGCTGCAACGATGGAAGAAGTTTCTTATGCTTTTTCTTTGGTTTATCAGATACAGTAAACGAAGACTGGTCTACAGACACAGTTCAAGGTTAGACCGTGAGATTGTAGAGGCCTCCTCATTGAACTCCCCGAGCGAAGTCAACCAAAAATCGGTCAACCTCTCCCCGCTTGACCTTGCTTTCCCTAAAGCGACCTTCCGGAGTAGGTGGATTATGAAAATAAACTTCAGGTGCCAGTTGAACGCTGTTCTGTCCGTGTCTGTGTTTTGTATGCTGTTCGTTATCGTGGTGACTGTTTCTTGTTGTGTTGTTGGCGGCAATACGTATAAACACAGTGCGGCGCTAAGCGCTGCTTCACTTCACGCCTCGAAATGATCGCTGCATGACTATGACCACTAATTCCGTCCGCTATGTCATTATATCAATATACGCTATATCACTAATTCGCTATGATCACTAGTGCCCGTCACTTTGACTACCAACTTTGTTAGCCATTCAGTTAATTCCTTATTCAGCTGGAGGAGTGTTCTTGTCCATACGTTGTCAGATACAATCCAGTGAAATCTATCGCAATATGCCGTCGCCGGCACATCGTGGCATCAGGAGTTGAACATTCATTGCCTGAGTTACACACCAACAGAGCCAAGCAGTGTCATAAGACCACCACAATTTATGGTCAACTTACCAACCATCGAGCTAAACGAGAATTGGCCGATGCAGACTACAAATGTGGACGACGCAGACACGCAAGTTTGAGTTCATCCGCGCTCGGCGCCATTTGTTTTGTCACCATATAGTGCATCAGTTTTATCCACCATATAGTGACAGCCAACGCCGGTTAAGTTTGCGTCCGACGACATATATCAGCGTGCACTGAAACAACACGTGACTAGCGTAAATTTTAGCTGACTATAAAATGCATATGTTGCGCGCGGAAAACTGCCAACGGCAAACTGTGACTAACCCACCCATAATATTGCAAGCACACAACTAACCAACCAACATGCCGCCCTGCTTAGCCAAATGGCTTCTAAATGTGTCTTTCGTTCGCTAAGGCGACTTCAACACATATAGAAAATTCCTGAATTTGAGTGGTTAAATAGTGATGTTATGTTCTTAATCGCGGCATAACATCTTACGAAGCAGCATTTCCCCTTTTCCTTGTTTCCAGAACATGAATTTCGAGAACGGGGGTTTCACGACCATGAATATCGAGGTCCTTCCTTATTCATCCCTTGACAGAGAGAAAGCAGGGTGAAAGAAAACGGAAAGAAAGAAAAGAAAACCAGTCAGCACTGACCCGGATAGAAGCGCGGTCGCCGCTTTCAACTTTTATTACGTCACCAACGACGTTTTTTTCTTTCTCCTCCTCGTTTGACCCGGAGGAGCGAGTCGAGTGGGAACACGCGCGGCGATGTTCAAGCGTCTTTTTTTCTACGAAAAACATCGCGCACAGACAAAATTTTCGTGTTAATCATCAAGTTAAGTTACCTGCTTCCACCACGCGTTCGGAACGGAAAATTTTTGAGATGGCTTTCAGAGCTCCTTTAAGCGCCGACCAAATTACAACAGCCGAACGACGTTTTCCTGTTCTCGTGCAAGTTTCTATAGCTTATACAAGCCTCAGTGAGTGATTTAACGTGTGATACAGTTAGAATTTAGCGCTCAAAACCCTGCAGTTAAGCAGCAGTTACGAATACCCCTCAGGTTTTAAGCTCCGATCAAGTTGCAACAACCGAACGACGTCTTGTCAAAGGCACACAGGCACTCGCAGAAGGCAAGCAATGGCGTGGCTACAGTGGCACCATCTATTAGCGCCCGAAGCAACTGTCTGGTGTAAACGGTCTATAAGCCATTGAAAATGCATGGGCGCGGATTTTCTGCAGCTTGCAACTCCTATCATATCGATGGTAGGACTTGCGGCTTACGACTCCTATCATATCGAGCTCAAATAAAACTTTTGCCATAACTACAGCAATGTGCTAATTTGTGTTGTGATTGTTATTATGTACAATTTTTAATAACGCTTTGAAATGTGCCCGGAAATTTTCTCACACCCTGTAGAAGTTGGCCGCCGTTGTGGATGCGGATCGGATGTGTGGAGCGGATGTCAAAAACCTCATCGCATGGTGTCCTCTCCCCTGTCTCGTCCACACGGGCTAACTTCAATTTCAGTCACTAGAAACTCTAAGCGTCAAGCTACAACATATTAAACATTCGCATGTTACTTTGAGATCGCAATAAAGACTTCATGGCGCTTTCACACTGCTTGCTTACCTGTAGCGGTACGAGAAGTTTCCTTCGTGAAATTGGCGCAGGAACTCACGAAATCTTCGCTTGACAGCTTGCAGATTAACTTGAGAATCATTTTGGTTGTTTTCGTTGCCGAAATTGTCACTGTAATACACCCCAGCATCGTCAAAACCTGCCATCGCAAGATTTCAGTGCAGAAGCAGAACAGGCGAAAATGAGCACAATGAGCGCCTCAATTTGGCGGGAAAAAGGTGGATGGATCTGGATGGATGTATGGCGGCCTTCTTTTTAGCGTCCGGGTGACCTCTTGTGGATAAAATGAGTGTAGCTAGGTCCTCTACAGACGGTCTGTAACTGAAAATCTCAATGAAATTTTCATAACAAAAATTCAGGCCTACTTACTTGATTGATTCGTCGTTTCTCTGCGAACAATTTTCTGCCGCTTCTACCTACCGTGGTCGGCGGTAGGGGTCTGCTCTGCGGGTGCATTTTCTTCTCTTCATCTGGCGCGCCGCAAAGTCGCAAATCAGCGCAATCGTAACCGTAACCGGCTGTAACCTTCGCACCGCAACAAAATGCTGTAGGCTACTGTACTGCAGTCCCGTGTTCAAGGTTGCGGCCTGTCGAGTGTTTATGTATATGGTTCATGACGAAACATCAGACGTTGCGTATCATTAGACAAAAAAAAACAGTGACACATTAAGCGTGTTGGCTGGCGGGAGCCAGGAGCCGGGTTTCCTAGAGCCCAATATCTCAAACATACGTAGTAGTGAATTGACAGGAATAATTCCGCACTCAGGTAAGTGGCATTCAATGGAATCGCACCTTCATGCATGTCTGTCGCGACGTCTAAATGAGCATGCTAGAAAAAAAAAAAAAAAAAAAACGTGCGGACAGTTTGCCTCTTCATATGCGGTGTGTTCAGTTATTATTCCGTTGTTTACGTGCAAATCAAGGTCGTCACATATTATCTCTGTCGTCACATATTTGCGCCTCTCCTTTCGGCTTGAAGGAGCGCAACGCTCGCTTCTGTATTTCGCCTTGGTATTGAAACTTTCGCATCAATGTTGTCCGGAGGAAACACTGTGGGAATTCCCGTGTATGTGCACAAGGTTCCCGGAAAACGAACCGGAATAACTCGAGCAGTTGTGCGGATACCAACTACCCTGTTATTATAGGACGGTGATGTAACGTGCATTTGTTCATCAAAGTATGCATTGCTGAGAATTTCAGCTTGCACAGCGAAATGTTTAGAAGGAACGTTTTGCATGAAGTTGTTCGTAGCACTTAAATTTTCGACCTCTAACCAGCATCTAATTAAATGCTCCAATTTATTTGCAGTTATGTGTCTGGAGGAAGCTTTAGATGAACACAAATATTTCACTAAAGAAAAACTTACAATAGAAATACAAGAAAAAAACAAATGCTTCACTATACAAAACTTAAAACATACATGCTCAGACAAACACAAAATACAAGAAATGCAGTGACTATTCTGTAGACCAAACCACATGATAGGCGTCCGTGGTGAGGCCATGCGGCGTCCGCATCAAGTGTGGAAAAATGCCATGCCATACTTAATCTAACCTAACCATACCTAACCAAACCTAATTCTAGAACATAAGAAAGGTGCTGTGGCCCTAACTTAACCTAATTTGGAACAAAAGTTTAGTAAATTTTTTTGTACTAACAGTGGTCGCCCAAACACGCCCGTACAATACTGCCCACATGTCCACATTCACTGCAACTCTGAGATAAGAAAAAAGGACTCAAACGTTGCGCCCGAGGTAAAACAGCACCCGGAGCAAAGAAAAAAAAAACGTTTCTATCCACACTTTCTGATTTCCCAGTCAGTGATGCTAACCACTACACCACATCAGCATTGCATCAGCATAGTGAATTCTGCAACCACTAATCTTGTGATTCGGTCGGTCTGGTCCACAGAATAAAACGGATGCTTATCCTGTGGTCTGGTCGACAAAATAATCACTGCGTACAAGAAACTGCTGAAGAAGTAGAACAAGATGGAAAGTACAGAGGTATGGGTTCGATTCCCGGCCACTACTCCTCTTTCGAGGATTGTCACACCTTGAAGAAGTAGAAATTTCAAGGCATTGAGAGGGCATTGTCTGTAATTGTCTCGTATTCTTACTTGGTTATGTGAGCTAATGAAAGCTGCCTCTCATCATTTAGCAATCTGCCTTCAGCACATTCATTCGGTGCTCCACTGACATAAAAAAAATTAAGAAAAGTAAGTTGTAAGAAGCAATTTAAGCGGCAGCACCTCTGAAGAATAACAGCCAATAGTCACGTATGCATCATAAAACATTGACTCATCGCCGTCGTCATCATCAGTAAAGGCCTGCAGTGCAGAAAAGCAGGCTTTAGGGTTGTATACCAATAACAATAATGACAAATATCTATATAGAAGTACAGCTGTAGAGCATCGGATGTAACTGAGAAAAAGGAAGTGCTACTTGAGTGATGCATGTCTGCTTAATGCTCCAATGTACAATGCTTGCAGTGATCCAGGTGAGACGACATGAGGGCTCTTCTACAGGTTGGAGGGGTGGCCAGAAGACGTGCACTATGGCGTTTATCACATTCAAGAATGCACTCCACTTCACCACACGTGGAGTACAAACCAATCAAGAAATTACTTGTAGCCAACAGAGGTGAGATTTTACCTTGCACATAATTTCTTGAAAATTGTGAATCTTGTTAAATCCTGGGCCCCAGACAAAACTAATATACGCTGCTGTGCGATTTCTAAAGATGCACCCATGGCCATGCAAAATATTTGAATGGTTTGAAGCTGTAGTTCTTTACAAATCAGTTTTGTAGCCAACAGTCTCTCTTCCATGATGTCATAGTCAGCACCTTCCTGTACTAACTCTAAAACGTGTTGAAACCACATATGCATTTGAAATGGAACCTGCATACTATTACATTTAACATGCCTCTATCTTGGTTGCATAACCCTGTGACGTGGGCAGGGTACATCTGCTCATGTTCATTCATTGTCAAAACTGAAACTGGATGTTAGCACTGGAGTGAACAGCTCAGAAAAAAAAAGAACTGGGATGAAAGAACACTCGCACGTGGCTCATTTTTCTAGCTTTTGTAGAAAACTGGGCTCTGTTGAACGAAATTTTGCACCTGTACTTAACTCACAGCTAAACACAACCGTAACCTCGAAAGCAGTTGAGAGCCCCAGATTGTTCCAATAAAATTTCGTCTTCAGGATTTAAGAAGTGGTCAGTATGTCGTTATTTACGGCAGAAGTCGTAGGAAACCATGAAAATAAAAGCTACAACACACTTTCAGTCAATCACTCAATCAATTTATTTACTCCCAAAAGACACTGGGGAGGGTGTTACAGGCAAATAACAACACACAAAAAAAAGATCCATTGACACAAGGCAACTACACTTTTGGAAAAACTAAACTATACCACAGATCAAACGTACTTTCGTTGTTTCTTTTCCCCTGTATACAGTCGAACTCCTTTACAACGAAACTCGGGACAGCAAAAAAAATTCGCAGTAAAGGTATTTTCGTTAAAAAGGATGTCCATTATTGGACCTATAGGGCTCCAGCGGGACTGCAAAAAAATTTGCTGTAGTGGTATTTTCGTTAAAAAGGTGTTCGCTATAAAGGAGTTTGACTGTATCATGAGACAGCTTTAAATAATTCAATTTCTTCTGGACAATTTATGGCTGGTACATGGAATCAGCTCAGATTTTTTGACGGAAGTTGGTTTAACTTAGAAATTCACACGAACACATGAAAACAACACAAAGCAACATGTCCTGTGGTCCTTGCCATCTTGAAATGCCTAAGAGTTGATGGAGACCTATTTCCTCTGCCAGGCGAGATTGCCATCCGTGTGTTCCGAGCATGCAACGAACTGGGCATTCGCTCAGTGGCCATCTACTCCGAGCAGGACAAAATGCATATGCATCGGCAGAAAGCGGACGAGTCCTACCTCATCGGAAAGGGTCTCTCCCCGGTCCAGGCTTATCTCAATGTGCCAGAAATAGTCAAGATTGCTCAGGTGATGCCATAGCTTTGCTTCGGCACAGCTGCCTTCCAGTTGTGGTCATTTTCTTAGCATGTGTCTCTGCAGCATTTTAGTTCAGTGACAGTTCAGCATTTGATTTCTCTGAGTCCTACCAGCTTGAGTTATGGCTTCCAGGCTTTAATGTTGTGACCTGCACTTTCCTCTTGTGTAGTACTTTTTCTATTTCTCATAGTGGAATACTTTGTTTTCATTCCTCATTCTGACTTTGGGCTCTAGACTTTTTGGATGTGGGTTTTTGCTGAGCACTCAGTAGTTGGTAATATTGCTTGTGTAACTGGCCATTGCATGGATCCAGACATTGTGTTACTCTAATGTTGTGTTTCTGTTGACAGGTAAGTTGACATGGTCACCCTCTTCGTCTGCAAAGCATGGTCCCGTTGTGTGCTTGCAGTACAACGCTGCTGCAATAGTTGTGGCATGTATTACTGTATGCCCTAGACAAGTGGAGGCATGTGAAGGAAAACTGCCTTACAGGAAAATAACGTGGACGCCATCCATCCTGGCTACGGGTTCCTTTCAGAAAGGGCTGACTTCGCTCAGGCATGTATAGATGGTGGCATCCGTTTCGTTGGACCAACACCCGAAGTGATGGCCAAGATGGGGGACAAGATTGCTGCTCGCCAATCAGCTATCGCCGCAGGTGAGTGGAACCCTCTGCACTGAGCCTGCAATGGGATGTTCATAGTTGTAAATATAATTTGGCAGATGTGCGAGTGGTGCCAGGAACTGATAGTCCAATAACAACGACGGAAGAAGCAATGGAGTTTGTGAAGGAACATGGGCTGCCCATCATCTTTAAGGCTGCCTATGGAGGAGGGGGTCGTGGAATGAGAGTGGTCAAGGAGTCAAAGGCATGTACCCTGTAGTCAGATACATATGATGAGTGCACTTTTGAGACGTGTAGAAAAAGGTTTGAAGGTGGCTATAATGTGGGAGTGAGTATCTTAGATTTCCTCCATACTCAGTGTAACTGAATTACCCTTCAGCCAAAAGCTCACATATCCATTCCTGGTGTGTTGCTCTGATGGACTTTGACAATCAAATTAGAACGAGTACAGGACAAATTATAGTGCCCTGGAAGGGTGGATGGGTATCTCTGGTGCTTAAAGGGATTGTTGCATCCGTCCTGATCGATTCCGAAACTATAGCTCTGTTCTACTCCTTGTTCATCCGCCAAAAACCCGATGTAAAATTGGGGAGGCAGTCAGTGGAGTGGATTAGTAGTGCAGTTTGATGTAATTATGCATGAACGTAATGCCGGATGTTGAGGGTATGAGAGTTCTATGCTGAGCAAAAACTCGAGGAAATGTCTAATCAGGGAGTGCCCTCTTGGCGATCGGCTGGCAAGCAGGCAGGCGTCTTCAAGTCACGGGAAGTATTTGATCGGCTTGCGGAGTCTCACTACTGGGTTAGTGTCAGAAGTGTTCATGCAGCCAGGAATGTAACACCATGTTCCACGCAACATGGTTGCATCAGTGCTCGCACTTTTGCACTTTTCACTATATTGCAGTGAGAACACAAAGCAGACGAGCTCAGAGACAATCGTTTTCACTGCGTTGCCAATGGACGCATTGGCCTGCGTCATCATGATGTTAGCATCTCTGGGAGTTCCTTAGCTGCAGAGGGAGTACGAATCTTATAAAGACTCCTTTATCTAATATCTAAACTGTTTTCGGAAGAGAGACATGGCCCAAGTGGACTGTGAAGCGGTGCCAAACATTAACGTATAGGTCTTATACACACGTTTCCGGATGCGATGGTCCCTTTAACATGTAGGTGTTGTAAGCACACTTATCAAAATGTCATTCCACGAAATATATGAGGATGATGATGGTCATTAAGTTCCTTTTTTTCCTTTCTTTTTTAATTGCACCTTGCCTTTTTTCAGTGCCCATCCCAAAAGAGCATTTTATCTCAAGAGGAACACTTTCATAATGAAAGTCTGCTCCAGTGAATGCTGTGCCTGAAACACTGTCAATATGAATTGCAGGATGTGGAAGAAAGTTTTCAGAGGGCATCATCTGAAGCCAAATCTGCCTTTGGCAATGGTGCCATGTTCATTGAACGGTTCATAGAGAGGCCCAGGCACATCGAGGTGCAGCTGCTGGGTAAGCAAGCATATACCCAGCTCACGACATGCTGTTCTGAATTGTTTTTATTCCCCACTGTGTGGTGTATGGACTGACAATAACTGTGTTCACAGTAGACACTAGAGCAGATGATTTGGGTTGATACCATGATTCGTATTTTTGGTTTCTGGTACAGGCGACCATACGGGTGACGTGGTGCATCTGTACGAACGTGATTGTTCTGTTCAGCGAAGGCATCAAAAAGTCATCGAGATAGCCCCTGCTATTAACTTAGATCCCAAGGTACAATTATTTTTCTGAGCCTCTCTTATTAGTAGACACTAGACGACGTGGCACATGCTCCTTTTTTCTTTTCATCTAATATTCTTCCTTCAAATGCCCATACTGTAGCTTTGGCTTAGATGTCATTTTTAGCAACTGAGAAACCCTAAGTAGTTTTGTTTTGTCTCCTAAATAATTCGTAAAAAGTACTGTATGCATTATTTTCATCTGAACATGTTTAGCTGAACAGCAAACAGATTAACTAAGCTGTTATACTGTCCAGCTTTCTTGATGCAGCTATCACGCACAGGTACGGCAGGCGATACTGCAGGATGCTGTAAGGCTGGCCAAGCATGTTGGTTATTCAAATGCTGGTACCGTAGAATTTCTGCTAGATAAAACAGGGAGGTACTACTTCATCGAGGTTAATGCCAGACTACAGGTTGAACACACCATCACGGAAGAGATCACTGGGTGAGTACTCTGTAGATTTGTGCTGCTGGCCATGGAGCATCTGAGGTTTGCACTTTCCTTAGGGTAGACCTGGTGCAGTCGCAGATTCGAATCACAGAAGGAAGGACTCTAAAGGAGCTGGACCTTGTGCAAGATAAGATCAAGCCACAGGGGTGTGCCATTCAGTGCCGTGTCACCACTGAAGACCCTGCAAAGAATTTTCAACCTGACACTGGACGCATAGAGGTGGGTGTCCTTTACTCTTCAAACGAGAGAGCAATGAAATGAACTCAGTCTAAGATGTAACTGCCATTGCTGGTGTTGGAGGAGACCACAGTTTTGCTTTCATTCCTGAAACTTCTCTGAGCTTTCAAGCTGTGATATTGTGACTGTACACATTGACTTCATCACAGCAGTACACACATTGCATGTATTGCATGTATACCACGTTGATACACAGGGGCGTCGGAAGGTGGGGGCAGAGGGGGCAGTCGCCCCCCCCCTCCCCCCGAGTTTTTACTGCAGGGCCCCCCCCCCCTGAACTTTTGCTCTGGGGATCCCACCACCCCATTTTCATCTGTACGTGTCAACCCAAACAGTCTCGCTTTCACCTCTGTTACCGTGCAGAGTAAATACAGTGGAACCTTGTTAGTGCGTACCCGCATAAGCCGTAGTTCCGCTTTAGAAGTAGTCATTTGGATTCCCTGACCGAACAGCCATTGCACTCAATGCATTTCATGACCGCTTTACACGTAGCATTTCTTGACACCCGTGTCGCTTATCGCGTACTATTTTTGTTGGTCTGTTCTTGCGAAACCGGTCCTTGTGAACGCGGGAAAAGAAAACCCGTCGGCTTCTCGAACACGTGGCGATTGTTTCCGTAATCTTCCCCATGTCTCCCCCTTCTCATCTGTAATCCCCTTCTTATCTGTAATTCCCTTCTTTCTGGTAGAAAGTAGGGGGTTCATGACCTGGTGAGGTCGAGAACGACAAGTCTTACTTTATTGACTTGATGAGCGAGATACATATGCTCCAGTACTCATGGAGCCAAGTTGAGCCCGCAATGATTCAGAATTGCTTCAGGTGTGCAAAGTTTGTTGTCAGTACTGAGGAGACTTCAGATGCCAACGAGGAAGTCAACCAACGATTGCGAGAATCTTCTAGCTGAAGTTCTGCAGCGTCAGGATGCTTCCGAAAGTGTACAGTTTAGCATATTCTGAGATGTGGACGATGAGGTCACGACATCGGCCGAGTTGACGGACGACGACTGTTGCTCCCGAAACGGCGTCCAACTCAGGTGGTGACGATGACGACCATGCGGACACTGAAGAGGACGACATACTGTGCCAGACAGTGGCAGAAGCAGTACGGGAGTTAGACGTTCTGCGTCTATTTTTTGAGAAGCGGGGTTCGATGGAACAGCTGGCGCCAAGTTTGACAGACTTTGAAGATGGCCTCCTCGCCGCGAGGCCAGAGCATCACCAAACAAAAATCACGGATTTCTGCGTTTGAGCGTGAAGTAAAAATCGTGAATTGATGGCTTCTATCACGGCTTGCATTTTTCAGGTTTCTCATGACGATAAGTGACATAACTAGTAATTTTCGGTTATGACGTAGTACCGCTATGCACGTACTTTTTCCGCGTCCCCGCCAGGTACGCGCTAACGAGGTTCCACTGTACATGCGGTAGTGTACTATCCAGCCGATTACGCTATACTGTATCTGCGGACCTGCTGCGCAAAGAGTAGCGACACGCCATTCAGTAGCCTTGCTTAGACGACACAGGAAAACGCAGATTTCGCTCCAGCAAAGGACGTAGACTTGTTTTTGGTAAATGCAGGGAAATATTAGATGCTGGGAAGGGAAACTCTTATCATGCTGCGAGGAGCCTTTAAGCTGTTCGCTGGTGTGCTTGTTGAGATGTGTACCATTTCTTTGCCTGAGCCATGGCCAGAACTCTTTGGCAGAGCCTTTTTAGTGCAATAATAATGACAGTCTTTGCAGACAACCCCATTGCGCTTCTGACGAGAACAAAAATAAAAAATAAAGGAACACACCACCGCTCGCTTACTTCTGTTTGTCTTACCCCACTTAATGGAATAATGAACCAATATATTAGTTTGTGCCGCTCAAACGCCTTCCCATATGTGTTACACCCTTCACAGTCATCGTATTGCACAGGACGAGTCATTTCTAATAAGCACATCAATGGCTCCTTTAGGTTAGGTTAGGCTAAGATAGGGCTCGCCCCCCCAGCAGTGAGAGACTTCCGATGCCCCTGTTGGTACAGCATAAGTTGCAGAAACAAGTGAAACATTTCTAGTGGGGCACCTTAAACATGTCATGCATATGATGAAAGTAGCATATAATTAGGGCCCTGTGTTTTCAGGTTTTATGTTCTTTGAAAATCGAGGGGGTAAAAATCAGGTTTTATTTCAGGATCCTTAAAACAGGGTAAAATCAGGTGATATCAGGCGGAAAAATAGATTTTCGGGTGGAAAATAAAAAATGAGCGCTTCTCGCATTTTATAATGATGTATAAGATGCGGAACAGCTGTGCTGAATGTTCAGTGCTACTGTTCTCTAGTGCCCGTATTGGTGGCTGAATTGGCACTTTGCAAAGGTCGATTTCGCATTTTTTTTTTAACCCCAAGTGATGATGATGCAAATCGTGGGGGTTAAAAACGCATTTTACCCTAAAACACCGGGTCCTACATATGATACGGTGCTTGAATGTCAAGCAAGTTACGATCATTTTAGAATTTGGTTTCTACTTGCAGCATGCCCCCCAATTATTTTTCAGCTGTAGTAATGAAGATGCTGTCGCGATTAGCATTACTGTAGTTCTGTCGACAGTGTTGAAATGTGTCCTTGACTCATGGGTGGACGAATCCTAGGTTTACGAGTGTGTGGTGTAAATCGAGTTTGTGTGTGCCACGTGAATATATGCGCTTTATAGAAAAATGACATGATTATGTACCATGAGACAGGGATTACAGTCAAACTCCTTTATAGCGAACACCTTTTTAACGAAAATACCACTACAGCAAATTTTTTTGCGGTCTGGCTGGAGCCCTATAGGTCCAATAATGGACATCCTTTTTAACGAAAGTACCTTTACTGCGAATTTTTTTTGCTGTCCCCTGAGTTTCGTTGTAAAGGAGTTTGACTGTATAACGCATGCAGTATCATGATGAAGAAAATGTGCTCCAGTGTGCTGTTGCATTGTGTATTTTTCAATTGTGCTTGAAATTTCTACAAATCAGTTGACCAACAAAACTTGAGCTGGTGTTTTCACAATCAGTGTTTCTGTTAACTGATCTATTAGGTTACTACATTGGAGCCTGCACGAGGAATTAATTATCCCCATTGTCATGAGCAGAGATTGTCACAGCACAAAGGGACGTCCTTGCCAGGCGAAAATTTTTTGAACTGGTACCAATTGAACTGTGTTATCGAACAGGGACCAGTTCAACCGGTCCCAGATCAACTGGTACCAGTTGGGACAACTGGTCCCTGTTCGATAACACAGCTCACCCAGTCCCAGTTGAACTGGTCCAGTTGCAACTGGAACTGGGCGAACTGTGTTATCGAACAGGGACCAGTTCGATCAACTGGTACCAGTTGGCCCAACTGGTTTCTAACCGGTCGCAGTATCAACTGGAACTGGTTGCAAACCTCATTGTTGGACCTGGGACCGGTTGAAGTGACATCACTTAGAGCGGCCTGTTCGGACAGAGGTTAGCTTGTATGTAACCAGTGCCCCTTTGCAGGGTCGCTGTTCCCAGCAACAGCAGATCCAAAGAACTGCAATGCAAAATTGCGTTTTATTTGTAGTTACACACATAAACATTACACATATTCTAATGTGCATGTAACGTAACTATAACGTAATCAAATTATAGCAGTAGATGAACTACAGGGTTACATGGAATAGATAATACTTCATGGTTGATTGGTCCCTTGCTTGACTGCCTTGGGGACATCTTGAATCATTCAACAAAGTATTTGAGATCTTCTTAATAGCACACGATGGATCGATATTTTCCTTTGAGCCCCAGCAGCTTAAGGTTTCTGGAAAGTTGAAGAGGTGAAGTGAATATACACAAGTGAATATGCATTCAATTGCAACATGTAATTGTAGTGTGTGGCTGGACAGTCACTCAATTTGAGCAGTCGTGGCCCCGGAAAGTATGCGAATCTCTCAACATTTCCATTGTGCAGTAATTGGACCTTTCAACTAAGTGATTGGCCGGCTTTGGGGGGCAATGAGTACTACTCTGGCGCGCTGTGCTAGTTCGACAACATCCGTGGTGTGAAGGGTCTAAAACACGAGAATGAACGAAAAAAAAGAGCAAAAACAAAAACATGAATGAAAAAAGTTGCTGGTAACGTTAACATAAACCGGATGTTACTCGTAAAACGGCATGCACTTGCAGATGCCACGAATGTGACGTGGAACAGAGAGAAGAGGTTCTAGTGGAAGTAATATTTCTAAATGGTGCACAAGGGAAAAGCACTTAAGCACAGTACTCACGATAAAGCGGTCTCCACAGTTGTAGTCAAGCTGTAATCCTGTAACACCCACCCGCCCGGCCGCTGACGCTCATTGTACTGTCACACTGTTGTATCTTGCAGACGACTCCTTTAGATTACAAAATCAACGCCTATGTCACACATCACGTTAAGAACATAACGGGCAAAAATCGCTCTACAAGCACGCTGCTAAGCAAGCGACCGTTGCACGGTAAACGCATCATTCATCGTGGGAGCAGGAACGCACAAAATACAAATATAAGAGTTCCAAAATAACTTTTGTTAACAGGAACTTTGCCAAAGATTGAAATATGACTATTACTACTAATAAAGTCACTTCCTGATCGTTTTATAACTTCGTCTTGCAATCTTCATATTAAGCTGTCCTGGAACTGAAACCGAAACTTCCCCCAAATATGTAAACTGGTTCAGTTCGAACTGGCACCACCTCACTTCCGGTTGCTACCAGTCCAGCTTGAACTAGTACCAGTTCACTTTCCAGTTGCCAACAGCCCAGCTTGAACTGGTTGCACACAGTGCCCACTTGCCACCAGACCACCTTGAACTGCTACCAGTTCGCTTTCCAGTTACCTCCCCAACCCAGCTTGAACTGTGTAGGATTCTACCCCCTTGAATCCCATGCGGGGTTTAATCCAACCCGTCTTTTCCCCAACCGCTGCACCACAGCGTGAGAGACACAGACACAAGTGAACAAACACACTCTTTACTCAGTGACAAGGGCACCACTTACATATCCTGTGTCGCGGATCCTCCGTTCCGCTCCAAGCCCCGCTGCCTACATTGACAGCTATCGGCAGAAACATTCCCCTCTCCCCCCATCGCGCGGCGCTTTTATCTCCTTCGATAAGCAGCGACTGTATCATGGGCTAACTGCAGCGCCCCACAACCGGTACCTGTTCACTTCCCAGTTGCTACCAGTCCAGCTCGAACTGGTACCACAAAGTGCCCAGTTGCCACCAGCCCAGCTTGAACCGGTACCAGTTTACTTTCCAATGTCCACCAGTTTGGTACCAGTTGGTTCCAGTTGACCTCCAGTTGGTGCGAACTGGGAACGAGCTGGTACCAGTTGACTTCCCAGCTCAAATTTTCGCCTGGGTTGCTCATAAAAAAGTTTCAAGAACAACATACCTGGCAACTCTCCCGATTCATCCGGGAGACTCCCGGATTCGGACATGTTTGTACGATTGTACGACAGAGAAGCAAATCTCCCGGAAAATGCAGTTTCCCCCTCTATATCTCAAACTCCTGCTTTCTCTCTGGACACACAGAAGAAAGCATCAATTCAATACCAGCCTAATTGCCATCGGCATCGCTGCCACTTCTCTGAGCCTCTATGTTACGGAGTTCAGGGGTTCTGGTCATGGCTCTGGTTCTAGCACTTCTAGTTTCCGGGTATTTCCTCCATGTTTTCGGCCGACAACGGTGCCTTTGCACTGTTTCTGCCTTGCGTGTTGCACATCACAGCTCAGTGTAAGCGCCACAAGTATCTACACGTGTTTCTGAAGCAATACACGGATGAACTGGGACACGTGATCGCGTTCAGGAAGGGCACCATGTGTTCTGCACAGTTTACGGTTGCGACACCAGCATTCCGTGTGAAGGGTGGACCGATCGAGGCTGCAAAGCGTACCGCTTTGCAGCGTCAGGAGTTGGAAACACGGAGGAGGATTGTGCTTTGAACTGAGTCGACCGCAGTTGTCTGTGAAATGGGAAACCGCGCACAAGAGCTCATGATATGCGCGCTGAACTGACAACAGCGATGTATACTGTGACTGATAGTTCTGACGTATTATGCAAGCTACTTTTTTAATGACTCGTTAACTAACTTGATCAACAACTATTATGTTTAAGCTCTCCTGGGAAGTCCAGATGGGCTTTTGAATTTCAGATACATTACTGAGGTAGTGCTGATCGAGTACTGTTGAATGTGAGGGCACTTCAGCATCGCAAAGAGAGCAGAGACATAGTTTTGTGTCTTCACGTTCTGTTCAAAAAGTGTCATAGCCTAGTCACAGCTTGACACCCAGATAGTTTCTTGAAGAGGGCAAAGTCCTTTGCTGCAAACCTTGTGAGCGATGAGCCTGCTGGGGTAAAGTGTGCTCCTGTTACACATGAAAATAAAAGCCTCTCAACATTGGCTTTGTCCTCCCCCCTCCCCCCACTTTTGAAATCTCCCTAATTTGGATGTTCCCAAGTTGGCAGGTATGGAACAAAAATTCCTGAATCGCCCAGTAAGAAAATTGAAGATAACAAGCAACGGAAATGTCATTGTGTCCGTGTCATGGCTCATACTGTAAAATCCTTTAATTTTTTGCATTCCCAATTTTTGGAGGACCAGGCACAAGGCACAAAATTCTTGTATCTTCCGATTCATGAAATTCGCGAAAATAGGGTGTTGCGAACATTAAGGGCTTTTGCAGTAGTATATATGTTTCTCAGGGGTTACTAGTCTTGATGCTTAGTATTGTGTTACTTGCAGGTTTTCAGAAGCGGTGAAGGCTTTGGCATTCGACTCGATGGAGCCTCTGCATTCGCTGGTGCCATCATTTCTCCGTACTATGACTCCCTCTTGGTGAAAGTGATATCTCATGCCAAAGACATGAAGTCTGCTGCTGCAAAAATGAACCGAGCATTGCAAGAGTTCCGCGTCCGTGGTGTCAAGGTGAGCGACCTTGCCACTGATGGGGGACTGGCCTTTGTAATAAGCTTATGTTCCAGACAAACATTCCATTTCTGCTCAACGTATTTCAAAATGAAGAATTTCTTGAGGCGCACAGCATTGACACCCACTTCATCGATGAGCACCCCGAGCTTTTCAACTTTGTGCCCACACAGAATAGGGCCCAAAAACTGCTGTACTATTTGGGTAATGTCATGGTGAATGGACCCATGACTCCCCTGGCTACCCCGCTTAAACCATCTGAGATCAGTCCAGTTGTTCCAGAGATTGACCCAGGTAGTACCTTTATTCTGTGTGCAAATGCTTGCAGTTAGTCCTATAGAATCCCATAGACTGTTTGAGACTTCTAGGGTGGTGTAGTTCTATGCCTCTGCTGTTCAATCAGGGAGCATTTTCAGTTGCACCGTTCTGACTCTTCTCCCTTTTATCACAAGTGAACAGACCCTGGTATTTTCGGGTCTTACGTTTCTTCAAAATGAGATGACAAAATTCGTGCCTCATGTCAGGAGACGTGAAACACAGGAAAATTGAGTGATAAGTACAGTAAAACCCTGTTAATTCGGATCTAACTGGACACCCGAAAATGTCCGAATTAACCTGATGTCGAATTATTGAATGGACCACATAACAAAAGATGTACTTGCCATTATGAAGACACTTTTATTTAAAACTGTCAGAGTGGTTTGCTTTTGCAAGCTCATTTGCGCCGTTAGAAGTTTTCGAAGCACAGTAGGTGCTCCACCGCACTTGCACCAGCAGAAGCGTTCAAGCTGACATAATCCAAAACAGCAAGTGCTTCCGCCGTGGTGATGGCTCCTCACATTCGTCATCCGACGATATTCTTCTCGGCTGTTACAAGGACATTATCCACAATTCATCTTCAATCAAACTGCCAGCAACACCGGCAACACCATCGTCAATTGTGACATAGTCCGCAACTTGCACCAAAGAAGGCAGGAGACCACGGAAATGGATGTCATGTCCCTAATGCAGAGTTCTCCAATCACATAAAACTGCAACGGCTAAAGCAGTTCTCAGATTTCTTTCAAGTCGATTATGGATTTGCCATGGGAGTTTGGCGTGCAGCACAGAAACAAAAAGAGAGTGAGACACATCGTTGCTTGACAGATGCTTGAAGGAAGAGAGACAACGTCACAGCGCTGATGACCATAGCGATAAAGGCGCATCTGTTCTTCTTAGGTGTAGAGTTGTGCCATACTTTGCCTTCTTTGTCCATCTGATCATTCGGGGTTCAGACGCACGTTGTTTGCAGCGGTTCACCACGCTGTCGTACCGTCCGAATTATGTGGTGGGCGCACGAGTGCTTCAAAATTAACGAGTGTTCCTTACCATAGACTAATGTTTGTGGTGGCCCATGGGCGACGACGGCAACGCGCTACTGCGCCAGTACAGCCCCAAGTGCCAGGCTCGCGATTCCTGATTCTTTTTTGGTACTCGCGTGGGCAGAAACGTCCTCGTCGATTCCCAACATCCTCCCGGGGGCGGCTGTAGTGTCCTCGTGGGCCTCTAGCAGGTACAGACGCTGAGCA
The DNA here is from genome assembly GCF_037126465.1 of Ornithodoros turicata. NCBI lineage: Eukaryota > Metazoa > Arthropoda > Arachnida > Ixodida > Argasidae > Ornithodoros > Ornithodoros turicata. The sequence goes on along the minus strand of NC_088206.1, from coordinate 46,341,213 downwards.
GGACGCAGTGTTTCTCTTCCGTTTGAGAGTCTGATAGTGAAGCTGCTGCCGATCCCGTGTGCGGCTACAACGATGGCAGTTTTCCACAACAATGGCAGGAGGTGGTCATCATCAGCGATGACAAGATCACCAGGCTTCAGAGCTGTAGGAAATCCGGCAGCACCTTGGTGCCCAGAACGGAGCTGGAGGAGATATTCTTTTTTCCAGCGCTTCCAGAACACCTCAATGGCTTGCTGGTGTCGTTCGCTCCGTCTGCGTAACGTCAACAGTGTGCTCGCTTGCTGGACATTCTCGAGAAGCGGCAGCTTGGCAATACGGTTTCCGACAAGGAAATGAGACGGGGGTAAGAGGGAGTACCTTTTGAGGAGCAGTGGATACACTAGTGAAGGGTGTGCTGTTTACGACCGCTTCAACTTCGTGAAGGATGGTGACGAGTTCTTCAAATGTCTTGTGACTATGGCCGCGGTCAGTCTTAGGGATGACTTCACCCTGGGGATCATGCGCTCCCACCACCCAATGAACACCACTTCCTCTACATTTGATGACCCGAACAACGAACACCAAGTTCGTCGTAATTGGACCACTCATCATCCTAAATGTTTTGGCTAACCAGTAGCGAACCACCTTCTGGCAGGCAAGTCGCACTGGGACCCCAATTCCACCAGGGACCCTCAGGGAGATCACAGCATGGTCAGTTTCCGGCCTCCACCTGCTTCACGATGGTCCTCCCCGGCAGTTCTCTCAACCAGCATTCACACTCTTGTTCCAGTCATGGTACTGTCGCCCAGCAGCCTGCCTCAGCAGCACTCGACAACACTCAGCAACGATCACTCAACGCAACTCAACAGAATGAGCAGCCACTGAACGCAATTAGCAACCACTCAGCACTCACATCTCACCACTGGAAACCACCCAGATCGCAGCAGTCTTCTTCACACTATCCCGCTGCTGCTGCATCAACTGCCACAATCACAAACCGTGTGTCCAGTCATCCATCATTTATGAGTCGTCCTCATTCTCCTCTTCGTGGTATCGACGCGGATCTCAACCGCATGCACCGCTCCGCGTCTGTGGGGGTGAGTGATGTGGAGGCCCGTGGACGACGCCGACGGCGCGCCTCTGCTACCGCGCGCTACTGTGCCTGGCGGCCAGTTCTACCGGCTCCGTCCTAGTCTGCCACATCTGCACCACATCTGCCCACTGGGTCGTTCCATCATCGCAGGTCAGGACTCATGTTGAGGGACCATGCGAGTAGTCCGAATTTCCGAATTAACTGTGGTCGAATTATCGAGCTTTTACTGTATCACATGAGAGAGCAGATATTCTGTTCGAAAACGAGAGATGGTTTTCACACATTTTGGATGAACGTGCGTTGGCGTGAGGCAGAGCCAAGCGTGAAGTATTTAGTGTCTCCCTGCACCAGCATGAGTGAATGAGCTTGTGCTTTGGCTGGTTTGGTTTCGCAGTTTACCTGCTCATCCAAATTGTTGATGGTGCAAATTTGGGGTAAAAACAGGCGGGCCATTCCATGCCAGATGATCCAAAGTGGGTGCCCAACCATCACAGTTTTTTTTTTTTTTTTCAATAAATTGGTGCAGGTAGAAGACCCATGTGGAACAGTAGTTCTGGAGGACACAGCTCACTTTTTCACATTTATTCACCCGCGCGTGATATGGCAAGATACCACATGTGATTTTCATGTAGCGGAAAGGTGCACTATCACGCAATGTGTACATTATGCAAAGTGGCTTTCTCCCTCTCCCTCGAAGGGCCCATTTGGTTTGTGAGTTTTTTAACTACTTTCTGTGGCAACTCGGGAGCAATGTATACACTACCGTTGATTAAGTGGGGTTGCAGGTATGTCCTCAAAAAGTTGTGTGTGCATGTGCGTAGTACACCGCGCGTTAGCGGAGCTCGAAAATGTAAAATTTGCAATTTTCTCAATTTTTGACCTCCAATTTCGGGATGTGATGGTCCATGTCAAACTGCAGTGTGCTTTTCAATAAAGAAGACATTCCAGGACATAATAGTAAACAATTGGGAAAGTATTTTTTGAAACATGCGAGAAAAAAAAATTTTATTTTTTTTTTCTGGGCTACTTTTGGCATTTTGCAGATACGTTGAAGTCTGCTTTCTAACCATGTTCTGCAGTGACAAACAACAACAACAATAAATGATGAAGTGATGACGACATCGGATGAAGAGGTGACATAGGATTGAGGAGAGTGCTGTCCTCAATCCTACTACTGGAATGAATCCCAGGCTACCGTTTATGCAGTTGCTGTGTATATCCGCTTCCACGTGACATAATATGGGAAAGGACCATGCGACGGCATAGACGGGACGGTTAAAAGGCTTGCTGCAAAACCAAGCCTGCAGAGAGTTGTTGACGGCCAAATCCTGACACCAAAAGATCTCTACAAGTGCGCCAGAGACAATCTAAAAGTTCAAGCACTATGGGTGTCAAAAGAGGATGGGGCACAAGAAAAAAAACCTTCTCGCTGATAAACACACGCACTCTATCGCCGTGCCAGGCAGAAGAAGACTACACCATTTTCAACCCATATCTACCGCAGCAATAGAGGTGTAGCAAACATCATTCTCTTCGGAGATGCAAGTGTTTGGCATACATAAGATCATTTAAACCAAATCTGCTCTAAAGCTAGAGTTTGTTAGTGTTGTTGTCATGTTTTCTGCTACTTGGAATGAAAAAAAAAGCCACAAAAGACTGGTAATGTGGACAAACGACAAGGAAGCGAAAGGAAGATACCAAAGGAACACAAAGCAAGGAGATAGTGGAAGACATAGAGACCTATTGCTTCTTTGTCGCTGCAGAACGTGGTTAGAAAGCAGGAATTTTTTCCTTTAGTTGTGAGTACACAGCCTTCCTGTCAGTTTCTTCTGTCCTTGTCTCTCTGCTGCAAACAAATCTTAAGTATGACTTACCAGCTACCCCATTTCTCTACCTTAGTAAGCAGACTTTAAAGTATCGGCAGAATGCCAAGAGTGGTCCAGAAAAAAAAAAAAAATTCTTGTGCGTTTCAAAAAGTACTTTTCCAAATTTTTTACTATTATGTAGTGGAATGTCTTCTTTATCGAAATGCACCTTGCAGTTGTTTGGACATGAACCGCCACATCCTGGAAAAAACTGTCGAAAATTGGGAAAATTGCAAATTTTACATTTTTGAGCTCCGCTAACGCGCGATGTACAATGCACACGCGCACAAAACTTTCTGAGGACATACCTGCAAACCCACTTAACAAAGGGTAGTGTATACATCGCTCCTGAGTTGCCACGGAAAGCAATTAAAAACTCACGAACAGAAGGTGCCCTTAGAGGGAGACACCCACTTTGCATAACATACACAGTGTGTGATAGTATACAGTGTGACAGTATACTGCATAAAAATGACATTGGGTATCTTGCCACATCACGTGCAGGTGAATAAATGTGAAAAAGTGTGAAAAAGATTAGGTATAATTTTCTGACTTTACCATACTTACTTAGACCTCTAAAAGATTAAAGGCAATGTATTTTGAGCTGCGTCCTCCACTATTACAGTTCCACGTGGGTCTTCTACCTGCACCAATTTTTTGACAAAAATTTGTTATGGTCGAGCGTCCACTTTGGATCATCTGGCGTGGAATGGCGCAGGTTTTACGAGACCCTGAAATACAAGTCTCTCTGAATGTGTCTCGTTTCAGTAGGTCAAAAATTACCAGCAGAAATGAAGTTTTAGAATTAGCTGTAATATCCTAGGCTAGTGCGGAATTCGTGAAAAACAAAAATAGGTGTTTACCTGTAAGTGAAATTTTGTACTATGTGCAGCATTTTGTGGCCTTTTAGGTTTTGGTGCGTCCACGTGTACAATCCAAATGTTCCACAGAATCACACATGTGTGACAAATGATCGTTTGCAAATAATAATGTTCTGTATTCTAGATATGCTTGTGAATTGTGATATGTTATCTATTGATTCCCATCTATGGCAATGTCAAGCACCGGGAGAAAAGAAGGAATAGAGGCAAAAATTGAGCAATCCTGTTTGGGAGAAAAGATGGCCCGTAGTTGCAATACGGTAGAGTTGGTGTGGTATCGGGATGTTAAACAGAATAGAGTCGCATAATGCACATTATTCCCTTGGGATGCAGGCTTGATTGTAGAACGTGCTACCCACAGCTCTGTGCCTCACCAGCATGACGGAACCCGTGGTCCACGTGATTCCCGTGCTCCATGCCCTATCTGTCAGTGTTTTCTCCTTCTTGCTCTTTTTCTGTGTGTGTGCACGCTGATAACGCTAATGGAGCAGTTTCTTGCACGTGCATGTCACAGAATATGTTTAAAACGAGCGCCGTGTTTCTTTGTCATGCTTTCTGAACTGAAAATACAGTCGAGCCTGTTTGTAATGGTAGGTATCGATGGGAATGCAGAATACAATGATTATACTGGTGGGAACTAGCTGGTTGTAATACCACAGTTATTATTGTTATGTTGAATATCGTAACAACTGAGCTCGACTGTATTATCTTTACTTCCTTATGTGTTGTTCTTTGGCAAGGTTGCTGAGCTATAATGTAAAGTCGAGATTGTGTATACTGTATAAGTAGTAATGTTTGCGAGGAACTAATTTTCGCGAAATTCGCAAGCGCTCTTTTTTTGCGAGTTATTTGGCCCAATGACAGCAAATACGCAAATGCAATATGTATGAAATTTGACCTAGGACGCTGAGGCAACATATGTACGTGGTTTTTCACGCTATTTCACTGTATGGAGAGAGTTTCAAGTGGAGACAGTAGTCCAGCCTTCATGAATCTCACACGGGTGTCGGTGTCCCGTGATTGCAGTTCCTTGTAAGCCTCGATCATCCAGCATGGCGTGTATGGGTTTTAGCACGCTGCCATGCGGGTCCGCCTTTGTACAAGTTGCCGCGTCACTATCGAGTGCCCGTGACGGGTAGGTAGTAGGTACGTAGGTAGTAGGTAGTAGGTACCGTAGGTACGCTGACCTTCCGGTGATGGAATTTCGAGATATCCGTACTGCTGCAAAAAAAAGCTTCGACTTAAAAGGGCCAAAATACATAAGAAGCATTGGCACAAGGATCGGGACGCAAAAAAAATTCGAGATAACCGATATTTCGAGATAAGCGAGTTCGAGTTAACGAGGGTTTATTGTATTAAGGCCGCAAATTTAACCACTTATACAGTAGTCATCTTCCCAGGGGTGGCGGAATAGCTCACTACACCTGCCGCTTGTCATTAAGTAGCATCACGGACCAGGCACCCAGCACACATAATGTAGTGCGCAGCATTTTTGTCAGAATCCTAATGCACTAATATTCCTGAAGTACTTGAAGCTTGAAGTTTTGTGTAGACTCTTTTTCTTGTTGCATGGATACACTGCATACATTCTGCTTTCTGCTTGTACCCCTTTCTGCACCTGCATGATGGTAACCTCGCTCTTCGTTTTTTCTTTTTATTTTTTCTATTTTTTTTCAGTTTGTTTCACAAAGCATCATGCCAATGCTGTACATTTAATAGACTTGAAAGGGCAATTGAATGGGTGCACGAGAGCAGTGCAGTGCTCTAAATGTTGTGTCTCATCGTTTAACGTTTGCGGTGAATTTTACAAAGCAGACATATACGAGGTTTGTCCAGAAAGTTTGTGCAGTACGTTTATAAAATTTTTATTTTACCAATTTGGGGATGCATCACTGTGGTCCCCTTCAAGATGCTCTCCGTTAGAGATGACGCACCTGTCCCACCTCCATTGCCATTGCTGGAAGCACCTTTGAAAGTCATCCTCTGTCAAGACCTTCAGCAGGGATGTCGTTTCTTTTTTTATTGTCGTCACATCTCCCAGGTGGCGACCTCGCAGCACCATTTCGCATTTTGGGAATAGGAAAAAGTCCCTGGGCGCTAAGTCAGGGGAGTACGGTGGGTGCTCAAGCACGGTAATGGAGTGGCGAGCCAAAAACTCATGCACAATTAGTGCTGTGGGAGGGGGCATTGTCGTGTTGGAGAATCCGTCGCTTTCCCTAACACAATTCCGGTCGCATGCGCCGCACACGGTCTCTCAAGCACGTCAAAACTTCCACATAGAAAGCTGCGTTCACACTCTGGCCCTCAGGCGCGAATCCATTGTGCACAATTCCGTAACAGTCAAAGAAAACTATCAACATGACCTTGATTTTTTATATGCTTTTTCATGATTTTTTCGGCCTCGGCTCATCTTTCTGTTTCCACTCCCTGCTCTGGGACTTCAACTCGATGTCGTACTCGTAGATCCATGACTCGGCGCCTGTGATCACCCTATCCACGAAATTGGCATTGTCCTCTGACGATCTCCAGTCCAGGCAACATTCGTTCCGTCGAAACTTCTGTTCAGGGGTGAGCAGTTTCGGCACAATCTTGGCGCAAACCTTCTTCATTGCCAAATGCTCTGGCAAAATCGTGTGGACGGACGATTTTCTCAATCCACACTCCTTTGCTATCATTTTGACAGTCAGTCACTGGTCGCTCAACACAAGAGAATGTACGGACTCAGTGTTTTCACTGGCAGTTGAGGTGGAGGGGCGTCCCGACCTTGAATCGTCTTTAGGGTCTTCATGGCCTCCCCGAAAACGCTCAACCCACTTGAAAACCATTCTTTCCTTTAGTAGACCCTCTCCATATGCCTGCTGCAACATTTTTGTGAATTTCCAGGTCATTCCTGCCGAGTTTTAAAAGAAACCTTATGTTAATTCATTGTTCGAGCTGTTGGTTTATCTCCATTTTGCCAATAAGCAAGAACCGTTTCTACAAAACAAGGACGCACAAAGCCAGGCCTTCTCCTAGAGACGCTAAAGCACTAACGAATATCAAACACATGTCGTCGAATGTGGAGAGCCGGACGAGGGCGCCACCAGTTCACCTACTACCACTCAGCAAACTCACTGCACAAACTTTCTGGACAGACCTCGTAAGAACAACAGGTTGCCACCACATGCAGTGCAGTACAAGCTGCACAACCACAGTTCTTAATCAGACAACGTAAACTACCATAATTATCATAGTTGTGAGAAATAGGATAAACAACAAGGCTACCTGGATTACTATGCCCTACATTAAAGGGACGGTCTCATACACCCTGGCCCATCCACAAAGCGTACCATTCGATTCCTCATTGCTGAAAACGTAATACTGTGAATTCGCTCGTCCAGAATCGTCACGGTTATTAAATAAACGAATTAAGTTGATAAGAACAGCGCCAGCACATTGCGATTTCTGTTGGCAACAGTGATATCCGCTACGATGGCAGACCGCTTATTGGATGAAAAAATCGTCTGCTCTCGCGCCTTTTTGCAGCGGTGAGACCAGACGACTTCCAAAAGGTGCTCGAGGATCACGGCGACGGCAATAAATTTGCTGCATGTGGTCTGGTCAAACGAAAGACGCGTATTGTAAAATGTGGCCGAACAACAATGTCAATACGTCTCGCATCTTCATTTCGAGCGGGAGTTTACGTGGATGACTCCACCTAATAAAGGCAGTTCACGCTTATTTACTAACTTGTCTCGTATTGTTCGGTATTTTGAGCACTTCTAGTTCGTCTTACCTGTGAAAAGAATATTCCGTATGTTAGTGGTGGAAACGTAACCCGGGTGTATAACAACTCTTTTGTAAATGACAATGTGATGAAAGTGGATATAGAAAAGCACCTGTTGGGAGTCACATACTCGAAGCATCTTCAACAAAAGGTCTGATTGTCACACGCGTGCGCGTACTCCGCACGTTTCGTTCACGATGCATATGAGGTAAGAGACGTTCTGCGAGCACGATATGTATGGGACGGCGCCGGACGCAGCTCAAACTAAAAGATGTCGACCGTCACGCAGTCAACTGTTAGCGGCAATGGTGTCCAAAGAACTGGATACGCGCAGTATTGAAATGTAGGTACTCTGTTGATAATAGCCAAAAGTGACGTGTACAGAAATTGTCGGCACCGCACGAAACGGCAGTCCCGTGTACCTCGGTAGTATTGCGAGAAGGAAGTGCTTGATCCAGCAGGCTACATCAGTTTGTTTTGCATATAGCCTCTCTAAGGTATTATCCCTACCGGAGCAGTATATCGCCAAACTATGCTCAATAATGTTGTCTTGTACCCCTTCAGTAGCTGACACTAACTGATGAGAGTGGCACTCCTTCCTGTGCCAGAATCAACACCTATGAATGGGTCACAAATCTAACAACTCCAATTCGCAGGCTTCACAGCTCTATTTAATTTTTCCCTGCACATTACTGATGTGAGAAAAGTATTGCATAATATAAATATGTAAGTTATATCCGCAAATCAGTGTTGTGATCATTTGATGTTCAACCAGCAAAAGACAAGACAACCTTGTTGACAGGACAGGACGACAGGTTGCTCAGAGCTTGCTGCTTGAACATCATTATGACTACCCGATACCAACAACCCAATTTTAACACAATTGGTCAGTGCTGTGGACGTACATTACAATAAGGGACAATAAAAGATGGCTACATAAACACTCAACTTCCACAACCTTTATATTCAACGTGCTGGACATCTATCTTAGTGTGCAACCCCTGACACAATCAAAATCTGAGCCAGTATGGGCTCATGAACACACCGGTGCAGCATGAGCAAACATAAGACTGACGACATTGTAAACATGTTGCAAACCGCTGTTCCATCTTACAAATTTGTCATGGACATCTAGGTATTTTTGATATTTTTGAAAGTTTTTAAACATTTCCACATCTTTTATATTCAACGTGCTGGACATCTTAGTGTGCAACCCCTGACACAATCAAAATCTGAGCCAGTATAGGCTCATGAACACACCGGTGTAGCATGAGCAAAAATAAGACTGACGACATGTAAACATGTTGCAAACCGCTGTTCCATCTTACAAATTTGTCATGGACATCTAGGTATTTTTGATATTTTTGAAAGTTTTAAACATTTCCACATCTTTTATATTCAATGTGCTGGACATCTTAGTGTGCAACCCCTGACACAATCAAAATCTGAGCCAGTATGGGCTCATGAACACACCGGTGCAGCATGAGCAAACATAAGACTGACGACATGTAAACATGTTGCAAACCGCTGTTCCATCTTACAAATTTGTCACGCACGTCTAGGTATTTTTGATATTCTTGAAAGTTTTTAAACATTTCAAAATCTTTTATATTCAACGTGCTGGACATCTTAGTGTGCAACCCCTGACACAATCAAAATCTGAGCCAGTATGGGCTCATGAACACACCGGTGCAGCATGGGCAAAAATAAGACTGACGACAAGTAAACATGTTGCAAACCGCTGTTCCATCTTACAAATTTGTCACGCACGTCTAGGTATTTTTGATATTTTTGAAAGTTTTTAAACATTTCAAAATCTTTTATATTCAATGTGCTGGACATCTTAGTGTGCAACCCCTGACACAATCAAAATCTGAGCCAGTATGGGCTCATGAACACACCGGTGCAGCATGAGCAAACATAAGACTGACGACATGTAAACATGTTGCAAACCGCTGTTCCATCTTACAAATTTGTCACGCACGTCTAGGTATTTTTGATATTCTTGAAAGTTTTTAAACATTTCAAAATCTTTTATATTCAACGTGCTGGACATCTTAGTGTGCAACCCCTGACACAATCAAAATCTGAGCCAGTATGGGCTCATGAACACACCGGTGCAGCATGGGCAAAAATAAGACTGACGACAAGTAAACATGTTGCAAACCGCTGTTCCATCTTACAAATTTGTCACGCACGTCTAGGTATTTTTGATATTTTTGAAAGTTTTTAAACATTTCAAAATCTTTTATATTCAACGTGCTGGACATCTTAGTGTGCAACCCCTGACACAATCAAAATCTGAGCCAGTATAGGCTCATGAACACACCGGTGTAGCGTGAGCAAAAATAAGACTGACGACAAGTAAACATGTTGCAAACTGCTGTTCCATCTTACAAATTTGTCATGCACGTCTAGGTATTTTTGATATCTTTGAAAGTTTTTAAACATTTCCACATCTTTTATATTCAACGTGCTGGACATCTTAGTGTGCAACCCCTGACACAATCAAAATCTGAGCCAGTATAGGCTCATGAACACACCGGTGTAGCATGAGCAAAAATAAGACTGACGACATGTAAACATGTTGCAAACCGCTGTTCCATCTTACAAATTTGTCATGGACATCTAGGTATTTTTGATATTTTTGAAAGTTTTAAACATTTCCACATCTTTTATATTCAACGTGCTGGACATCTTAGTGTGCAACCCCTGACACAATCAAAATCTGAGCCAGTATGGGCTCATGATCACACCGCCATAACATTAGCAAAAATACGGCTGTTCCATCTTGCACATTCGTAATGCACGTCTAGGTATTTTTTATATGAAATATTATAATCATCAATGATGATAAGGGCTTATTGGATGCAAAAGCATGGTCTTTGATGCAGATATGTTGGATGGTTCTGAAAAGGGCTTTTTTTTTTCATAGGCCAGGGGTAATTGAAGACGTTGACGTAGATCAGCTTATCCTTGATTTTGTCATTTGCTCCAGGTGTAATGACATGAATGGAAAGCCTTCACTTATCACGTTGATGACCTCCTGCCGCTTGCGGGAATGCATAGAGAGATCAGCTTTCTTCAGCAGTCTATCCAAGTTCTGATACATGACGAAATGCCCAAATCTGAAAGTTTGCATAACGTACCATGAAACACACATTTTTATATGCAAATAAAAAGCTGCGCAACAAAAACAAACCTTACAACACCTTTCAGGAGAATACAACACCATGTGTACGTGACGGATCGAAACAGGTTCCGGATTGTGCGCATAACACATACTGGTATTAGCGAGCAGTGGCTACACACACACCTGCAATGTTTGTACAATTTAGAATGGTGTCACGATCAGGCGGAACATATATACGCAAAAAGTGCGCTTTTATGGATGAGTCTTACCCGTCAATCGATTCCGGATCATCCACTACTTTCACTGGCTAACCACGTTGTTGTGGCAAAGGGTCAGTAGCTAAAGGTTCATCGACGTCCCCGGTTCTTCAATCGATCGGCGCCGATGAACTCATCTTCACCGCTTAGTGACAGGGACCCGTCACTATCGCTAAATTTGTTATCAGACATTACGACGTCGCGCGTGACAACTTCCAAGCGCAAAGCGCATACACCCCCGACTGTATTGTGCATTGCACTTCGGTCGCCCAATGGGCGACCTGCCACCATAAATACCATAACCACGTCACATGTGACGATGCATGAGAGGGAGTTGAATCCAGCTGCGACTTCCGTCGTCTGCTGTCACAGCATATTCCTTCAAATTTCTCGAAAACCACTTCGTTGTTCTGGTTGAAACTTCGCGACTGTGTTTCTGTAGCACTCTTGAATATAATTTCAGCTAAGTTTCGGAATCGCTCGATCTGTACGAGACCGTCTCTTTAAAGGATATATTCCTTCTAGAAGTGTCTTCTAAAAGTCTCATATTTCTCTGAATTAATGTTGTTCTTACCTTCCTTCACTGCCCTTAGCTCTGTTGTACTTATGGCCCTGCGTTTTCGGGTTTTATATTTTGACATGAATATGTCTTATAGATCGGTATGCCAGTTTGGAAAGTGGAGCGTTACAAAAATAGGGTAGATTTTAAGACGTTATAACATATAAACCGGTTGCAGTGCAGTCAAGTTGCACTTACAAATAGGTAAAGCAAGAGTCCACGCATAAGACTGACTCTCTGCTATATCCAAGTCGCAGTGGGTAATCTCTTCGCTGTTATTGTTCTCTTACACCCTCGGTTCCGGGAGCCCAGTCTGCTTTGAGAGAGTGTTTGGGGCGAGTGCTTCAACCGATTTTAATGAAAAGAGCTTCATTTCTGCAATATATAATGGACTATCTAAAGTACTCTCAAGAGTTACGGTGTTGATGCGCAGTAACAACTGTGATAGGACTTTGCAAAAGTTACTGTACAAACTTTACAATGTTGAGTCACTTGGCTAATTTATACAAGCAGAATTTCAGGAAACGTTGAATAGAAGAAAGAGCAGCTCGTGGGGATTAAAAAAGACTGCCACTCACCGGTGCCGAATGGAGGAGGAAGCCCAGCATGCGGATGCCACATGGCCTAGTGCCAGTGTAGGCGTTCCCAACATTCATCTGCCAGTGGTCATTCATGTGGACTTCTTGGAGCAAGTGGTCACGATTAATGCCACAGTCCTACTCTATGTTGATAGAGGGTGCCACGGGAAATGCAATTGCAAGGAAAGGCCTGGGATATTGTCCAGAAGGTTCATTCTTCATGACAAATTTGACAATAGCATCCATAGAAGCTGCAAAATCTTGTAAAATGGGGTGATATCGGGTGGACAGTGTTAAAAATAGTGGCTCTCTCATTCGATATGGATGCAAGATGCTTCGTGGATATTCTGGATGTGCTGTGTTTAGCATTGTATTTGCATTGTTTGCAAGTTCATTTTCAGGTCTTTTTGGGTTATAACAAAATTAACGATGATGAGACTTCAGGTTTAAAGACTGGTTTTACTGGGTTTAATCCTGAAACACAAGGCTCTGATTATAATCTACATGTGTAGGGGCGATTTATGTATTCTATGCAGTTCATTTTCCGTAACCTAGGATCTTAAATGTTGAATGTCTGTGCTCATACCGTAAACCTTCACATTGAGATTTCCAGGAGGTAGTGGTTAAGCCTCTACTGTAACAAGTGTTCCCTGACAATGACAAAGTAACATAAATGGCTTTTTCCGGGCACTAGGCGTGGAGCCTCCTGAGGGCCTGCGAGATGTGCTGTTGCGTGAGGGTCCTGAAGGCTTTGCCAAAGCAGTGCGCAATCACGACGGCCTTCTGTTGATGGACACAACATTCCGGGATGCCCACCAGTCCTTGTTGGCTACTAGAGTGCGCACCTTCGACCTGCTCAAGATCAGCCCTTTTGTTGCACACAACTTCAACAGGTTCTACAGTCTCGAGAACTGGGGTGGTGAGTAGATAATACCATAAGCGTCTGCTGCCCAGGGTTGCTGTTGTGCAAATCTCACTCTGTGGCCTCTCAAAGTTCCATTTTATGTTCACATTTGTTCACTTCATTTCCATTGGCATATCTGCACAGACAGTTAACCCTCAACCTGTGAACCTTACATTTACAAATTCCCTCATGTTATGAACATGGGTCGAGATATCTTCCTTGCATTTCTCCCTTGATTGCTGAACAGTGAATGCGTCTTGGGGAAATGACGCATCCGCTATGAATGGGGGCAGTGTTTGCCCCCCATTCATAGCGTTTGCTTGGCAAACTGGCTACGTACCTATAGTATTGAAAAATTCCGCACTAAAGTAAGAAAAGGGACAGAAAAATGCCAAGCAAGGAGAGGAAATAGCACCACCTTCGCTGCACTCTTTCCTGTCCTTGCTTGATGCCTTCCTGTCCTTTTTCTTACATGAGCACGAAATTTTTCAATGGTATGCAATATCAGCTAGCATAGACCCTTGTTTTCTCGGGTTTTACTTTTCAAGTTACATCTTCGAAAATTGGTGCAAAAATTGAGTTTCACTTCAGGAACTATAAAACAGTAAAATCTGCCGATATTGTATGGAAAGTAAACAAGAAGAAATGCGCTTCTTGCAGTTTGGATGAACACGGTATGTGAAACCAGGGCCGACCTTAGCATCTGCAGGGCCCGATTTGACACAGTGGTGCGGGACCTTCCCCGCTTGGATAAAATGGCTATGATGCAGGAAATTGTATATGACATTGTTTCACGTTATGTTGTGCTGCATTCCAAAATTACATATCCCATGCGCAGGTGCAACATTCGACGTCGCAATGCGATTCTTGCACGAGTGCCCTTGGGAGCGGCTGAGAGAGATGAGGCAATTGATCCCGAACATCCCATTCCAAATGCTCCTGCGTGGTGCCAATGCTGTTGGCTATACTTCTTATCCAGACAACGTTGTCTACAAGTGAGATGTTAGATAATTCCCTCCCTTGTGTAGAACCTTCAGGGGAAACCCGAATGAATAGGGTTTGAGTAGGTCCTGACTCTTTTAGGTTAAACCTGATTCCTACTGATTATTCCCCTCAAATCATCTTTTGAACCAATTCAGGGTAGACCCTATTTCTCCCCGAATTTCAATCACTTATCACTACAGAGCGGATTTCCAGGTGTATGCCTTTTCGTCGGGAAATGTACAGATGTTGCCTTTCAGTGTTCTAAGCACAAATCAGGTTGAAGGGCACCCTTAGTACCCTAATGTTGCTTGATTGATTGGTTGATTGATTGATTTTATTTAAAGTGCCCACAAACAGCCGTGGCCTTTAGTGTGGTGCACGAGACACAATACATACTCTATATACAACAGGGAACTACACATGCATAATGCTGGCTAATTAAAGATTCTGGGATAACTAAATTAAGAGAAAGATATACTATCGAAATGTCGCACGGTCAGAACCATTGTCATTATACACTTTCAGTATCTGAGACAGGAGAAGCAACGTCTGAATGACTAATGTAGAACAAATTTCGTGCCCTTGTCCTTGTTGTACACAGAAAATTAATGGATGATAACAACATGGGACAGTTGATTTCACCGTTAATTACTTTTTCCAAAAATCGCAAATAAATACATAGTCTTCGACACGACAATAACAGAAGTCCTATATAATCAAGAATGAACTCATAGTCATAGTATAACCTCCTACCAATATATCTGTCATAAACAGTAGTAACCAGCTTACGTTGTACACGTTCAATTTGGTCTGACTGTGTTTTAGTCAAACGGTTCCAAACAATACTTCAATGTTCGAGTCTGCTCCTGACATGGCTCATATACAGTACTAACAAGCACCGAGGGCCAGTGAAGCCGCGAGTAAATCACGTTATGACACCCAGAGACATGACAGCATTGTTCACAATGGTGTTCACATGTGGGCCGAAGGAAAGGGCGCTGTCCACTATGACACCAAGGTCACGAACAGAGGGCACACGCTCGATATCAATGTTTTCGACAACATAAGAAAAATGCGTGGGCTTTCTCTTGTTGCTTATCGTCAACACCTTCGTCTTGGCAGGGTTAAGTAACAAAAAATTATTTTTACACCAGTTATTTACTGAATCAACATCCTGTTGGAGTAGCTAACAGTCGTCCACTGTGCATCGTCAGCATACTGTAGCACCTGCGAGTGTTGAACGACCAAGGACAAATCATTCACAAATATTAAGAAGAATAAAAGGCCAAGATTAGAGCCCTGCGGAACCCCAGAAAGAGACTTGTATTCCGACGACAAACAATTGCCTAAGTGAACAAAATTAGTGCGATTCGTTAAATAATCATTTATCCATTTGCAATAGCCATCTGTAACTCCAATGCGAGATAATTTCTGAAGGAGACGCACATGAGACACGCGGTCAAAGGCTTTTGACATATCGCAGTACAAAACGTCGACCTGACCACCATTGACAACTGCAGGTGAGCAATAATTTAAAAAAGAACACAGATTTGTGTCCACAGATAAAACCATGCTGCATTTCCACTATTCTTCTACTAAAATACACATAAAATCGTTCGTGCATGACAATCTCAAAAACTTTTGAAAAGTTACATAATGAAATAGGCCGGTAATTGTCGACAACAGTAGGGTCACCACTTTTAAGCACTGGTACAATGACGGACTGCTTCCAGACAGCAGGAAACACACCTGCCTCTGTACAAATGTTAATGCCTCTTTTGCCTTTTTTCCATTAGTGCCTTTCTTTGAAAATAGGCTCTGATAAGTGCCTCAACGGGTACTTTACTTGCTGCTTCGTGTTTATGTTTCATATGTTTTGCAACAGAAAAAAGAAGTGCGTAACAGCTGAGGACACTCTACGCCGCACTTTGTTGCGTAATGCAAGTGTCTCACCCTATGGCACAAAGCGAATTCTTTTCCGCCGGCATTCCTTGCACACGGTACAAGACTTTGTCTCCCCTTGCAGCTGTGCTTAATGGTGACCAGAGCTTGTATAAGTTACTCACGAAGTATAATTAAGTTACAGTTACATGACTTTAAAAGTAACTAAGGTAAGGAAAAGTTACTTAGACTGAAGTGTACCCCCAGTTACAGTTATGTACTCGTGAAATGTCATCCAGTTACTCCCCATCTACTTCCGGTTACTCATGTTCAAGGTGACATAAAACTTTGGAACACAGTGTATCAATTGTAGGACCTGTTGAAAACAAGCTTTTGAAACAAACCACCTACTCACTCGCTTGGTAGCCAAGCTGATAATGCTCATAAATTTGTTCTTAGCAGCAGGACATTTTTTAAGTTCTCATTCACCCTGTAATGTTCCAGCCCAGGACCTAGCAGTCGCATGGAAGTTTGATTGAAGAAGTAACTTTCCTCAGAGTACAAGTTACTCGAAAAAAGTATTGAATTAGTTACAGATACATATTTTAGAAAGTAGTTGGTTACAGTAATTAGTTGCATGAGAAGTAATTACATACAGTAGCTCAATTACTTGCAATTAGCTCTGGTGTTGACGCTCCTTCTATTCCCGAAGATATTCGTCACGAGTGCCCGTATTCGTACAGGCATGCACCATCCAGTCGGACGACATCGTGAGGCTGTTCTCAGCATGTAGGACAATTAGTAGTGACAGGCAAGGATTTCACACTGGAACACATTGAAATTATGCTTGTTTTCTACTGTCTTCATGCTTTCAATAAGAAGACGTGTGCAAGGTGCTTGTGGTCCAATTCCAAAATAAAGGTTGCCATGAGATCAGAGTGGTTTTGTGGACGCCAAAATCTCCATACTATTTTTCTTCCTATTCCTCTCTCACTGGCTGTATGGAATCTTTGCAGTGCAATTGAAAAAT